>NC_089839.1:231885448-232260448 GCF_035609145.1 Eleutherodactylus coqui
CCCAGCAAGCTCAGCTACTTCCATAATCCTGGCTAGCGGTCAGCCCCTAGATGTGGCAGCCAGCAACCACCTCAGAAGGCGGAACAGAATTAGGTGACCTCTGTTCTGAAAGTGCAGGTCGCAGAGGTGGGACCCATATCTATTAAACATTTATGGCATATGCATAACTATGTCGATGGACAAATAAAAAAGTTATTGCGCTCAGAAGATGGCGGCAGAAAATAATGTAAAAAAATGAAATGTCTTTGAAAAAAAATTTAAGTACTACAACATAAAAAAACCTGTATGTTTGGTATCGTAGTAATCGTACTGACCCATAGAATAAAATTATCATGTCATTTTTGCTGCAGTTTGTGTGCCATAGAAACAAAACGCACCAAAAGATTTTTTTTTCATTTTACTGCGCTTAGAATTTTTAAAAAAGTTTTTCAGGCCATTATATGGTACATTAAATAGTATGAATGAAAACTACAATTCGTCACACAAAAAACAAGCCCTATGTCAATGGATAAATAAAGGAGTTATGATTTTTTAAAACAAGGGATGAAAAACCGAAAAAGGGGGGAAAAAAAGGGCAGTGTCAATAAGGGGCTAAGCACTTTTCTTCCTGAATCATAACTAAATTTCATCATGCATTGTACACATAGTACAACTCAGAAAGCATCTTACCAACAGAAAATGTATGCATTACACATCACACCGAGAGAAGCAGTGATTCTAATCATGCTGTAAAGATGTAAAATTTCAGTGCATACAATGGATGGAGGGGAAGGATGCTGAAAAAGTGATTATAATTGCAATTACCATACAAAGGTGGCATGTAAATGTACACTGTTTTCCATCAGACTCGATACTCAAAATGGACTTAATACGCTCACACATGACAGACCTGGGGGGCCTTCATCAATTACCCTTGCATCTAAGAAGTTAAAGGTGTTTCCCAGGGAGAACATATTGGGCTGGGGTCCGTCGCTCGGGACCCCGATTGGTCAGCTAATTATGTGCCCGCTGACAGCGCTGCAATTATGCAGGGGTCGGAGTGGAAGCAGCAGAAGTATCTGCTCCAACCTCTGTGTAGTGATTGGTGCTTGTAAATGTAATCAATGCGTTTATTTCTATGAGAGACTCGCTTGCAGTTACAAGTGCCGGCCACTACACAGAGGACAGAGCAGAGACTTCTGCTGCTTCTGCTCTGACCCCTGTGTATCTGTGTCGCCGTTAACAGGTGCAAAATCAGCTGATTAGGGTCCCAAGCGGCAGACCCCGGCTAATCAACCATTGATGACGTATTCTGAGGATAGGTCATCAATAGTATTTTCCCTAGGAAACCCCTGTAAATGGGCAGGATTATAGTTATCTCTGATATTAGCCATTGTCAGCTGTACATTTATAGTGCTTGGCGTTAAGAACATAGTTCAAATGTACAATGTTTTGCACCAAAAGTTCATACTTCAATTTTTCACTTCTTTACTTTAAAGTGCTATAAATCCAAACTCACTTAGCTTGATACAACTTTTGTTTGAGTTTGTTGTAAGCCAAAGTGGATAAAAAAAATTGGGCTCCATTTACAAAAGTGTCACGGCTTCTGTCCATAAGACAGCGATAACAGCTATGATAGATTTGTTATCAAATGTGTCCCAGTGACCTATAATGGAGTCTATGGCTATTTTTCACTGCCATAATAGAGCTATACCAAAACCCTGGAGAAAAAGGGAACAATGCTAATGTAACAGAACTTTTTAGGTTTTTTTATACTCTACCGCCACAGACATCAAAAACTGCACCAACTGCCTTACTTTAATCTGTCCTACAGGACAGGTTCCATTTGCCTCAGCCTCCCTTCTCCTAACTTCAGGAGAGTGGATGTGTCCCCATTAAATATATTGCTGCATCTCTTTGTTTTTTATAATCCCTGTCTCAGAAGAAGCGCATCATGAATGATTAGTGTTG
This sequence comes from Eleutherodactylus coqui, assembly GCF_035609145.1. Lineage (NCBI taxonomy): Eukaryota > Metazoa > Chordata > Amphibia > Anura > Eleutherodactylidae > Eleutherodactylus > Eleutherodactylus coqui. The sequence continues at coordinate 231,887,399 of NC_089839.1, forward strand.
ATTGAAATTGGTTTCACTATGAATATAAACATTACAAGCCAAGGGCCCTGACGTAACTCCTGCCATGAGTGCAATAATTATTGATTATGCTTCCTTGGCTAGGTATTTATTAATTTGCTGCTGTTTATCTCTGTAGCTAGGAGGAGGCTCCTGTTTTTATGTAAGTAGCTAGGGAGTTCTCACATTGCCGCAGGGCTGTTGTTTCTATCTTGGAATCTGTTTGCCCGCCCAGTCTTGTCTTATATTATGTATGTGCTGCTTTTTCATGCGACGTATTTCAATGATCCCCATTTATTCGTCCCCTTTCACATAACAATAACATATTTGTATCCAATGTTTTCTATTTTCAGTAGAATGTTATGCTTTACCTTTGAAACACACAACAAGAGCATCGATACGTGAGATACGAAGTGTAGACTATATGACACATATAATAATACATAATATTTACATTTCACAGACACATCAAATCTAAACAAAGGCCTTGCCCACAGTGTTGTCACATTACAGTAGGGTTTGCAGTATGTTTTACAGCAAATCTACAGCCATCTGCAGGGGACCAGGACAAGGCAATGGAACCCACTAATATTGGTTACAATCTGATGTAACTGTCATGGTATTTTTTTTTAGAACCAAAAGATATGAAACAATGGTTCACATGGGACGGAATAGGCCGCACAGCGACCCGCAAGTCACGGTAAATTCTGCACCAAAATCTGCAGGCTTTATATTCTTTTTTTAAGCTTTACATGGTAGATAGGTGGTACATTAAAAGGTTCCACAAAAATACCGCTTGGTCCAAAAACAAGCTATAATGATGTTTTTAGAAAAATAAAAAAGTTATAGCTCTTGGGATGTGGGGATAAAAAAACAAGGAAAAATGGCTGCGACAGGAAAGGTTAATACTAATAAAAATAATGATGATGATATACTGTAGTGTGATTAATATAAAAACTAATAAAGTAATAATCAGGCAAGAAAGAAAGAAGTAAGAATCTGTGACTATAAGCTCACCTCCCACATGGCAGAAATGCTTCAGATTTTCCGCTGCGGGAATCACTACAGAAATTCCGCAGCATTGGAATTTGTAAATTTTACAAGCTGCGTGGAGGAAATTTCTATAATCTCCTTCAAATTGTGTGGAAAATTTCCACAATGAATAAATAATGTTTTTGAAAAACACTGCAGATTCTAAATCTTCAGCATGTCTTTTGAGTGCTATGAATTTGAACCCTTGCGGCATTACCACAAATATGCTTAGCGCTAGACTGATAAGAGCAGTAGCGCCTTGATAACGCACGGGGAGGAGCTTACTGAGCAGGAAGCAGCAGAGTTGGAAGGAGTCTTGAGGAGGTGGCAGCACTGGCCCTCCCGTTAAACTTATTAAAGTTATAATAATTGTTTGGGGATATGTGTTTTCTGAAGTTGTAAACTTACCATATATACTCGAGTATAAGCCTAGTTTTTGAGCACATTTTTTCGTACTGAAAAAGCCCCCCTCGGCTTATACTTGAGTCAGGGAAGTGTTAATAAAAAAACCCGTCCATACTCACCTCCCAGCCGGCATCTGTGTCCCCGGCGGTGGTGCGGCAAGCTGTTTAAATTCCTGTGTTCCCGGCAGTGATGCGGCAAGCTGCTTGAATTCTCCCAGCTGTCCTCCCCCGCCGTCCCCTCTGCTCAGCTTTTCAATCCCCCACCGTCAATGCTGTGATTGGATTGAGCGCCAGCCAATCACAGCCAGCGCTCGACCATTTACAGCCAATCAGTGAATGACTGGTGCTTGATCCAATCACAGCGCTTACTTACATAGCGCTGACGGCGAGGGATTTGAAAGCCAAGCAGGGAGATGACAGCGGGGAGAATTCTAAAGCAGCTTGCCACACAGACACAGACGCCGGCTGGGAGGTGAGTATGGAGGGCTTTTTTTTTCACCCAGTATGTACTCGAGTATAGCTCGGCTTATACTCGAGTCAATACGTTTTGCCAGTTTTTTTGTGGTAAAACTTATTGACTCGGCTTATACTCGAGTCCGCTAATACTAGAGTATATACGGTATATATTTTTAAAAAAGCAAAAATATGTATAATAAACCAACTAAAAAAAAAGAAAATAAATATATACCTTAATATATATATATATATAATATATATTAGCTATGCAGGACCCAGCGTAGCCGGTAGGGGGCTCATGGTCTGGTTCCTGAAAGAAAATCTCTAGCAAGCAAAGGGTTCTTACTGCCAATTAATGAACAAACACAGGTGTGGGTGTTTCTGCAAGACAGAAATACCTCTGAGTTGCTGAACTCTGTGTCCTTGGGCAGGTCCCTTGAGAGTACTTGGAGAGGTTCTCAGAGAGAGTGAGCTCTTGCTGCCGGCTGAATAGCCACAGACCTGACAGGAGTGGTTGGCCCCTAGGTTGACACACTGGATGGGTATGATGTGATAGACTTTCACGCTATATGTTAAGGCGCTAAGTCTGTATTGGTGTGCACTGTGACGTATAAGAACATTGTGAAGACTGTTATGTTTGCTGTTATTTTACTACAATAAAAGGATGTATTTATCAAGTTTTACTATATTTCTGGCTTGAACATAGTTTTCAGATGTGTTGCCATCCATCTAGTGCACGAAAGATGGCGGTCCACTGAGCTAACAACCCCCAAGTTGTCTCATTATATGTATATTGAAGAGACATTTGTTTTGTATGGTCAATTTTCTGTCAGAATGTTAGAAAACAAGTATGTGTTGATAAAACAAAGGTTATTAGAAAAAAAAAGTGTGGTTTGATCAACAGTGGCAAGTTGGAAAGTTCTTGAGGATTGATGATTTATGGCGATATTTGCACTGAGTTGCGGGTATGTGTTGTGTTTGCCGGGTGAGTTTCTTATTGGTGAGTTGAAATGTTGTGTAAGTACAGTTAAGTTATGGGTTGGTGACATTGGCTTGTCAAGGTGGGTTACACCCCTCTACATAGCCCTACTTCACCAAAGTGCAATGATCAGGTGAGACATGGCAGCACCCCTGCCGCCATGTTTGGATACTGGGAAGGTATTGCGGATTCAATCCCTGTGTGGTTCAGGTAGCCGGCTCAAGGTTGACTAAGCCTTCCATCCTTCCAAGGTAAGTAAAATGACTACACAGCTTGCTGGGGGAGTAAAAGATGACTAGGGAAGGCAATGGCAAACCACCCTGCAAAAACAGTCTGCCAAGAAAATGTCACGCTATGACGTCATCCTAGGAGTCAGTCATGACTCTGTGCTTGCACCAGGGGAAAGGTAAGGTAAAACATTTTGGCCTGTGCACCATCATGTTCAGTGTCGGTGCTGTTGAAGGGGGTGGACTAGTTGGTGTGGTGGGTTATAGTAAGCTCCGGAAGCTGTGGAAATCAAATTCATAACTAAATATGCACCATTTACAGTAGGTGCGGATTTGACCACTGTGTAATTGGTGCAGCGTGCCTGCAGTGATTACACATTGTGTGAAAGTACCCTGGAATAATACCTCCACAGTGCCACCTATTGGGAGGCAGAATTCCTTCAAGCCAAAGTTAGACTCTTTATACAAGCCTTGTAACAATGACTGGGAATTAAAAGCAAAGCCAGACTCCATGCACAGACAGCTGTTTCAGGGTATTTGCCCTTCATCACTGTACAGAAGGGGTCTAGCTTTGCTAGTGAGAGGCCTGGAACGGGGGTCAGAAACGCTATCTTTTCTCCTTAGGTGCTCTCCCTAAGGATAAAGTACACTTAGAACACTTTTTGAAACCCATCAAATTCACATCCTTTTGCAGTATTTTATTCCTCCAATTAACATCACAGGTATTTATGGGTTCTTAAAATTATCATGATGTAACCACAAGGGGTGCAATAATGGTCTTGTTATGGAATTATTGTTTAGAAATAGGACACCTGAGTAATTATTGACGCGTTTTATTTATTTTGGCTCATATTAACAATTTCCAAATCAGTTAATGTATTCCAGTTGTAAAGTAAATATAAACCTTAAACATAGTATGTGCTATTCTTAGCCTGACATGCTAACAGTGTTACTCAGGAGCCTGTTTGACATGAATTGTTGGATGGCTGGAGAACTTTATTCGACTTCCAGATTCAAACCACTATTGCAATCTCTATTTTTTTTTAGTGGAAAAGTTAGAAAAGTTAAAATATTAGGTACACAATGATTAGTGCAAGACCCAATCTGCCATCATTTGGTAGAAGAGCTAAGTATTCAACACTACAAGTTTTAATTTTTCAGATTTCCTTCTTTTTCGAAGATTTTCAATGACGACAGAGGAAGATGAAAAGCCACAATAGATACAGCTAAAGAGAGCATGAAGCTCAGCTATTGCACTAATACTAGGGGAGGACCGCAGATAAGGGGACAACGAAAAATTAGACAAAAAGTCAAAAGTCGAATAAGGAGGAAGAGAAATGGAAAACATAAGAAAGTGGAGGGAGTAGAAAAGGAGAAGTTAACAAACTTACCTCAAACCTCAAACACATATCTCTCAACCCCTTAGTGACCAAGCCTGTTTGCGCCTTAATGACCAGACCAAATTTTGGAAATCTGACATGTGTCACTTTGACATATCATAACTCCGTAAAGATTTTGCTTATCCAAGTAATTCTGACATTGTTTTTTCGCCACATGTTGTACTTCATATAGGTAGTGAAAATAGTCCCATAGAATTTGTGTATATTTATTAAAAGCACCAAAATTGGGAAAATTTTTAAAAAATTTTCATTTTTTCACATTTTCAACTGCGATATCTCAAATATGTGCAAACATACAGTACAAATTCTTGATAAGATATATATTTCCATCTGTTTACTTTATTCTGGGTGCACATTAGAAAAAGTTCAGGTTTTTTTTAACCATTTAAGAGACGTGCAAATTTAACATTGATTTTCGGGATTTTGAGGAACACTTTATTTTCCGGCACCAAGCCAAGATTGGAAAGGCTCATAGGTGTCAGAATAATAGATACCCCCACAAATGACCCCATTTTAAAAACTACAGCCCTTAATGTATTCACTGAGAGGGGTCGTGAGTAGAGATGAGCGAGCACCAAAATGCTCGGGTGCTCGTTACTCGAGTCGAACTTTCAGTGATGCTCGAGAGTTCATTTCGAGTAACGAACCCCATTGAAGTCAATGGGTGACTCGAGCATTTTTGTATATCGCCGATGCTCGCTAAGGTTTTCATTTGTGAAAATCTGCAAAACACAAGAAAGTGATGGAAACGACACAGAAACGAATAGGGCAGGCGAGGAGCTACATTTTGGGCTGCATCTCAAGTTCCCAGGTCCCACTATTAAGCCACAATAGCGGCAAGAGTGAGACCCCCGCCCCACTGTCAGCGTAAAGATCGTTCTCCTCTGCCACAGCTGTAACAGCTGTGGCAGAGAAGAACAATGTTAGCCCATTGAATTCAATGGAGCCGGCAATACCGCGTGGTGCTCGTCTCGAGTAACGAGCATCTCGAGCACCCTAATACTCGAACGAGCATCAAGCTCGGACGAGTATGCTCGCTCATCTCTAGTCGTGAGTATTTTTACCCCACAGATTTTTTTTTTCAGGAATTAATGCAATTTAGAGGAGAAAAAATAACATTTCATGTTTTTGCAAATATGCTATTTAAAAGATGGGATTTTTTTCTATAATGCACATGAAAATGCGTATTTGCACCCAAAATGGATACCCCGTTTGATTGGAGGTGAAATTTTCACTTCTTGTATTTTTACGTGATCGCCGTTTTCTAATTGGAAAACAGTGATCACGTGACCAGGAACCGCATTTTGCAGGCCCCGGTGAAATCTCCAGGCTCTCGGCTACGTTTGGTAGCCAGGAGCAGGGAGATTTTAAATTACCCTGGCAATCTGTGTCTTTTGCACATGCGTCCGCCATGTTGGCGGCGGGCGCATGTGCAGAAGCCGTGGTGAAGTCCACGGATAAATGCGGTGCCTTAGGTACGTTATTTCATCTCCCCTCACGGATATGATCCGTGAGGGGAGATGAAACTTAAACTTTTTTTCTTTTTTTTAAACTTTTTAAAAACTTTTTTGTACTTTACATGATCGCTGCTATCCATTGGATAGCAGCGATCATATGACCGGGAACCGCATACAGCGGCTCCCGGTGACATCCCTCTGCTCTTGGCTACACAGGGGCGCCGGGAGCAGAAGAATCTTTACATTTTCCGGGCCGCGCGCGCCTTCTGAGTGCGCGCCCGACGTATGACGTCCGGCACGCATGCGCAGAAGGTGCCGACAGGACCTGGAGGCTGGGACACTGCCGGTCATCGTGGCGAAGGCGGGTGAGTTCTTTCAGCTGCCCCAATGGATTCGATCCACTGGGGCAACTGAATCTTTCACTTTTTTAAACTTTTTACTAACTTCGGTAAATGCCGGCGATCATGTGACCGGAGGAGGGGACCCGCGGCCCGGAATGGCAGCTCCAGGTTGCCGGCTACCTCCCGGAGCCGGCAGCATGGAGCTGCCATGTCCTCAGCTTGCAGGGCCTTAATCCCTGCAGGAAACATATTTCTACGTCCTCAGGGAATAAGGCCCAGCAAGTGAGGACGTAAAAATTCTATGGGCTGGTTGTTAAGGGATTAAACTTGACATGTGACTTAACATTGATTTTTAACTACTTAGTGACCAGGCCTGTTTGCGCCTTAGTGACACAGCCAAATTTTGGAAATCTGACGTGTCACTTTAACATAGAATAACTCCGTAAAGGTTTTGCATATCCAAGTGATTTTGACCTTGTTTTTTTGCCACATGATGTACTTCATTTAGGTGGTAAAAAGAGACCGATAGAATTTGTGTATATTTATTAAAAGCACCAAAAGTGGGGAAATTTTGAAAAAATTTTCATTTTTTCACATTTTCAATTGCAATATCTCAAATATGTGCAAACATATTGTACACATTTTAATAAGATATAGATTTTCATCTGTTTACTTTATTCTGGATGCACATTTTAAAAAACGTTTGTTTTTTAACCTTTTAGATGTACAAATTTAACATTAATTATCAGCATTTTGAGGAACACTTTGCTTTACTACACCAAGCCAAGATTGCAAAGGCTCATGGGTGTCAGAATGATAGATACCCCTATTTTAAAAATTACCCCCCTTAATATATTCACTGAGGGGTGTCATGAGTATTTTAACCCTACAGCTAATGCAATTTAGAGGAGAAAAATAAAATGTCATATTTTTGCAAATATTTCATTTTAATTAAAGATGAGCGAACGTACTCGTCCGAGCTCGATACTCGTTCGAGTATTAGCGTGTTCGAGATGCTCGTTACTCGAGACGAGTACCACGCGATGTTCGAGTTACTTTCACTTTCATCTCTGAGTCGTTAGCGCGCTTTTCTGGCCAATAGAAAGACAGGGAAGGCATTACAACTTCCCCCTGCGACGTTCAAGCCCTATACCACCCCCCTGCAGTGAGTGGCTGGCGAGATCAGGTGTCACCCGAGTATATAAATCGGCCCCTCCCGCGGCTCGCCACAGATGCATTCTGACATAGTTCAGGGAAAGTGCTGCTGGTGCCGGAGCTGCTATAGGGAGAGCGTTAGGAGTTATTTTAGGCTTCAAGAACCCCAACGGTCCTTCTTAGGGCCACATCTAACTGTGTGCAGTAGTGTGGAGGCTGCTTTTTGCAGTGTTGCACATTTTTTTTTTTTGTATATGGGCCGTGCAGAGCATTGCGCCCTGCAGTAATTATACATAGTCCAGGGCCAGTAGTGGTGAAGCAGGGACAGAAGACATATTTAGTGTATATAGGCAGTGGGCCTTTCCAAAAACATTTGGGAAAAAAAATCTATTTGGGCTGCCTGTGACCGTCCTCTGTGTACTGGGTCTCTGCTGGGGGTAGTTGTCCTAATTCATACGCAGCCAGCTAAGTGTTACAGCAGGCTTGCGCAAAATTCTTTCCTGCCTCTGTGTTGCCTGTTACATCACCGCTGTATTCCTGTCCACAGTGAAACAGTCTGCAGTAATTTTACATTGTCCAGGGCCAGTAGTGGTGAGGCAGGGACAGAAGACATATTTAGTGTATATAGGCAGTGGGCCTTTCCAAAAACATTTGGGAAAAAAAATCTATTTGGGCTGCCTGTGACCGTCCTCTGTGTACTGGGTCTCTGCTGGGGGTAGTTGTCCTAATTCATACGCAGCCAGCTAAGTGTTACAGCAGGCTTGCGCAAAATTCTTTCCTGCCTCTGTGTTGTCTCTTACATCACCGCTGTATTCCTCTCCACAGTGAAACAGTCTGCAGTAATTTTACATTGTCCAGGGCCATTAGTGGTGAGGCAGGGACAGAAGACATATTTAGTGTATATAGGCAGTGGGCCTTTCCAAAAACATTTGGGAAAAAAAATCTATTTGGGCTGCCTGTGACCGTCCTCTGTGTACTGGGTCTCTGCTGGGGGTAGTTGTCCTAATTCATACGCAGCCAGCTAAGTGTTACAGCAGGCTTGCGCAAAATTCTTTCCTGCCTCTGCTGTGCGTTCCGTAAGCGAAGTCAGCCTCCAACCACAGGCCAATAAGCGGCACATTTAATTACAGTGTTCTGTTTCTGCACTACTGGTAATACACCATGCTGAGGGGTAGGGGTAGGCCTAGAGGACGTGGACGCAGGCGAGGACGTGGAGGCCCAAGTCAGGGTGTGGGCACAGGCCGAGCTCCTGATCCAGGTGTATCGCAGCCGACTGCTGCGGGATTAGGAGAGAGGCACGTTTCTGGCGTCCCCACATTCATCTCACAATTAATGGGTCCACGCGGTAGACCTTTATTAGAAAATGAGCAGTGTGAGCAGGTCCTGTCGTGGATGGCAGAAAGTGCATCCAGCAATCTATCGACCACCAAGAGTTCTGCGCCGTCCACTGCTGCAACTCTGAATCCTCTGGCTGCTGCTCCTCCTTCCTCCCAGCCTCCTCACTCCATTACAATGACACATTCTGAGGAGCAGGCAGACTCCCAGGAACTGTTCTCGGGCCCCTGCCCAGAATGAGCAGCAATGGTTCCGAATCCTCTCCCACTGGCGGAGTTTGTCGCGACCGATGCCCAACCTTTGGAAAGTTCCCGGGGTCAGGGGGATGAGGCTGGGGACTTCCGGCAACTGTCTCAAGAGCTTTCAGTGGGTGAGGAGGACGATGACGATGAGACACAGTTGTCTATCACTCAGGTAGTAGTAATTGGAGTAAGTCCGAGGGAGGAGCGCACAGAGGATTCAGAGGAAGAGCAGCAGGACGATAAGGTGACTGACCCCACCTGGTTTGCTACGCCTACTGAGGACAGGTCTTCAGAGGGGGAGGCAAGGGCAGCAGCAGGGCAGGTTGGAAGAGCCAGTGCGGTGGCCAGGGGTAGAGGCAGGGCCAGACTGAATAATCCACCAACTGTTTTCCAAAGTGCCCCCTCGCGCCATGCCACCCTGCAGAGGCCTAGGTGCTCAAAGGTCTGGCAGTTTTTCACTGAGAGTGCAGATGACCGACGAACAGTGGTGTGCAACCTTTGTCGCGCCAAGATCAGCAAGGGAGCCACCACCACCAGCCTCACCACCACCAGCATGCGCAGACATATGATGGCCAAACACCCCACAAGGTGGGACGAAGGCCGTTCACCGCCTCCGGTTTGCACCGCTGCCTCTCCCCCTGTGCCCCAACCTGCCACTGAGATCCAACCCCCCTCTCAGGACACAGGCACTACTGTCTCCTGGTCTGCACCCACACCCTCACCTCCGCTGTGCTCGGCCCCATCCACCAATGTCTCTCAGCGCACCGTCCAGCCGTCGCTAGCGCAAGTGTTGGAGCGCAAGCGCAAGTACGCCGCCACACACCCGCACGCTCAAGCGTTAAACGTCCACATAGCCAAATTTATCAGCCTGGAGATGCTGCCGTATAGGGTTGTGGAAACGGAGGCTTTCAAAGGTATGATGGCGACGGCGGCCCCGCGCTACTCAGTTCCCAGTCGCCACTACTGTTCCCGATGTGCCGTCCCAGCCCTGCACGACCACGTCTCCCGCAACATTGTACGTGCCCTCACCAACGCGGTTACTGCCAAGGTCCACTTAACAACGGACATGTGGACAAGCACAGATGGGCAGGGCTACTATACCTCCCTGACGGCACATTGGGTGAATTTAGTGGAGGCTGGGACAGAGTCAGAGCCTGGAACCGCTCACGTCCTACCCACCCCCAGAATTGCGGGCCCCAGCTCGGTGCTGGTATCTGCGGCGGTGTATGCTTCCTCCACTAAACCACCCTCCTCCTCCTACGCAACCTCTGTCTCGCAATCAAGATGTGTCAGCAGCAGCACGTCGCCAGCAGTCGGTGTCACGCGGCGTGGCAGCACAGCGGTGGGCAAGCGTCAGCAGGCCGTGCTGAAACTACTCAGCTTAGGAGAGAAGAGGCACACAGCCCACGAACTGCTGCAGGGTCTGACAGAGCAGACCGACCGCTGGCTTGCGCCGCTGAGCCTCCAACCGGGCATGGTCATGTGTGACAACGGCCGTAACCTGGTGGCGGCTCTGCAGCTCGGCAGCCTCACGCACGTGCCATGCCTGGCCCACGTCTTTAATTTGGTGGTTCAGCGCTTTCTGAAAAGCTACCCACGCTTGTCAGACCTGCTCGGAAAGGTGCGCCGGCTCTGCGCACATTTCCGCAAGTCCCACACGGACGCTGCCACCCTGCGCACCCTGCAACATCGGTTTCATCTGCCAGTGCACCGACTGCTGTGCTACATGCCCACACGGTGGAACTCTACGCTCCACATGTTGGCCAGGCTCTATGAGCAGCGTAGAGCTATAGTGGAATACCAACTCCAACATGGGCGGCGCAGTGGGAGTCAGCCTCCTCAATTCTTTACAGAAGAGTGGGCCTGGTTGGCAGACATCTGCCAGGTCCTTGGAAACTTTGAGGAGTCTACCCAGATGCTGAGCGGCGATGCTGCAATCATTAGCGTCACCATTCCTCTGCTATGCCTCTTGAGAAGTTCCCTGCAAAGCATAAAGGCAGACGCTTTGCGCTCGGAAACAGAGGCGGGGGAAGACAGTATGTCGCTGGATAGTCAGAGCACCCTCATGTCTATATCTCAGCACGTTGAGGAGGAGGAGGAGGAGCATGAGGAGGATGAGGAGGAGGGGGAAGAGACAGCTTGGCCCAATGCTGAGGGTACCCATGCTGCTTGCCTGTCATCTTTTCAGCGTGTATGGCCTGAGGAGGAGGAGGAGGATCCTGAAAGTGATCTTCCTAGTGCGGATAGCCATGTGTTGCGTACAGGTACCCTGGCACACATGGCTGACTTCATGTTAGGATGCCTTTCTCGTGACCCTCGCGTTACACGCATTCTGGCCACTACGAATTACTGGGTGTACACACTGCTCGACCCACGGTATAAGGAGAACCTTTCCACTCTCATACCCGAAGAGGAAAGTGGTTCGAGAGTGATGCTATACCACAGGACCCTGGCGGACAAGCTGATGGTAAAATTCCCATTCAACAGCGCTAGTGGCCGAAGGCGCAGTTCCGAGGGCCAGGTAGCAGGGGAGGCGCAGAGATCAGGCAGCATGTACAGCACAGGCAGGGGAACACTCTCTAAGGCCTTTGACAGCTTTCTGGCTCCCCAGCAAGACTGTGTCACCGCTCCCCAGTCAAGGCTGAGTCGGCGGGAGCACTGTAAAAGGATGGTGAGGGAGTATGTAGCCGATCGCACGACCGTCCTCCGTGACGCCTCTGCCCCCTACAACTACTGGGTGTCGAAGCTGGACACGTGGCCTGAACTCTCGCTGTATGCCCTGGAGGTGCTTGCTTGTCCTGCGGCTAGCGTCTTGTCAGAGAGGGTGTTTAGTGCGGCTGGGGGAATCATCACGGATAAGCGTACCCGCCTGTAAACCGACAGTGCCAACAGGCTTACACTCATTAAGATGAACGGAGCCTGGATTTCCCCAGACTTCTCTTCTCCACCAGCGGACAGCAGCGATACCTAAACAATACGTAGGCTGCACCCGCGGATGGAAGCATTGTTCTCTATCACCATCAAAAACGTGGACCTTTTAGCTTCATCAATCTGTGTATAATATTCATCCTCCTCCTCCTGCTCCTCCTCCTGAAACCTGACGTAATCACGCCGAACGGGCAATTTTTCTTAGGCCCACAAGGCTCAGTCATAATTTTTGTAAACAATTTTTATACGTTTCAATGCTCATTAAAGCGTTGAAACTTTCACTTGAACCAATTTTTATTTTAACTGGGCTGCCTCCAGGCCTAGTTACAAATTAAGCCACATTAACCAAAGCGATTAATGGGTTTCACCTGCCCTCTTGGTTGGGCATGGGCAATTTTTCTGAGGTACATTAGTACTGTTAGTACACCAATTTTTTGGGGCCCTCGCCTATAGTGTAATCCAATTAATTTTTTGCCCACCTGCATTAAAGCTGACGTTACATCAGCTGTGCTGGGCACTGCAATGGGATATATTTATGTACCGCCGGTGGGTTCCAGGGAGCCACCCATGCTGTGAGTCCACAGGGAGTTGTAACTGCATGTGTCCACTTCTAAAGAACCCCAGTCTGACTGGGGCATGCAGTGTGGGCCGAAGCCCACCTGCATTAAACATGACATTACCTCAGCTGTGATGGGCAATGCAATGGGATATATTTATGTACCGCCGGTGGCTTCCTGGCACCCACCCATGCTGTGGGTCCACAGGGAGTTGTAACTGCATGTGTCCACTTCTAAAGAACCCCAGTCTGACTGGGGCATGCAGTGTGGGCCGAAGCCCACCTGCATTTAATCGGACGTTACCTCAGCTGTGATGGGCACTGCAATGGGATACATTTATGTACAGCCAGTGGGTTCCAGGGAGCCACCCATGCTGTGGGTGCACACGGAATTCCCATTGCGGAGTTGTACCTGCCTGTGACTATTTATAAAAAAACGCGGTCTGACTGGGGCATGCAGACACCTTGACAGAATGAATAGTGTGTGGCACATAGGTTCCCCATTGCTATGCCCACGTGTGCAGCTCCTGATGGCGGTGGCACAGGATTATATTTCTCATGGCTTCTGTACAGCATTGTCGGCTATCTCCCCGCCCCTTTTAAAGAGGGTCGCTGCCTAGCCGTGCCAACCCTCTGCAGTGTGTGCCTGCGGTTCCTCCTCATGGCAGAAACGCTTATAAATAGACATGAGGGTGGTGTGGCATGAGTGCAGCTGAAGGCTGCGCAGGGACGCTTTGGTGTGCGCTGTGGACACTGGGTCATGCGGGGGGGTTGGGCAGCATGTAACCGAGGAGAAGTGGCAGCGGAGTGTCATGCAGGCAGTGATTGTGCTTTGTTGGAGGTAGTTTGGTACTTAGCTAAGGTATGCATTGCTAATGAGGGCTTTTCAGAAGTAAAAGTTGTTGGGGGGGGGGGAGGGGGCCACTCTTGCCGCTATTGTGGCTTAATAGTGGGACCTGGGAACTTGACATGCAGCCCAACGTGTAGCCCCTCGCCTGCCCTATCCGTTGCTGTGTCGTTCCCATCACTTTCTTGAATTGCCCAGATTTTCACAAATGAAAACCTTAGCGAGCATCGGCGATATACAAAAATGCTCGGGTCGCCCATTGACTTCAATGGGCTTCGTTACTTGAAACGAACCCTCGAGCATCGCGATAATTTCGTCCCGAGTAACGAGCACCCGAGCATTTTGGTGCTCGCTCATCTCTAATTTTAATGGTTCAATAGCATTTTATTAACTGCATCAGAGAATATGGTACAGTCATAGAAATGAGCATGTTACAATCGGAATCACAATCTCATTTCTTAGTAAATTCCTCAGCTGTCCAACATCCCGTGCAGATTTTGCATAGAACAAAGCATAATGTAGCAAATCACAAATCACATTTTCCTGAGACTAAATAACTGAACGTCCCGTTATTCTGGGAATTTAAAAAATGAAATTAAGAATATCTAGAATTTTAGAAAATGGGAAGACCCATAAGCAAAAAAGAGATGAGAGTAGAGATGAGCGAGCATTCTCGTCCGAGCTTGATGCTCATATGAGTATTAGGGTGCTCGAGATGCTCGTTACTCGAGACGAGCACCACGCGGTACTCGTCTCGAATAAACGAGCACTGACCATTGAATTCAATGGAGCCGGCAATAGAGCCGGCTCCATTGAAAGCAATGGCCTGCCGGCGACCGTGGGATGAATTGTCGGGAAGGGCTTAAATATATAAGCCCTTCCCTGCAATTCATCCAGAAATGTGTAAAAAAAAAATATATATATACTCACCTTGTCCCGGCAGAACGATGTTAGCCCATTGAATTCAATGGAGCCGGCAATACAACCGGCTCCATTAAAAGCAATGGGCTGCCGGCGATCGCGGGATGAATTGCCGGGAAGGGGTTAAATATATAAGCCCTTCCCTGCAATTCATCCAGAAATGTGTAAAAAAAAAAAAATATATATATACTCACCTGGTCCCGGCAGACGGAGTTCAGCGCGGCCAGCGGCAGTCCTCCTGAACTGCTCTGAACAGCTGTGAGTAGTATTCAGCAGCCGGGGATTTAAGCAGCCTGCTGAATGAGCTGCCTCTAATTGGTCACAGCCTGACCAATCAGAGGCAGATTCCACTCACACACCCATTCATGAATTTATGAATGGGTGTGTGACTGCTGCCTCTGATTGGCTCAGCGGGACCAATCAGATGAGAGGCAGCAGTCACTCACCCATTCATACATTTAACCCCTTCCCGACAATTCATCCCGCGATCGCCGGCAGCCCATTGCTTTCAATGGAGCCGGCTGTATTGCCGGCTCCATTGAATTCAATGGGCTAACATCGTTCTGCCGGGACAAGGTGAGTATATATTTTTTTTAATTTTTACACATTTCTGGATGAATTGCAGGGAAGGGCTTATATACTTAAGCCCTTCCCGACAATTCATCCCGCGATCGCCGGCAGCCCATTGCTTTCAATGGAGCCAGCTGTATTGCCGGCTCCATTGAATTCAATGGGCTAACATCGTTCTTCTCTGCCACAGCTGTTACAGCTGTGGCAGAGGAGAACGATCTTTATGCTGACAGTGTGGGGGGGGGGGGGGTCTCACTCTTGCCACTATTGTGGCTTAATAGTGGGACCTGGAAACTTGAGATGCAGCCCAACATGTAGCCCCTCGCCTGCCCTATCCGTTTCTGTGTCGTTCCCATCACTTTCTTGAATTTCCCAGGTTTTCACAAATGAAAACCTTAGCGAGCATTGGCGATATACAAAAATGCTCGAGTCGCCCATTGACTTCAATGGGGTTCGTTACTCGAAACGAACTCTCAAGCATCACTGAAAGTTCGACTCGAGTAACGAGCACCCGAGCATTTTGGTGCTCGCTCATCTCTAGATGAGAGAAAAGGAAATAAAAGTGAAAGAAGGGAAAAGGTTAGAGGTAGAGTTATAGAAGTCTGTCCAATCTGAGCACACCCCACAGACAAGTTCGTCATCAAATTAAGGCATGTTGACCTTGATAACGAGAGTATCATCGCCGATTAAAGAGCAGCAGCGCCATCACGCAACCAAGCATCTAAATCAGGTGAGACACGAAACTGAAGCCATACCGCCCATGTGTTATAGAATTTAGAGTATCTCATCTCATCTTTAGCACATAATTCCTCCATTTGTTTTAAAGGGGTTGTCCCCGAAAGCAAGTGGGGTTATACACTTCTGTATGGCCATATTAATGCACTTTGTAATATACATCGTGCATTAAATATGAGCCATACAGAAGTTATTCACTTACCCACTCCGTTGCTGGCGTCCCCGTCTCCATCGAGCCGTCTAATTTCGCTGTCTTCTTGCTTCTTTAGACGCGCTTGCGCAGTCCGGTCTTCTGCTGTGTGCTCGTGCCGGAGAGCTGGTCTGCGCGTCGTCATCGTAGCTCCGCCCCGTCACGTGGTGCCGATCAGCCAATTAGGTGGCTGTAATCGGCAGTGGAACGCAAGACATCCACGGTGCACCATGGGAGAAGACCCGCGGTGCACCATGGGAGAAAACCGCGGCGCATCATTGGGAAAAGACTGGCGGCCATCTTCAAAGAAGAAATTTTAAAAGTTCATTAAACGAGGTACTGGTAAGTAGAAACGCTCTTTTATAACGCTTTCCAAGGGTAGTGTACTATGTTTGCTTTAGCAGGGGGACTGGGAGGAAAAAAAATTTGATTTCTGCCGCGGGACAACCCCTTTAAGTTATTCATGGCTTTCAGCCACATCACTCGCGTTGGGGGTGTCACGGATTTCCATTTTCTAGGAATGATCTGCCTAACTGCTAGTAGGGAGAAGAGCAACAGGGAGCTTTTTGTGCGTGACAGTGACCCCGGGATCATGGATAGCAACGCCAATTTAGGGGTAAAGCTGATCGAGCCTTTGCAGGTAGCTGAGTACAAAGCCTCCACCTCTCACTATAGTGGTTTAATTTGCGTGCAGGACCACCGTATGTGGACAAAGGTCCCCGGTTCGCGGAGACACCGCCAGCAGAGATCCGAATATTGGGGGTATATTCTTGCCAGTCCCACTGGAGTCCTGTACCATTGGGTCAGAATCTTGCAGTTAAGCTCTTGAAGTCTGCTGGAGACGTTCAACTTATGGGTCAGGACATAGGCCTTCTCCCATGCCTCCACTGGTAGAACTGTCCCCAACTCTTTTTCCCAGGTCAGTTCTAACTTCCTGTTGCCCCCTGACGTGTCCATCTCTAGTAGTAGTTTATACATTGAGGAAATGGTTATTCGAGGGTCGGGATTTGACAAGCAAATCTTCTCGAAGGTTGTAATTGTCCTCCCCAGTTGCTGCAGGCTACCCACAGACCTCACATAATGGCATAACTGCAAATACTGATACCATGCTCCGGCTGGGGGATCTCTTCCATCCAGGATCTCCTGTAGGGTCTTCAATCTCGCGCCTGTCATAATGTCTCAAATTCTGGGGACCGGGCCTGTCATTCGGACTATTAGTGAGGTGCCCCTTAAGAAGGCTGGTGCATCTGGATTACCCACCAAAGGAGTGAGCGGACCCGGAGATGTAATAAATCCTAATTTAATGGCAGGTGCTGAGCAGATTTTTTACGAAGGGGGACAGACCCAGGTCTCTGTGTCCGTCCCTTCCCGGGATCCAGATGCACCCTTGCCCCCCAAACGGCGTTGCTTCCTGCTCAGCCTCTACCCATATTTTGCGCATCCTGTTATGAAGCAGGTCAAGCACGCATTTAGTCAGAGATGCTCTGTGGTATAATAAGAAATTGGGGACTCCCATCCCACCGCTTGTCTTGGGGCTGGAAAGGGCTCTCCAGTTCCGCCTAGGTCTGTGGTTGCCCCAGATAAATCTCATAACTAAACGTTGAATCCGTGTGAGAAATGCTCCTGCTAATTTTATAGGGACTGTTTGAAAGATGTATAGGAACCTGGGGAGGGAGTTCATTTTAATTGTATTTATTCTCCCGAACCAAGACAATGGAAGAGTTTTCCACTTGTCCAAGTCTCTTATGAGAGCAGTGATCAACGGGGTAAAATTTTTTTCAAAGAGCATGTCGGGGTTTGCTGTAATAACCATCCCCAGATACCTAATCCCATCCTCTCTCCAAGTGAAGGGAAACGCTGATTGTAGTGATTCTGTTTCTTTCTCAGGCAATGTTACTTTTATTATCTCAGATTTATTGAGATTGACTTTGAAGTTAGACAATCTGCCAAACATTTCGAATTCCTTCAGTATACATGGGAGTGCTATTCTAGGGTTGGTGATATACACCAGAAGGTCATCTGCATATAAGGCGACTTTATGTTCCGCTCGGCCCACCCTGACCCGCTGTATGTCACGATTAGCTTCCAACGCGTTCGCCAATGTCTCCATTACTAATATATAAAGGAAGGGAGACAGGGGACACCCCTGTCTAGTGCCATTGTTGATCTTAATTGGCTTGGACAACTGCCCATTGACCCATACCCTAGCAGCAGGGCCATGATAAAGTGCCAGAACCCTATCTAAGAAGCGCGGGCCTATGCCCACCATCCGCAGAGTCGCTTCTAGGAACCTTCAATTCACCCTATCAAATGCTTTCTCAGCATCCACGGATAGCAGGCACAATGGGTCCCTCGAGCGGTGTGCCCTGGACACCATGGCTAGAGTTCTGATTGTGTTGTCCCCTGCCTCCCTTCCGAAACAAATCCCACTTGGTCTCTATCTATCAGCGAAGGGATAAGAGGTCTTAGACGGGTCGCTAGCATACCAGAATAGATCTTGGTGTGGATATTTTGCAGTGAAATAGGCCTGTAACTGCCACATGCCGATGGATCTTTTCCAGGTTTAGGAATGACTGTTATGGTGGCCTGTAGAGCCTGCGGGGGGAATGGGCACTCATGTAAAACAGCATTAAAGGTGTCTAACATTATAGGGGCCAATGCTCCCCCACATATTTTGAAGAAGCGCGGAGTGAAGCCATCTGGCCCGGGGCTCTTGCCTACTTTGAGGGTCTGAATTGCTTCGGTTAGTTCCCTTAGGGAGAAATCCTCCTCTAATGAACACCGATCCGCCTCAGGAATGCTCTTAGGGCTGTTCTGTAATAAATAAGCATCCTGTGATGCTACTGCTTCCTCCAATGTCCCCGTATGTTCAATCTGTAGATTATATAGGTTATGGTAGTAGGAGTGGAAACTGTCCAGAATTTCCGTGTTAGCATGTACTTGTACCCCATTACGTGACTGGATGGAAAAAATTTACATCTGTGGGGATTTGGGGTTAAGGGCCCTTGCCAGCCTCCTGCTACATTTGTTCCCATACTCGTAGAAACTCCCCCTTGTTCTGTCTCTTTGACAAAGCGAGGCTTGGTCTAACAGTTGTAAAATTTGACCGCGGACATCAGAAATCTCCGCTGTTCTCTGATCTGAGGGTGAAGCCTTATTGGTTGACTCCAGGAGACCCAGCCTAGCAACCAGCTTCTCCAAAGCCCTGCTTCTGTCTTTTTTCAGGCGTGCCCATGGGAAATAAAAATACCCCGTAACATGCATTTAAGTGCTTCCCATTTAATTGGGGCTGAAGTGTCATCTGTCAGGTGATCTACTTTAAATTGTTCTATCGCTTGCTGGATCTCCTGTAGGCAAGCCCCATCACTTAACAGATTATCATTTAACCTCCAGCTACTATTTGTTCTATCTCTCTGACCCCATTCTAAAGATCCCCGAACCGGAGCATGGTCTGACCCTTTGGAGCACCTAGGGTTTCTATCTAGAAGTCTATGTGAAATAAATAGGTAGTCCAGACGGTGATAACTGTTATGTACTGAAGTCCCTTACTTTTGGGTGTAGTACACGCCACATGTCTACTAACCATAGGTTCGTCAGTTCTCTCACTAGTCTGTGTGTCGCCGCGTGTGAAATACTGGACTTACCCCCTGATGAGTCAAGGCTGGGATTCATACCCACATTAAAGTCGCCTTCCAGAATTATAGGAGAGCCATCTGCGAAGGATGCCAGGGCCCCCAACATTCAGATCCCAAAGCGGACCTGTGCCTGATTAGGGAAATAAACATTAGTAATAGTAAAAGTCTCCACACCCAGCTGGATTTTCACAAATAAATAGCGCCCTTCTGGGTCGGCCAAATATGTCATTTCAAAGGCAGTTTTTTTTCTATAGTGCACATGAAAATGAGGATTTACATCCCAAATGGATATGCCCATTGTCCTGTGTTTAGAAACATAGCCGTTGTGGCCCTAATCTTATGTCTATATGCACAACAGGGCCTAAACCGAAAGGAGCAGCCGGTGTATTTCAGAACAGACATTTTGCTTGAATGTGTTTTAGGCCCCATAGCACTGTTGTAGAGCTCTTGAGCGGCCAAAATGACAGAAAACCCCCACAAATGACCCCATTTTGAAAACTAGACCCCTTAATGAATTCATCTAGGGGTGTACTGCGTATTTTGACCACACAGTTTGTGAATGAATTTAAGCAAAGCAAATATGTCATTTTAAAAACTTGTTTTTTTTTGTACAGCATACATGTGAATCAAGACTTGCACCCCAAAATGGATACCCCTGTTTATGCTGTGTTTGGAAACATACCTAGTGTTGCCTTAATCTACTTACAGGACACATGGCTAGGCCTATAATAAGGGAACACCGATTGGATTTCAGGGCAAAACTGAATAAATTCCAGGCCCAATTGCTCACTTGTTCAGAAAAAAAATGGACTCCTTAAAAAAAATCCTTGCCCTCCGTACCCCTTTTGTCATTTCCTAAATCTCAGATAAAAGTAATAATGTAAACTGTGTGGTATTTCCAAAGACAGGGATAATTACGTAGGCCTGGTTGGGATGGGCACATGGAGCAATTAAACCGGGTACCCCTCCTCCTCACATGCTTTTTGGGGGGTATTTCTTGACCTCAGTGAATGGGGCAGGGTTAAAAAGTGGCACTATGTGAGGCTTCGCGAGCTTGTTGAGGTGCGGCGGTCTCTAACAGAAGGTGTTCAACAAGCTTCTCTTGGAACTGCAGCAGCCGAGTGTTCCTACTGGGCTTCTTGTAAATTATGTCTGCATTATGGGTAGCGATCTGAATAATGCTGGGCTCACATGGCCGTATGTGGAATCCGCGTACAGCCGTGTAATGCACTGCACATAACTGCGTACTCACATAGGCAATCATGTGCAGTACACCTTTTTTTGTTTGTATTTCCCGCACGGTTGCTTAGCGATGACGCGGGTACCCGCAGCCCGTACACAATAAAGTTCCTAATGGGCTGCGGGTATATCCACGACCACAGAGCACAATGGGCTCTATGTCGCGGGTTTCTGCGTAAAATAGAACATGCTGCGTTCTGTTTTCTGCGAGTGGATTACGTATTTCCGACCCGCTAATGTGAGTGGAATTGTGGAATCCAATTATTACCGTGGATCCAACGCATGTGGAATCCGCAATTCTCATCTGCTCATGTGAGACCGGCCTAAGGTAGATTGCTACCTTTTTATCACGTGATCGGGGACCACTCAACGAGGCCACCAGTCACTGCTCCAGGCTCTTGGCTATTTGGTTGCCGGGAGCAAGCAGATTGTAAAGTTCCCGGGCCCTCCCTGGCTCATGCTCATGTGTCCGGCATCTTAGCTGGCGGGAGCATCAGTAGAAGCTGGGGAAGGTCAATGGAGGAGAATTGCATCAGGGTTCAAACGCGGAGACCTCTGGTAAGAGGTTTCATCTCCTCTCACCGATTGCATCGGTGAGGGGAGATGAAGCTTCAACTTTTTTTTTACTTTTACATGATCGGCATTATCCATTGGATAACAGTGATCACGTGACCAGGAACTGCTCACCGTGGTCCCCCGTGACATCTCCCAGCTCTCGGCTACCTTTGGTAGCCGAGAGCAGGGGGTTTTAAATTTCCTGGGCGATCCTTGACTTTTGCGCATGCATCCGCCAGTTTGCTGACAGGCATAGGTGCCGAAGCTGGGAAAGGTCCACGGATAAAGATTCAATCGGGGGACAAATCTGGGAATCTTACGTATGTAATTTCATATCCCCTCACGGATCGTATCTGGAAGGGGAGATAAAACTTTAACTTTAGCATTTTTTTTTTACCCTTTTTAACCTTACATGCTTCACATGACCAGAAACTGTATACAGCGGTCCCCGGTGACCTTTCTCTGCACTCGGCTATCTTTGACAGCTGGGTGCAGTGAGATTTTAAATTTGCAGGGCTCTCCGGTCTTCTACGCATGCATGCCACATCAGTGCATGCGTAGATTTCCGCGGCGGGTCCATATCACCATGGGACACAACGGAGGATGGAGGTGAGTATTTTTAGCTCCACTCATGGATCCAATCCATGAGGGGCGCTGAGACTTTAACTTTTTTGATTTTTTTAAAACTTTTCCATGATCGCCATTATCCTTTGGATAGCGGCGATCATGGGCCCAGGAATGGGTCAGCACGGTTCCCTGTAACATATCCAGCCTCCCAGGTGCATTCAGTAGCTAGGGTGAGGAGATTTTAAATCTCCCATTTCCCCCGGGTTCTTTGCATGTGCGAGACATCATACATCTGTCACACATGCGCAGAAAGTTGCGTAAGATCTTGGAAGGACTAAAATGCCGCGGGACATTGCGAAGGACAAGGGTGAGTACTCTCAGCTCCCCTTATGGATCCGATCCATGAGGGGAGCTGAAACTTGAACCTTTTTTACTTTCATGTTATCACTGTTATCCATTTGATAGTTGCAATTGCGTGACCGGGGGTTGTATACTCCAGTCCCCCCATGACAGCTCCAGCTTGTCGGCTACCTGCAGCAGCCATCAGCATGGAGCTGTCACGTTCACAGCCCACGTGGCTTTAATCCCCAGAGCGAGTGTGTTTTTACAGCCCTTGGGATTAAAGCCCACTAAAGCAGGACATAAAAACACTATGGGGTGATCACTAAGGGGTAGAGATGAGCGAGCGTACTCGGAAAAGCACTACTCGCTCGAGTAATTTGCTTTATTCGAGTATCACTGTGCTCGGGTCTGAAGATTCGGGTGCCGGCACGGAGCGGGGAGCTGCAGGGGAGAGCGGGGAGGAACGGAGGTAAGATCTTTCTCTCCCTCTCTCCCGCCCGCTCTCCCCTGCTCCCCGCTGCGACTCACCTGTCAGCCGCAGCGGCACCCGAATCTTCAGGGACGAGCACAGCGATACTCGGATAAAGCAAATTACTCGAGCGAGTAGTGCTTTTCCGAGTACGCTCGCTCATCTCTACTAAGGGGTTAACAAGGCCATTCTGCAAATTTATTTTTTTCCATTCCTATACATAAGCATTTGTGATATGTGCAACAAAGACATTAACTGCAATGTATGCAGAATTGGACTAGGCCTGTTCAGCAGTGCCTTGCAAGAAGATTTGTGTAGATTCAAGTGATCAAGTATTTGAGTACATTAAAACACATGCACCCTCTAGACACTCTACCAGATATTATATATACATGGTCCATTTATGTCACAATATATGAAAGAGAAAGGGGCACGCTGTAGTGAATTCACAAATAATGCTTTAAAGTGGATCTATAACCAATAATATTGTTAGGTTCCCTGTAATTCTTAGCTCAAAAGCATGGATGCTGGTTGGCAGTCAGTTGGCAGCAGGTAGACAGATAGCAGGTTTTCCAGACAGGAATACAGATTAGTACAGTCAAGAGTGAGACCAAGTAACAGAGGTGCACCTAGCATTTCAGCTGCTGTGGCAAGACGAGAAATAGTATCCCCACTTGTAGGTCGCAAGGGAAAAATAAAGTCATTAAGCTATTGTGAGGATGTAGAAACAGTAGAGCAATGGAAATCCAGAAATTCTAATACTGTACAATATTATGCTGTAGTGGTCCGAAGTACATATATCTGACCCCTCTCCACAACTGTCATACATGTCATATCTTCATTGTGGATGCACTGTGCAGATTGTCTTGTCTTTAGTTATGCGTATTGCACAGCTGCAGCATGTAAGAGGTTAATGTCTATGAATGTCTGGGATATGTCTGGAAATTGTAACCAATTGTCATGTCACATGGGTATGAAAGATATATATAGGAGTGCAGTGTATGCAAGAGGAGAGTTCCATTTCTTCAATGGTAGAGTGTGGAGGGAGAGTGCCAGCCACATGGGGGTACCTTCAACCCTCATGTCTCATGTAAGCAGCACGAGGGGTTTTAAATTATCCATAGTTCATCTTCATAAAATGCACAAGCTCTTTATTGATCTATTCTTTGCAATTCGCCGGCTTGCGCATTTTATGAAGATGAGCTGTGGATAATTTAAAACCCCTCGTGCTGCTTACATGAAGATGGAAGGTTGTTGTTATAATTGGATGCATAGTCCACATCCTGGTAAGCTCGTATGAACAAAGATTATACTGTTTCTCCCCCCTTGGTTCGAGGGAAGATTGTGTGCGGCAGCCATACAATAGACGTTCAACCCTCATGTGGTGAATAATGGAAGCAGAGAAGAGGTACCCTGATGTTTAAACTCGAGGACCCCTACCTTAAGTGTGAGTGAGAGAAGGAGCCGCCATGCAGTGTCCAAGTATCCACCTGCAAGTGAGTGTCAGTGGAGGGTTGTGTCCTCCTCTGTTGTGTGTGTCCAGGAGCGTAGTCATACAGATAACATAGACTGTAGGCCTGTGTTTTCCTACCTGACCTCGAAAGTTCCAGTCACTGTCCGTTCCCAGTGATTGAGTTTTCTTAATTCAACTGTTTGTGGACTCTCTTATTTGCCCATCAGACATCCAACGGAGTAAAGAAATGGTGGCGCCACCCGTGACAACTCTTCAGATCCACCACAGTACTTATTCAGGTAACTGCTGTCACAGCGTTACCTGGAAAAGGCCTAGCAGTGCCTTGGCTGAGGTGAGGCGTGTCCCTCAGGGGAGGAGTTGGTAGAGTTACCGTGACAAGTGCCATCTCTACCCTGCCATCTCCTCAGCATGTGCCTCATGTTTCGGTCATTGCAATGCTAGTAGAATAGGTGGAATATTCTTGATATTTTCAATTCAACAAAATGATCTAGGTTGAATATAATTCCACAACATAAGCCTAGGAGGGATATGAGATATCCCATGCAATGCGGTGAGTTCTGGTCATTGCACCTACAGTCCGGCTGGGATGCTTTTCAATATTACAAATGCAAAAATGTGGCCAGAATATTCTTGTATGAAAGTGTCCTAATTTGTCATGAAATAGTGAGGTAACAGAAGGGGTAGATTGGCAGTTTATTGTACCAGGAAACTTCCTAGTGGGCCGACCGCTCTTTAGGCCAGCTGCTGCTGTTCAGTACTGTGCTGCAGCCTGAGCCGAGTCCCTACTCACACTGCCTGTGTTTGCAGAATAAAGACTCATCCACGGAGCTCAGAAGTGGTAAGTGAAGCTACTTTACTTTCTTGATTTATGTGTTGAGAAGGAAAGGAGAAAGGGGGGACTTTAAATTTTATGTGTTGGGGGAGAGAAATAGCTTAAAAAATGTTTTTGTGGGTGATGGTAGAATTGGCTATGAATTATATATGTGTGGGGGTGGATCCTTTATAAATCATTTTTGTGTACCCTGTGTGGGACCTGTCAGTTGGCTACAATTTCTATGTGTGGTAGGATGGGGAACCCTTCAGGCTGTATTCACATGGGGTGCTTTGGATGCAATTAAAAGCCACATCAGAAACCATATAGAAAAATGCTATCATGCTATGAACACAAGCAAAGAATGGTAGAGTTGGAAGGGACCTTTAGTATCATCGGGTCCAACACCTTGCTCAATACAGGATCACTAAATCATCCTAGACAGATGTCTGTCCAGCCTCTGTTCAAAGACTTCCATTGAAGGAAAACTCACCACCTCCGGTGGCAACCTGTTCCACTCATTGATCACCCTCACTGTCTAATATCTAATCTGTGTCACCTCCCTTTCAGTTTCATCCCATTGCTTCTAGTCTTTCCTTGTACAAATGAGAATAGGGCTGATCTCTTTGCACTGTGACAGCCCTTCAGATATTGGTAGACAGCTGTTAAGTCTCCTCTAAGCCTTCTATTTTGCAAGTCCTTTTTGGTTTGTAAACCCTCACCTGTTCTCCAGGAATTTTCAAAGATTATGGCGAGTGGTGATCAGTTGATGTTACATCTACTTTCTGAGAGAAAACAGATACAAAATAGGAATTTTAAAGTTCGGCCTTCTCAACATCATTTTTAAGCGATTCCCCATTTTCATCCTGTAAGCATCTTTGACTGTTGTTTTGCTTTTGACATACCCCCAAAATCTTTTTTATTGCTTTTGGCCTCTGTTGCAAGTCTTGATTCATTACTAGCTTTAGCTTTTCTGACACTTGCCCTACAGTTTTTGCAGACCACATTATATTCTTCTGTGATATTCCCCCCTCTTTCAATTTGATAAACTTTTACTTTTTCCTTTTAAACATGTGTTTAAGTTCTGTGTTCATCCATCCTGGTCTCTTTAAATGCTTCCCATTCTTCCTCCTTTTAGGGATTGTTAATGATTGTGCTTTGAAAATCTCATTTTTCAAAATTTCCCATCCTTGGGCATTTCTTTCTTTAACAGGGTTTTCCAGGAAAAATACTATTGATGGTCCTCAGGATAGGTCATCAATAGTTGATCGTCCAGTATCTTCCGCTCGGGATCCTGACCGATCAGCTGATTGGGCACCCACTGACAGCACCACAAATACACAGGGGTTGGAGACGAAGTCACTGCTCTGGCCCCAGAGTAATGGCCATCACTTGTAATTGCAAGTGTAGCTTCCAGGGAAATCAATGGGAGGCAAGCCTGCAGTTACAAGAGCAGGCCATTACACAGATGTTAGAGCATGGGCTTCCACCCAGAACACTGTGTATTTGCGGTGCTGCCAGCGGGCACACAATCAGCATGCTCCAATTTGATTTCAATAGCTAATTAAGTTTAATATGGGCTAATTTGTGCATAATATGCACCAAAATAGGACAGGCTGCAAGCTTTTTCTTGCAAACAGGAAAGAAAAGAGCGTAATTTTATTCAAAGAAAAGTCAGTCAAAAGAGAGTGTGTGATAAAATGTTTCACTCTGTGAGATGGAACTGTTTAAAATTGTACTGCCGCAATAGCAATATCCAAAATGGTGCCCTGAAGTTAAAGAATTTTAACTGCGCCGCAGATCTCCAAAATGGTACCAAATTGCAGTAATTGTACTGCTTTGTTATCCCCTTACAGAAGCCCACTAAAACTAGGTCCACATGAACACTGCAAGAAAATTATCATGGAAAAGGTGGTGACTGGTGACAGTGAAGTTCCTCATAGAAAAAAATTGGGATATTTTCCAGTCTGGAGTCTGATGGTTCACAAAGCCCCTAATATTCCCTTACCTTGTTTTCAGAAATCTTCCATATGTGTCATTTAAATTGTGGCATCTGAACAGGATTGATTTAAATTAATAGACATGGAAGCTTCTAAGACTGGAAGATTGCGTTCATACACAGACTAATTATCTGTTATACTTGGACAAGTAGGTCCTGCTGAATGCAAACTTCCCATTGTCCACAGCATATGAGTACAGCAAGTCATCCTGCAGCCAGTGCTCAGTACTTTGTGTTCTGGCATGAACAATGCTAGGTCAGTGCTATACTTACCCTATACTTACCAGATATTTATTCTGTATCATTGTGGTATTCTGGCTTTATGGACATTACTCTCCATTGTTATATAATGAACATTATGTAAGGCTAATTTCACACTGGTGAGTGCGATATCACTGTGTTTAATGAGAAACCTTGCATCACATCGCACTTGCATGCACCTTACATGCTGTGCAATGCTTTGCCGGCCCTATTGAAAACAATGGGCGATGCAATGCAAGGTGTTTTGAGGGAGTGCCCTTTAGAGATACGACATGCCATCATTTTTTTCTCCAATTTGTGGAAAAATATTGCCCATGTGTATAAACCCATTTAAAAGTATGGGGTTTGTATTCTCACAACACACAAATGTACGATTTTTAAGGTTGTATAAAAGCGGGCTAAGGGTGGGTTCACACAAGCTTATTTTTGTGCATGCATACACACACACAAAAACACGCTTGTATTTGCAACATTGCATTCCCTATGGTGTGTTCACATGTCCGTACTTTGCAGGTGCGTGCCTGCAAAGATAGGATATGCGTGCACCATAGGAAATGCACGCATTGTTTTCAATGGAGCCGCGGCTGCTGCAGGCGGCTCCATTGAAAACAATGGTCTGCCGACTCCCTGCATTCTTTTTCAGGGAAGGTCTTTACATATAAGCTCTTCCATGAAAAAGAAAAATTTTGGTGTAAAAAAAAAGAATGCAGGCATTCTCTTCAATGGAGCCACTGCTGCTGCCGGCAGCTCCATTGAAGACAACGGTCTGCTGGCACACCTGAATTGTTTTTCAGGAAAGAGCTTTACATATAAGCCCCTCCCTGAAAAAGAAACATTTTAGTGCAAAAAAAAAACAACTTACCGCTGCCATGACCCCCGCGGGCATGAAGAACACATTTACCGCAGATGTTTCCTTCACCCCCGCTAGTTGAAAGAATTCCCTGCTGTTACATTTGCCACATCTGCCGCATCTGTGGCAGATGCAGAAAAGGGAATTCTTCAATTCTCAACCGCAGCTGTCACACATGACAGCTGCGGTTGAAAAGCCATTGTCGGGATGCCTGCAGCAGGATTCTCTACCGCAGCTGTCATGTGTGACAGCTGCAGTTGAGAATTAAATAATTCCCTTTGCTGCATCTGCCACAGATTTGGCAAATGTAATAGCAGGTAATTCTTTTAACTAGCGGGGGTGAAGGAAACATCTGCCGCATGCGGCAGGTGTGTTCTTCCTGCCCGCGGGGGTCACGGCAGCGTCGGAGAGGTAAATTTTGGGTTTTTTGCACTAAAATGTTTCTTTTTCAGGGAAGGGCTTATATGTAAAGCCCTTCCCTGAAAAAGAATGCAGGGGGCCGGCAGAGCATTGTTTTCAATGGAGCCGCCGGCAGCAGCCACAGCTCCATTGACAACAAGCACGCAGCTGTGTTCACGTGTGTTTTTGCTCGTACCTAGGTGTGGACTTATGTACGCACTTAAGTACGCACAAAAACACGCTCGTGTGAACGCACCCTAACTGTTTAATATATTTTGTTTTAATTCCTCATCATTTTCAAGAATTCTGTTTACTGCCAATGAGTGAGAATATTAGGACGGATTTACTTAGACCTGCATTTTATACGCTGCTCCAAGTAGAGGTTGCGCTGGCGTGAAAATGCACCAAATGCGTTAAGAGGCACAAACCTCGTAATACATTTGACACATCTTCAGGCCATATGTGCACCAAATCTGAAATATACACCAACTTTGAGTTGATGTAGATATTAGCTATAATACACGTGCATTTCTGACATAAGTTGTATTAAAACTGATGGGCCAGGAACAGCCACACCCACTAATGCTAAGCCCGCCCACATTTTAGAAAAGTGGATTGGCCGGCGTAAAAGAGCAAAAAGTCACATTTTTGTGCATAAGATGGCCTTGTGTAAGGAGTTTAACCTATTCCTGCCACAGTTTTTTTTCTCATTTTTTCATCCCCACTTCAAAAAATGTTAACTTTTTCACTGTTACAACAGAGCCACATGAGGATTTCTTTTTACAGGACAAGCTGTATTTTTAGTGTTACTATTTAACGTACCAAATACTGTGTTGAAAAGCGTTTAAAAATTTCTCTATGGGGTGAAATGAAAAAAGCAAACACTTTTTTCAAAAGATTTTTAAGGGTTTTTTGGTTTTACGGTGTTCAGTGTGTAAAAAATGTCATGTTATCCTTATTTTGTTGATCAGTATGATTACAGCAGATACAAAAGTTATATAGTTTTTTTTTAACCCCTTATTGCCACAAAACCTAAGTTTATGTCATGGGCGTATAGTACTTAGTGCAACAGGACATAAACTTACATCCTGTGTTTAAAGTGTTTCTGCAGTGACAATCATGGTGACACCGTAATAATGGCTGCTAACATAGTTACTCAGAATTTAAAGAGGCCAACGCCATGTCTGAGTACATCCATATGGGAGCTGACATACTCTTGGACCATCATGGATGAGTTCTGCCTGTGACTGTCAGTTCTATCCTGTGCCTATTCTGCAGGCTGCGACAAGCTGAAAAAAACTATACCATACCTCTGTTAGACTTCCCCTCCACCAGTGGTAGTGCTGTAGCTTCCTACTTGTTTGCCATGAACCTGGAGCTGTGATTCATTGCAGATGCATCCTCACCGCCATGGCGAAATGCTCTTTTCAAGCTGTTTAACAATCTGTCCTAATAGTGCTGTCTTTTGAAGTCTTTCTCCACTGCCGGAATGATATTTGTAATTTTGGACTTGTACCAGGGATCAAAGAGCGTAGCCACCCAATAATCATCTGATGTTTTGATGTGGGCTGTGCAACAGTCCTTCTGCAAGCACTGCAGCATAAAAACCCTCATATGTCTCAAAGTACCTAAGGGTGATGGGCCACATTCTTTGAGTTAGGCCTAAGAGTGTCCCATCATTCATGAAGATTAGCTGGGGCTAAACATTTGTAGTCCCCTCCCTTGCCTCTGGATCTATAGTGTCGCCCTCTTCTACTTGTTCTTTTTCCTCCTCCTGATATTCCTCCTCTTTACTTCTCCCATGGGTGGAGAAAAGTGTTGGAGAAGACACCCCCATTTCTTGACCAAAGCCAGACAGTCAGGAGATTGGTATCTCTTTCTCCTTCTGTGACAATAACACGTCATTGTGCTTGAGGCCCTTTTGGTCTGTTCCAGCAGGCAGACAACAGGGATGGTCATACTGATTAGTGTGTCATCACGACTGACCAGTTTGGTTGCTTTCTCAAAGTAGGCTAAAATGGCACACACGTCATTGAACTGCAGCCACCCCACAGGCGCCGAGTGACCAACCTTCACACAGCATCTGATAATGGCATACAGCATCCGCTACTCCATGATTCTGCTCTGCTGCTGGCTTAGCCTCTGCAACATATGCAACCATATAGGAATTCCACCATGTAGATGCAGCGACCAAGGAGCTGGCCCACAGCCGAGGAGATGGTGGGGTAGATAAGGATGATTATGTCATGGTGGCTCACCATCTCCTCACCTAGGGGTAGCTCAGGACCCGACCAAGTTACTACTGGGGAAGGTCACAGGGGAAGGATAACTAGCGGTTACCTAAAAGTTCTTTGTCACTCATGATGCCACAGTTTCATCCTCTGCGGTGAATCCTGAAGTTGTAATAAATAATCCACACACAGGGATAGCTTTCTGAACAAAGCCCGGAATGGTCGGTAATGTCCATACTTAACTCCAATAAAATAGCAGGTCAGTACAAATTACACTTCTTGAAGGTGGTATGACAGGGAGACTCTCTCGGGGTAATTCAGACAATCCACAGTCTCCGTTATCTGTGTGATCCCGCTCCTGGCGACTCTCTTCCTCTCCTACTCTCTAAAGGTCAACACTCATGCTTCAGGTGCTTTCCTTCTCTCTCTCCATGTTTTAGGGGTGACACCGGCACATCCTGGGTAGAGCAGGACCAAGCCTGAAGGGTATCTCTAAGCTTCTTCCATTCCTCATGCACAGACCAACCAATGTCTGCAGGGTTCACTCACTTGCAGACTCCAACTACTGACTGACCTTTGCAAGAAGACCCTTGCACTGCACCTTGCAAACACATATATCTAACATGGTCACATGACATACAACGCGATACATTTCTCAGACATAACCCTGACATTAACCCATTTGCAATGGGCAAGGAGTGGGCTCACGGCCAAGGAGATGGCGGGGGTAGAGATGTCACTTGTCACGGTGTCTCTACCATCTCCTTTCCCCGTAAGGGATGAACGAGACCCGTCCAGGCCACTGCTTAGGGGGAGACCTCAGAAGAACAATGAACCGAGCTGCGGTTCGGGACATACAGTTTGATATCACGTGATGCCACCGTTCCTTCCTCTGCGGTGAAGCTGGATGATGGAATGATAGTCCACACATGCAGAGAACAGTTGCAAACAGAGCCGGAAATGGTCAGCAATGTTGCTTTACTGAAAACGCCAACAGTAAACAGTTCAACAGTACATAGGACAGAGCAAAGCACCAATGCAGGCAAAGTTTCTGGTGTGACAGGAAGGCAAAACTCAGGATGAATCTCAGGCCCACAGTCCCAGTTATCTGTGCAGCTCTGCTCCTGTAGAACATACTCACACTTTCAGCCGGTCTGCCAGCGCTGCTTGGTGGTCTCCTTTCCTCTGCTTAATGGGAAGAATTCCTGGGGTTAGTAGTCCCAGGGCAACTCTCGGGAAATCGCTAGGCCTCCTCCATTATCCATGCACAGACTGATCAGTGTCTATGGGGGTCTAAAAGCATCTCTCTCTCTTGCAGACTCTTGCTAACTGCTCACTCTTCCTAGACTAGAGTCGACTCTCTTGCATTCCACCTTGCAAACACATATACAAAGCATGGTCACATGACTTCAAACTCACTGCATAAAATGATACATTTCCAGACACAGACAGCACATTTGCAGACGTTAACCCTTTCATTCCTGCAAACATTAGTACATTTAGCTGATTCATTCCACATTAAAGAGGCTATACCAGACAAAGTACAAGACAACACAATCTACATATAGCATTCATTCTGGAGGGGCCCCAGTGATTTTGGGCCACTACACATTCAGTGCTATAAAGGTGCAATACACAAACCAAATGCATACTACATGTAAGACACGGGCAATACAATTACACAAGACAAACATGTAACTTTATGGAGGAGCCCCACTAACTTCGGGCCATTACATAGACACATCACAGATGATGCAGTGAGGTTGTAATCTGAACTGTCGCTGCACCTCTGCCAGGCAAGCAGTGGCTGGCTGTGAACATCGAAAGTGTGAGCACAATTTCCCAGCCTTTTTTTTTAGAAGTGGATGTAAACCTCAGTAATTGTTTAGGAAGCGCCATGGGCCAGGCAAGGTACACGTATAAAAATTAAGGCAAAGGGCTACCAGCAGGTTGGCTATAAATAACCTCCCCCCCCCCCTTATTTAACTGCCATTTAGTCCCACCCCAACTGAAGGGGCAAAACATGTTGGGAAAGCTGTTTGTTGTTTTTTTATATTTCAGTAAACTCAGCAGCTATATGTCAGTTTCTTATGCCGTGCAGTGCATAACGACACGGCATGGGACTAGGAACAGGTAAGTAAAGGGTTAAGGCAAGCGAGCTTACAGGAAAAGGGGGGGGCGGAGCTTAGACAGGAAAGGGAAAGACGAAGAGGAAAGGAGCCAGTCCAGCGTGGAAAGGAGAAGAGGAAGGACGTGAGAAGGAGACAGAGACAGATAAAGAAAGCAAGAAAGAAAGAGAAGCTAAAGAGAAGAAGCGGAGCAAGGGCATCCAAAGAGCCGAAGAGGACAGTAAGGAGTCAAGCAGGAAGGAGAAAGCGAAAGCGGAGCCTGGGAGAAGAGAAAGCGAACGACGGCCAGACGGACGGAAAAGAAAATGGAGGACTTACGCGCTCGGATTCAGCAGGCAGTGCGGCAAGAAGGTGCGGGCTGGTTGGAGGAGCTTCTCGTGAGCTGCAGAGCGGAGTCGGAGCCGGAGAGACCGGCGGGATCGGAAGCGGCGGACGCCGAGGTCGGAGTTAGCGCGGCCCAGGAGCGGGAAGAGGAGCGGGGACGTCTGGTGAGGCGCCGAAACCCCCCGCTGCGGCTCAGCCCGAGCCCGGCGGCAAAGCGGAGGAGCAATCGTCACAGCAGGGGCAACGAAGGCCTGAAGGTAGCCGGAAGAGACGGACGTGGAGAAAGGGCGCCAAATTCAAACCGCGGGGCGGGAAAAACCCCCGCAAGGCGCCGGCGGTCACCTCCCGTTGGAGGCACGGGACGAACAGGCGGGCAGCCAGCAACAGATAATTCTGGAGCGACAGCACAGCGCGCGGACAGGCGCAGGACTGCAGCCGCAAGAGGAGTTGAAGAGCGGCAGCACGAGGAGACAGCCCCGGGGAGTGCGCGGCATGGCCGCCGGCTCACACAAGATGGCGGCACATCAAGCAGGTTAGAACAGGCAGAAGGGCAGAGGGCGGGGGGAGGGAACGCTGCAGCAGTAGGCAAGGGAGCTGGTCGCAAGGCAGGGGAGCATAGGGGGGCCAGGGGGAGGGGGGAGGGGCAGCAGTACAGCACAGAGGCTAGCGGGGCCAGTAGCCAGAGTAGTAGGGCATCCAGCGCGCTAGGGAACAGCTCAGGAGGAGATAGTGAAAGGGGGGAAGATAGGGCCTTTTTCTCAGGTCATAGTCGCGCTCTGTACCCAGAGCACACGGCCAGAAGTGCAGCGGATTTTTCAGGATCTGAGGGGTCCATGTATTCACAGGACCTTCGCCCACGCTTAGTTTCCCAGCGCCTGCCATACGAATGCTCGCAGCGCCATGCGGTACCTACCCACC
Organism: Eleutherodactylus coqui; assembly: GCF_035609145.1. Lineage (NCBI taxonomy): Eukaryota > Metazoa > Chordata > Amphibia > Anura > Eleutherodactylidae > Eleutherodactylus > Eleutherodactylus coqui. The sequence goes on from NC_089839.1 coordinate 231,921,374, forward strand.
CTCTGCCGAGAGTGGGCTTAGCCACGGCAAGCACCCAAAATTTCTGCCACGTGAACCCGAGATATGTATTCATGTCAGCGAACCCATCAGGCTACTCTTCGAATAGTTCCGTTAGCCGCACGGGTAGCCGGCGCCAGGGCCAAGGCGCAAGACGTAGGCAGAGGGAAAGGGCCAGGCGCGAGAGGTATGCATGCGAGTGGGGTAGTGAGCAGGGTATAGAAGGGGTGGAGAGTAGGCGGGCTCAGGATAGTCAGCGTGAAGCAGATAGGAGCGAGAGGCGTAGGGCGCAGGAGTATGATGTCCGCCAAGAAGGTCAGCAGTGGCTGCATCTACAAACATCCCGAGTGGGGATAATTTACGCCGCAGGAGGCACAATGACTTGTCGGAATGGCCATATCGGCGCCATCCCGGAGACAGGCAGCCCAAAAGGGCAGGAGAGGCTACGCAAGTAACGGACCGGGAGCCTTTGCCCAGGATGGGCAGCAGTTCCGCGAAACGACTGGCGGGGACCACGACCTTGGCGATGCCGGAGGACGGTCGAGCCGATGAATGTGACTATATCAATGCATGGAAAAATGTGATGGATCCCGCAAGGGCGGTGGATAAGAGTGATTTTGTAGCGGTGTTGAAATCGTTATTGAATGAGGTTGACGGGTCTGGTATGTCGGCAGGGGGCGAGGGCCCACCTGGAGGTAATGTGGTTGCGGAATCGGACCCAATGGAGGGGTTGCGATACGCGGATTCCTTGTTTTGTGGAGTTGCCCCACTCGGGGTTGGTTTATCGGAAGAGGTATTGGAAAAAATCAAAAAATCAGAAACAGAGGAAAATTAACCAGCGCTCCGGTGTCACGGAAAAGGGCAGATCATCCAAGATAATAAGAGGAGTTCGTATAATAACGGATATAACTTACTTCGCAGGGGTGCTAATGTTTAAGCACCCCTGAATCCAAGATGGCATATAGGATACAGAAGATGTATACGAAAGTTCTTTTATTGCGACGCGTTTCGGCCGTAATCTCGGCCTTTCTCAAGCAAGCGAGATTACGGCCGAAACGCGTCGCAATAAAAGAACTTTCGTATACATCTTCTGTATCCTATATGCCATCTTGGATTCAGGGGTGCTTAAACATTAGCACCCCTGCGAAGTAAGTTATATCCGTTATTATACGAACTCCTCTTATTATCTTGGATGATCTGCCCTTTTCCGTGACACCGGAGCGCTGGTTAATTTTCCTCTGTTTCTGATTTGTTCTTTATCCCGCGGTGTTTGTTTTTCACCGCTGGGAGTAACCAAGCTGCTCTCATCAAGATGTCTTTTGGGACCGGTGCAAGGAACCACTATCTACATTGTGGATTGAAACGCTATCTTGGATATTGACGCACGGGCGCCTTCATTAAGGGCCCGGCGTCACGGGGTGAGTCATATTCAATTTTTCTACTATATTTTCTTCATATCTTAATACATATACTCTCTCTTGACAATTATTCCCTATCCATTTATTGGAGCGCTATCCATTCTATACTTGTTTCAAAAAATCAAAAAAGGTTTATATATCGACATTTGGTCCTTGCTTTCAGCGGACCACGTAATGGTAGACAAGGAGCGTGTGTCTGACCGCGGCTCGGATAAGAAACCGAAAGTTGCCAAAACGTTTGGCAACTGGCTGCAGGCATACACGGTGTTGACATACATTGTTTGCCAACATCAACCGAGCAGAGGCCCTGAATTACTAGTGTATTTAAATACGATTTTTAGCGCTTATAAATTACACGGTGGTACCGCATGGTGGCGGTACGACGAAGATTTCAGGCGTCGTGTATCGGGGGTTAGTCACGTGAGTTGGGCGTCAAAAGCAACCGATGTATGGATTCAATTAATCCTGTCGCAACGCCCACAGAAAACTCCTTTTCAGGGAGGAGCCGTGGGGGGAAATCAACAGCCTTCCGCGGCCTCACCACGACCAAATGGCTCTTGTTGGCTATACAACGAGGGCCATTGCAGATTCTTTGCCTCCTGCAAGTTCAGGCACGAGTGCTCTGTCTGCGGGGGGCAGCATGCGGCGGTTCGATGTTTCTGAAAGCAACAAACGACGACAGCGGTGGGGGGTGCCAGTGGAGCACCGAACACCGGTGAAAAACAGGCTACTGCTTCTGTGGCTAAACATGTACCACAGAAAGCAGGAAGCAAAAATTCTTAAAATGGGGTTTTCCGTCGGTTTTGTTATCCCCTTTTCAGACCAGCCTGCCACCACGTTATGCCGTAACTTGAAGTCAACCATTGATAATCCGGAACTCGTAAAAGAAAAATTGTTAAAAGAAGTAGAATTAGGCCGCATGGCCGGACCCTTCATGGAACCTCCGTTTTCCAATTTAAGGCCTCATGTCCACGGGGAAAATCGGGCCCGCTACGGATTCTACATGTAGAATCTGCAGCGGGTCCCTCCTGCCCCGCGGACATGAGCGCTGAAAATACAAATAAATAAGAATTTACCTATCCGTAGCGGGCGGCGAAGCTCTGCTCTTCCTCACGGCCGGATCTTCTTTTTCGGCCGGCGGATGAATTCCTGACGCCGGCAGCACGTCGCCGGCACGTCGTCGACGTGCCGCGCGCATGCGCCGGGCACATCCGCCGAGCCGAAGCAAGGGAGATGCGGCCGTGAGGAAGAGAAGAGCTTCCCGGCCCGCTGCGGGTGAGTAAATGCTTTAAATTCCTATTTTAGGTCTCCCGCGGATCCGGACGGCTTCCATAGGCTTCAATAGAAGCCCGCGGGAGCCGTCCCCGCGGGAGACCCGCACGAAAATGGAGCATGGTCCAGATTTTTTCATGCTCCATTTTTTTTAAAATCCATTTTATTGACGATCCGCGGGTATTTATGTACCCGCGGGTGGTCAATGCATCCCTATGGGGTGCGGATCCGCGTGCAGGTAATCCGCTGCGGATCCTAAATCATATTTTGCCCGTGGACATGAGCCCTAAGGGTGTCTCCGCTGGGACTGGTCCCCAAAAAAGAGTCGGGTAAGTTCCGTTTGATTCATCATTTATCCTTCCCTAAAGGGGAGTCGGTAAACGATGGTATCTCAAAGGAACAAGCTTCGGTGGCTTATGCTTCCTTTGACCAGGCAGTTCTATTGGTTAAGAACGCCGGGAGGCAGGCACAGTTGGCAAAGACTGACATAGAATCGGCTTTCCGGCTACTGCCAGTTCACCCGGAGTGTTTTCACTTGTTGGGTTGCATGATCGAGAATCTATTTTTCTACGATATGTGCCTCCCGATGGGTTGTTCAATTTCATGTTATTATTTTGAGCTTTTCAGCTCTTTCTTAGAGTGGATCCTCAGATACGAGAAGGGTATCACAACGGTGACACATTACTTAGATGATTTTTTGTTTATTGGTTCTGAGACGTCGGGTGTGTGCCAATTTTTGTTGGATACATTTCGGGATCTAATGCGACGCATGGGGGTCCCGTTGTCGGCGGAAAAGACTATGGGACCCGTGACCCGGTTAACTTTTTTAGGTATAGAAATCAATACGGAAGAAATGGTCTTTCGGCTTCCAATGGATAAAGTGGGTCGGCTGCGCCAAACGGTAGAGGACATGGCACGGTGTAAAAAAGCGACGTTACGCCAGTTTCAGGTGCTCATGGGCTTGTTGAACTTCGCGTGTAAGGTCATCCCCATGGGGCGCGCGTTTTCAAGACGGTTATCATTGGCGACAGTGGGAATCAAAGAGCCTCATCATTTTATTCGGGTTACACAAGGGATCAGAGCGGATTTACACACATGGCTGGTTTTTCTAAAAACGTTTAATGGCCAGGTCTTGTGCCCAAAGGAGGAGTGGTCGGGAGCTAACCTTGACCTGTTTGCAGATGCAGCTGGTTCGGCTGGGTTCGGTGTGATATTTCGGAAACATTGGTGCAGGGATGCCTGGCCAAGGTTGTGGATACAAAATGATTGGGTTAAGAACATTACTTTATTGGAATTCTTTCCAATTGTGGTGGCTTTGGAACTATGGGGCGAGGAGCTCCAGGACCGGAGAGTCTGTTTTTGGTCAGACAATGCAGCGGTGGTGCAGACTATAAATAAGCAGTCTTTGGCGTCTCAACCGGTGTTGGCATTATTGAGGCACGTGGTTTTAAGATGTCTGCAACGAAATATATATTTGCGAGCAAAGCATGTACCAGGGTTGTTCAATGGAGCGGCTGATGCACTCTCTCGTTCGCAGATGGATTTGTTCAGGGAACGGCACCCGCAGGCGGAGGCCGAGGGGGTACGTTGCCCGGATTTCTTATGGAATCTGGCCGAGAGGAGTTACTGAAGCTGGTAGAAGCATCGGTCTCAACGGCAACGTGGAGAAGTTACAACACGGTGTGGTCTATGTGGCTGAATTTCACAGGTGGTCGCGTCACGGAGGGCGACGGCGCCCGGACGGCGACGATGGACATGCTAGCGGCGCTGCGGAAGCGGCGAGTGTCGTTTGGGGTGGTTAAGAGATATCTCGCCTTTTTGTTAAAATTACATAGATTGGAGGATGTGACAAAAGATTTTGCCTTTCGACAAATGCTCCGAGGGTGGAAAAAAGAAAAAGGGCGGATAGATTCTCGCCGCCCGGTCACCTATAATTTGTTATGCAGGTTGATGGAGACTTTGGAAACGGTGTGTGTTAGCATCGGGGAAACAGTATTATTCAGAGCGGCCTTTATGTTGGCATTTTTTGCGGCGTTAAGGATAAGCGAGTTGGTTCCAGCGAGTAAGACAAAGGAGGGAGGCCTCCTTTCGAACGACGTGGTGTTGGCAAACGAACAGTTGCGCGTACGCGTTAGAAAGGCAAAAATGGACATTTACGGGAGAGGTGAGTGGCTGCCGATCGGCAGCCTGGGTTCACGCTGGTGTCCAGTGGACACGGTCAGGCAGTATATGGCCTCCAGAGGCAATGGCGGCCAATTTTTATTACATTCATCAGGTTTACCATTGACGTGTTTTCAATTTTCGTCAGTATTTCGTGCAGCCTTGCGGGCAGCGGGCGTTGAGGCTTCGGAGTTTGGGACGCATTCGTTTAGAATAGGAGCCGCAACGATGGCGGATGCAGGAGGTATGAACGAGGAGGGGTTAAAGCGGTTGGGAAGGTGGAGATCCCATGCATACAAATCATATGTGAGGCCAGACTTAATGGTTATTTGACAGCTGGGATGGTAGCCAGCGCTGTAGATGCGTTAATATTGCAGAGTTGTTCTTTTGTTTTTTCTTGTTTGGTTTCAGCTGCAGAGCCGTGGAAGGTGTGGATCATCGGCCATTCTTACATTTATTGGGCCGAGAAGAGGGCAGCGGTACGGCCATCGGGCCGGAACTTGGGTTTAACCGGAACTGCCGTAAACTGGCACGGAGTACAGGGGCTTCAATGGCCTAGTTTGCTGCGCATTGTAATGGATATCAGCAGGTGGACCCCCCGAAGAGTAGTGTTGGTCGTTCATGCCGGGGGGAACGACCTGGGAAAAACGAAGATGAGGGATTTATTGGTGATCATGAAGCAAGACATGCAAAGGTTTCGGGCCTGTTTTCAGGAAGGAATATTGGTATGGTCGGACATAGTGGCCAGAAGGAACTGGAGAGGAGTGAGAGACCCGGAGGCTATAGACAGGGTCAGGAGGCTAATTAACCTCAAAATGTCTACTTTTGTGCGGTCACTAGGCGGAATCGCGATAAGGCACCGGGAGTTGGAGGGCAGGGAGAAAGGAGCACTCAGGGAGGACGGAGTCCACTTGAACGAGGTCGGTCTGGATACCTTTCTCTCTGGATTGCAGGACGGCGTGGAAGCAGCATTGGCACGGGTTGGTGGGGTGGGGCGGCATGCGAGGTAGCGCTACGACTAGAGATGAGCGAACACCAAAATGTTCGGGTGTTCGTTATTCGGAACGAACTTCCCGTGATGCTCGAGGGTTCGTTTCGAACAACGAACCCCATTGAAGTCAATGGGCGACCAGAACATTTTTGTATTTCGCCGATGCTCGCTAAGGTTTTCATGTGTGAAAATCTGGGCAATTCAGGAAAGTGATGGGAATGACACAGTGACAGATAGGGCAGGCGAGGGGCTACGTGTTGGGCTGCATCTCAAGTTCACAGGTCCCACTATTAAGCCACAATACCGGCAAGAGTGGCCCCCCCCCCCCTCCCAACAACTTTTACTTCTGAAAAGCCCTCATTAGCATGGCATACCTTTGCTAAGCACCACACTACCTCCAACAAAGCACAATCACTGCCTGCATGACACTCCACTGACACTTCTCCTGGGTTACATGCTGCCCAACCGCCCCCCCTCCCCCCCCCCCACAGCGCACACCAAAGTGTCCCTGGGCAGCCTTCAGCTGCCCTCATGCCACACCACGCTCATGTCTATTTAGAATTGCGTCTGCCATGACGAGGGACCGCAGGCACACACTGCAGAGGTTGGCACGGCTAGGCAGCGACCCTCTTTAAAAGTGGCGGAGCGATAGCCCACAATGCTGTACAGAAGCAATGAGAAATAGAATCCTGTGCCACCGCCATCAGGAGCTGCACACGTGGGCATAGCAATGGGGAACCTATGTGCCACACACTATTCATTCTGTCAAGGTGTCTGCATGCCCCAGTCAGACCGGGCTTTTTAATTCATAGACACAGGCAGGTACAACTCCCTATTGTGAAGTCCCTGTCGACCCACAGCATGGGTGGCTCCCTGGAACCCACCGGCGGTACACAGAAATATCCCATTGCATTGCCCAACACAGCTGAGGTAGTAATGTCGTGCTTAATGCAGGTGGGCTTCGGCCCACACTGCATGCCCCAGTCTGACTGGGGTTCTTTATAAGTGTACAGATGTAGTAAAAACTCCGTGTGCACCTACAGCATGGGTGGGTGCCAGGAAGCCACCGGCGGTACATAGAAATGTCCCATTGCATTGCCCAACACAGCTGAGGTAGTAATGTTGTGCTTAACCCTTTCCAATCCAATTTGTATATGGTTTTCCTAGGGGGCTTACTCTTTTTCTGCTGTTATACAACGGCGCTATATGCTGGCTAAAGCCAGTACTGCATGAGCTGACACGTAGGATAGGCTCCGACAGCAGAGAGGCTGGCAATATACAGTAAGAGAACCCCGACGGACGTCTACCAACAACGGAGCTGTACAGCCTTAAACCCTAATGTCTTCACAGGTCACACAGTGGACTGGAAAGGGTTAATGCAGGTGGGTTTCGGCCCACACTGCATGCCCCAGTCAGACTGGGGTTCTTTACAAGTGGACACATGTAGGTTAAACTCCCTGTGGACCCACTGCCTGGGTGGGTGCCAGGAAGCCACCGGCGGTACATAGAAATATCCCATTGCATTGCCCAACACAGCTGAGGTAGTAATGTCGTGCGTAATACAGGTGGGCTTCGGCCCACACTGCATGCCCCAGTCAGACGGGTTCTTTAGAAGTGTACAGATGTATTAAAAACTCAGTGTGCACCTACAGCATGGGTGGCTCCCTGGAACCCACCGGCGGTACACAAAAATATCCCATTGCATTGCCCAACACAGCTGAGGTAACGTCAGCTGTAATGCAGGTGGGCTAAAAATTAATTTGATTACACTGTAGGCGAGGGCCCACAAAAATTGCTGTATCAACAGTACTAATGTACATCCCAAAAATTGGCCATGGCCAGCCAAGAGGGCAGGTGAAACCCATTAAGCGCTTTGGTTAATGTGGCTTAAGTGGTAACTAGGCCTGGAGGCAGCCCAGTGTAACGAAAAATTGGTTCAAGTTAAAGTTCCAATGCTTTTAAGCGCATTGAAACTTATAAAAATTGTTCTGAAAAATTATTTGAGTGAGCCTTGTGGCCCTAAGAAAAATTGCCCGTTCAGCGTGATTACGTGAGGTTTCAGGAGGAGGAGCAGGAGGAGGAGGAGGAGGAATATTAGACACAGATTGATGAAGCAGAAATGTCCCCGTTTTGGATGGTGAGAGAGAACGTAGCTTCCATCCGCGGGTGCAGCCTACGTATTGCTTACGTATCGCTGCTGTCCGCTGGTGGAGAACAGAAGTCTGGGGAAATCCAGCCTTTGTTCATCTTGATGAGTGTTAGCCTGTCGGCACTGTCGGTTGACAAGCGGCTACGCTTATCTGTGATGATTCCCCCAGCCGCACTAAACACCCTCTCCGACAACACGCTAGCCGCAGGACAAGCAAGCACCTCCAGGGCATACAGCGCTAGTTCAGGCCACATGTCCAGCTTCGACACCCAGTAGTTGTAGGGGGCAGAGGCATCACCAAGGATGGTCGTGCGATCCGCTACGTACTCCCTCACCATCCTTTTACAGTGCTCCCGCCGACTCAGCCGTGACTGGGGAGCGGTGACACAGTCTTGGTGGGGAGCCATAAAGCTGGCCAGGCCCTTAAAGACTGTTGCACTGCCTGGGATGTACATGCTGCTCGATCTACGCACATCCCCTGCTACCTTGCCCTCGGTACTGCGCCTTCTGCCACTAGCGCTGTCGGCTGGGAATTTTACCATCAGCTTGTCCGCAAGGGTCCTGTGGTATAGCAACACTCTCGAACCCCTTTCCTCTTCGGGAATCAGAGTGGGCAGGTTCTCCTTATACCGTGGATCGAGCAGTGTGTACACCCAGTAATCCGTAGTGGCCAGAATGCGTGCAACGCGAGGGTCACGAGAAAGGCATCCTAACATGAAGTCAGCCATGTGTGCCAGGGTACCTGTACGCAACACATGGCTGTCTTCACTAGGAAGATCACTTTCAGGATCCTCCTCCTCCTCCTCCTCCTCCTCCTCCTCCTCAGGCCATACACGCTGAAAGGATGACAGGCAATCAGCCGGTGTACCGTCAGCAGCGGCCCAAGCTGTCTCTTCCCCCTCCTCCTCATCCTCCTCATGCTCCTCCTCCTCCTCCTGTACGCGCTGAGAAATAGACAGGAGGGTGCCCTGACTATCCAGCGGCATACTGTCTTCCCCCGCCCCCGTTTCCGAGCGCAAAGCAGCTGCCTTTATGGTTTGCAGGGAATTTCTCAAGATGCATAGCAGAGGAATGGTGACGCTAATGATTGTAGCATCGCCGCTCACCACCTGGGTAGACTCCTCAAAATTACCAAGGACATGGCAGATGTCTGCCAACCAGGCCCACTCTTCTGAAAGGAATTGAGGAGGCTGACTCCCACTGCACCGCCCATGTTGGAGTTGGTATTCGACTATAGCTCTACGTTGTTCATAGAGCCTGGCCAACATGTGGAGCGTAGAGTTCCACCGTGTGGGCACGTCGCACAGCAGTCGGTGCACTGGCAGCTTAAAGTGATGTTGCAGGGTGCGCAGGGTGGCAGCGTCCGTGTGGGACTTGCGGAAATGTGCGCAGAGCCGGCGCGCCTTTACGAGCAGGTCTGACAAGCGTGGGTAGCTTTTCAGAAAGCGCTGAACCACCAAATTAAAGACGTGGGCCAGGCATGGCACGTGCGTGAGGCTGCCAAGCTGCAGAGCCGCCACCAGGTTACGCCCGTTGTCACACACGACCATGCCCGGTTGGAGGCTCAGCGGCGCAAGCCAGCGGTCGGTCTGCTCTGTCAGACCCTGCAGCAGTTCGTGGGCCGTGTGCCTCTTATCGCCTAAGCTGAGTAGTTTCAGCACGGCCTGCTGACGCTTGCCCACCGCTGTGCTGCCACACCGCGCGACACCGACTACTGGCGACATGCTGCTGCTAACACATCTTGATTGCGAGACAGAGGAGGAGGAGGAGGAGGAGGAGGGTGCTTTAGTGGAGGAAGCATACACCTCCGCAGATACCAGCACCGAGCTGGGGCCCGCAATTCTGGGGGTGGGTAGGACGTGAGCGGTCCCAGGCTCTGACTCTGTCCCAGCCTCCACTAAATTCACCCAATGTGCCGTCAGGGAGATGTAGTGGCCCTGCCCGCCTGTGCTTGTCCACGTGTCCGTAGTTAAGTGGACCGTGGCAGTAACCGCGTTGGTGAGGGCGCGCACAATGTTGCGGGAGACGTGGTCGTGCAGGGCTGGGACGGCACATCGGGAAAAGTAGTGGCGACTGGGAACTGAGTAGCGCGGGGCCGCCGCCTCCATGATACTTTTGAAGGACTCAGTTTCCACAACCCTATACGGCAGCATCTCAAGGCTGATGAATTTTGCTATGCGGACGGTTAACGTTTGAGCGTGCGGGTGCGTGGCGGCGTACTTGCGCTTGCGCTCGAACACTTGCGCAAGCGACGGCTGAACGGTGCGCTGAACTACACTGCTGGATGGGGCCGAGGACAGCGGAGATGAGGGTGTGGGTGCAGGCCATGAGGCGGTAGTGCCTGTGTCCTGAGAGGGGGGTTGCATCTCAGTGGCAGGTTGGGGCACAGGGGGAGAGGCAGGGGTGCAAACCGGAGGCGGTGAACGGCCTTCGTTCCACCTTGTGGGGTGCTTGGCCATCATATGTCTGCGCATGGTGGTGGTGGTGAGGCTGTTGGTGTTGGCTCCCCGGCTGAGCTTTGCGCAACAAAGGTTGCACACCACTGTTCGTCGGTCGTCAGGCGTCTCTGTGAAAAACTGCCAGACCTTAGAGCACCTCGGCCTCTGCAGGGTGGCATGGCGCGAGGGGGCGCTTTGGGAAACACTTGGTGGATTATTCGGTCTGGCCCTGCCTCTACCCCTGGCCCTGGCCACCGCACTGCCTCTTGCAACCTGCCCTGCTGATGCCCTTGACTCCCCCTCTGAAGACCTGTCCTCCTGAGTAAGCGTTGCACACCAGGTGGGGTCAGTCACCTCATCGTCCTGCTGCTCTTCCTCCGAATCCTCTGTGCGCTGCTCCCTTGGACTTACTGCCCTTACTACTACCTCACTGCAAGACAACTGTGTCTGATCGTCATCGTCCTCCTCACCCACAGAAAGTTGTTGAGACAGTTGGCGGAAGTCCCCAGCCTCTTCCCTCGGACCCCGGGAACTTTCGAATGGTTGGGCATCAGTGACGATAAACTCCTCTGGTGGGAGAGGAACCGCTGCTGCCCAATCTAAGCAGGGGCCCGAGAACAGTTCCTGGGAGTGTTCCCGCTCCTGAGCAGGTGTCATTGTAGTGGAGTGAGGAGGCTGGAAGGAAGGAGGAGCAGCAGACAGAGGATTCGGATTTGCAGCAGTGGACGGCGCAGAACTGCGTGTTGACGATAGGTTGCTCGAAGCACTTTCTGCCATCCAGGACAGGACCTGCTCACACTGCTCATTTTCTAATAACCATCTCCCGCGTGGACCCATTAATTGGGCGATGAATGTGGGGACGCCAGAAACGTGCCTCTCTCCTAATCGCGCAGCAGTCGGCTGCGACACACCGGGATCAGGAGCTCGGCCTGTGCCCACACCCTGACTTGGCCCTCCGCGTCCTCGGCCGCGTCCACGTCCTCTAGGCCTACCCCTACCCCTCAGCATGCTGTATTACCAGTGATTTGATTTCACAGGCAGGAAATAAATTGGCGCAAGACTGCAGGCCAAATATAATTTTTTCCCTTTTTGGAAAACGAAAGGTCCCACTGCCTCTAGTGAATGAATAATCTAAGTTTAATAACTGTGCTGTGTCCCTGCTAATGTGTCACAGAACGTGAGGGTAGCAGAGTTATTATAACTCTGGCAGAGCAGGTATTTTTTTTCCCAATTAAGGAAAGCAAATGGCGAAGCCAGCAGTAAAGCGTAGCTGGGTGCGTATGATTTAGCAATGTTTTTCACGCAGCTCACACGTGTCCACCGCCCGTAAGGACGGACAGAGGCTGGACAAATAGATTTGTTTTCACTTGTTTTTCCACCAAAAGGCAGCACTGCGTATATTCAATGAACATGAGAAGTTTAATAACTGTGCTGTGTCCCTGCTAATGTGTCACAGAACGTGAGGGTAGCAGAGTTATTATAACTCTGGCAGAGCAGGTATTTTTTTTCCCAATTAAGGAAAGCAAATGGCGAAGCCAGCAGTAAAGCGTAGCTGGGTGCGTATGATTTAGCAATGTTTTTCACGCAGCTCACACGTGTCCACCGCCCGTAAGGACGGACAGAGGCTGGACAAATAGATTTGTTTTCACTTGTTTTTCCACCAAAAGGCAGCACTGCGTATATTCAATGAACATGAGAAGTTTAATAACTGTGCTGTGTCCCTGCTAATGTGTCACAGAACGTGAGGGTAGCAGAGTTATTATAACTCTGGCAGAGCAGGTATTTTTTTTCCCAATTAAGGAAAGCAAATGGCGAAGCCAGCAGTAAAGCGTAGCTGGGTGCGTATGATTTAGCAATGTTTTTCACGCAGCTCACACGTGTCCACCGCCCGTAAGGACGGACAGAGGCTGGACAAATAGATTTGTTTTCACTTGTTTTTCCACCAAAAGGCAGCACTGCGTATATTCTATGAATAATAACTGTGTTGTGGCCCTGCCTATACAATTCTTTCCCTGCAGTATCAATGGAGGGTAGAATGCTCTGCAGAGGCGATTTTGAGAAGCCCAAAAAAAATGCAGCACAGCTAACAGCAGCCTGGACAGTACTGCACACGGATAAATATGGCCCTAGAAAGGACCGTTGAGGTTCTTGAAGGCTACACTCACTCCTAACACTCTCCCTGCCTATGCAGCACTTCTGTCCCTAATGCCAGGTGCAACGCTCTGCAGAGCCGATTTTGAGAAAAAAAAAATGCCACTGCTAACAGCAGCCAACACACAGCTATCAGTGGCCCTAATAAGGACCTTTGGGGGGTCTTGAAGCCTACACTAACTACCAATTCTTTCCCTACAGCAGCTCCGGTATAAACAGCACTGTCCCTCATCTAACTCACCAGGCATCTGAGGCGAGCCGCGGGAGGGGCCGACTTTTATATTAGGCGAACACCTGATCTCGCCAGCCACTCACAGCAGGGGGGTGGTATAGGGCTTAAACGTTGCAGGGGGAAGTTGTAATGCCTTCCCTGTCTTTCAATTGGCCAGAAAAGCGCGCTAACGTCTCAGGGAAGGAAGTGAAAGTAACCAGAACACCGCATGGTGTTCGTTACGAATAACGAACATCCCGAACACCCTAATATTCGCACGAATATCAAGCTCGGACGAACGCGTTCGCTCATCTCTAGCTACGACGCATTCCGCGTGGCCTGGAGTTTTTTCCGTGCTGTACAAGTGGAGGAAGGTTAGCAGCCAAAGGACCTGGGCTCACGAACTTCCTCGGGACTGTTACTGACTCATAAGTTTTAATGTTTACGGCACGGAAAGGTTTCCAAAGGTTTCAAAGTAAATAAGTTTTGGATAACATTTGGTTTAATTAAGCTGTGGCCTACCCCACAAATTTTACCCATCAAGAAGACTGATGTTTGATTTAATAGGTAAGAGAGCATTTTGGTAGAATGGATGTTCCCAGTCTCTTATGCCGTGCAGTGCATAACGACACAGCATGGGACTAGGAACAGGTAAGTAAAGGGTTAAGGCAAGCGAGCTTACAGGAAAGGGGGGGCGGAGCTTAGACAGGAAAGGGAAAGAAGAAGAGGAAAGGAGCCAGTCCAGCGTGGAAAGGAGAAGAGGAAGGACGTGAGAAGGAGACACCCGCCCACCCGCCCTGATTTAGGGCAAGGAAGGAGTAGAAGGAGTTAGTTAGGGAAGGAAGTTTGTTGTAAGTTGTCACAGCTAGGTTAGGCCTGGAGTTTTTTCCGTGCTGTACAAGTGGAGGAAGGTTAGCAGCCAAAGGACCTGGGCTCACGAACTTCCTCGGGACTGTTACTGACTCATAAGTTTTAATGTTTACGGCACGGAAAGGTTTCCAAAGGTTTCAAAGTTAATAAGTTTTGGATAACATTTGGTTTAATAAAGCTGTGGCCTACCCCACAAATTTTACCCATCAAGAAGACTGATGTTTAATTTAATAGGTAAGAGAGCATTTTGGTAGAATGGATGTTCCCAGTCACAGCTTGGCTACAATAATCATGATATGGTGGTCCCTCTATATATCGCTTAGCCATATAGATGGTAGAATACAAGAATGTCACAGAGTTATATGTGGAGGACAATGCGTTTTTAAATACCCCTTTTAATGTACATTAATAAAAATTACATATTTTAGGATTAGCAAATATTAATATAGGTTAGATGATCAGCAGCAATAAATTCCCCACATCACATGTGTTTTGACTTCTTTTTCAGATCTCAGATGTACATAGACATGACTATCCGCACTGGTTTCTTCAGGAAGTGCCTTATTATTCTTTATTTTCTGCATACCCATTGAAGTTTGCTATAAACTTATATGGTTGTTGTGCTTTGTTCACAACCTCCAAACGTGAGCAAGATCATCTACATTCCTATTATTCTTCTATTTAGAGTTACTACCTTAAGAAATTTTACCTTTTTTTCTACATTTTAGCATTAGGAATACCATAATTTGGGATACCACAATTTAGGCAAATCATGAGTTCCATACCCTGACACTTGACATCTGCCATACATGTAGGTGGATGTTGGGAAGGGTATAATAAATGTGTCCCATTCTTGGGCAACCAAACAGAGGAGGAGGAGACAGCACTCCCTGTATTCCACCCTTGCAACATTTCAGTTCAACAGAAGTTCTGCCCCCTCCTCTTTTGTTTGATTGTACAGTATTACAAAAGTCATGGATCGCTCTTTTTGGAGTCAGGCACCCATATCGAATTGCCTCAGTGATATTTCGTTTACTTAGTGTTCTATTTTTGTTTACAGTGAGTGCCTGAAAACCCTACTGTGGAAACCGCAGGAATGTTCTGATTCATTCTCTATTTGATCACTGTGCTTCTCATTAATCGGTAATTTTCTCACTAAATTCTCTCTGCCATCCTGAAAGCAGCAGCCAGATTCATCTTTCCATCCAACCACCACGTTGATGCCCCCACCCGGTGCCAGTCGCTCACTGGTTGCTCAAACAACATAGAATACAATTTAAACTTACACTCGCATCCAGAAAACTGTCCACAGTGCTGGGAAGCACTTTATATCCTCCCTTACTTCTCTCCGCTCTGCTAATGATCTTGGAATAACATCATTCATAACCCAAGCCTCCCACCACTATCTCCAAGACTTTTCTTATGCTGCGCCAAGTCCCCGGAATGCACTACCTCCCAATCACGGAAAAGAGAAGATTGTCATTAAAATAAAACCATTATTATGTATTAAAAATACAACACTATCATATTTCTCAATACAAAATCAACCAGAGACTAGGACTATCTGGCCATATAATTCCCTGTATGTTCACAAACATTTGGGGGGGGGGGGGGCATAGGACCCACTAGGGTTAAATTGTAACCAATCCGGCCACAGCTTTTGCCATGGTGCGCTACCATGCAAATTATTAAAAGAGGAATCTAGATGGATTTTCCACCTTAAAGTAAAACCCCTGTGGGATTGAATAAGGATTTTTCCTTTGGTGTCTTTAGCGCAGGACATCCCAAATTCTAATATACAATAAAGAAAGCCGCCTGCACATGAACGTTCCGGATTACGCCAGCGGATTTTCACGCGCGTGAGTCCTGCGTATGGCACCTAAGGCCTCATGTCCACGGGCTTAAAATCCGCAGCATTTCTCCCGAACGCGGATCCGCGCCCCATAGCAATGAATTGGACACCCGCAGGTAGTTAAATACCTGCGGATGTCATTTCTCCCATCAGGCGCGGATCCGCGTGCGGGAAAAAAATGGACATGCTACATTTTAGTGAGGGTCTCCCACGGGGACGGCTCCCGCAGGCTTCTATTGAAGCCTATGGAAGCCGTCCGGATCCGCAGGAGACCCTACCAGAATTAAACTCACCTGCTCCGGACGATGCGGTTCTTCCCTTCTTCGCGGCGAGATCTTCTTTCTTCGGCCCCAGAGCCAGCGTTTCATGAGCCAATCAGAGGCAGAACTTCCTGGAGGCGAGAACTTCAAGCAGGCCTGCAGGGGAGCTTCAGGGAAGATGCAAGGGGAGATGACAGAGCCCGAGAGGTAACGCATTCTTTTTCTACATTTTTTTTAATGCAGCTAGGGCTTATTTTACAGATCTTACAGTAGGATTTCCTACTGTAAAATTTGTAGTGCACCGCACAAAAACTGCAATTTCATGTGATGCGATGCAACACATAGGAAGGTTCCATAGGGAAACATGGGAGATTAAAAAAAATAGCAAAACGCAGAAAAATAGAGCAAGCCACGATTTTTTATCTCCTGGACATCGCATCAGAAAAAGAAACCATTGTAAATCATTGGTTTCCTAAACTGCCTTTTTACTGACTAACGTTACAGGTGAGTATCATGCGATTTTTCTCGCTTGTGTGAAACCACCCAAAGTTTATCTGGCAGCATTTATCACACCTGCTGGCAGATCATACAGGGATCCAATCACTTGCCATATCTTTAGTACATAGTAGTGTACAGCTGCAACACGTTTTATAGGCGTGACCCTGATATTTGTGCATAATCAGTAAGACAGGATATTGTTTCTCTTAGACCAGTTTTATCTATTGTATTACATTCATTCACACTACATTGGGAATCTGATCAGTGATGCATATTGACTCTATGATAATGAACAGTAATATATATGATTACACATTCTTTTTCGTGCAACCAGTTGAGCCATAACTGATATGATAAAGTCTAACTTGTGATGATATATTGTTCTTTCACTGACTTTCCTAATTAACCCATTAATTTGTTGGGAAAACACATTGAGAGAAACAAATAGGCATGTGTGGAGGATCAGCATGCAATACTCGAATGATGGCGTTTTGCATCGTCAGGCTAAGTGAAATATATACTGACATGCCACAAGTCATGGGATTTCAGTTTGTAAGTTGATCATGAAGTGGCGTTACCTCAGGTGATGGCTTGGGAACACCCACACCTGTATAAGTTATGAGGTGTTACCTTTTTAGTGAGGTTGAACAATGGCCAGTATGCTCATGGCAAGGCAAAATTAATTATCAGAATTCGAAAGAGATATTATGGTGGATGCTAGATGGATTTGACATTCAATTTTCAAAGTTATGCAGGTGTTTATAACATCCCTCAATCTACAGTGTCACATGTGTATTGGAAAAACATCATAAAAGCCATTGCCACCCACAATGGACAGCGCAGTGGCCGCCCATGAGTGCTTAGTTATGGCAGCTCGTCCATGCAAACAGACAAGCGACTCTGGCAGAAATCATGTGCACATTCAGGTTGCTAACTGGACTATAGAGGACTGGTAACATGTGGTGTGGTTCCATGATTCACAGTACCAATAATTTTGGGCTAATAGTAATGCTCGTATGTGGTGCAGAACCCATGAAGCCATGGACCCCAGTTGTCAACATGGCACTGTGCAGGTTATCCATACTGGTATGTAGTGTGCTCTCATCGTATGGGTTTGGTCTACTGGTCCACCTAATCATGTCATTAAAGGGGTTGTCCAGTTGTAAACTATTGATGGCCTATGCACAACATAGGCCATCAATTGTAGATCAATGGGGGCCCATAGCCTAGGGACTCCACTAATAAGCTGTTTGCTGGGGCCATGCACTCATGCACTGAACTGATTTCCATAGGAAGCAGACATCTCCATTTCCACTATAGTGGGCAGTCTCTGTATTATAGGTAAAGTTCCCAATCAGTTCAGTGAGAACTATGCCTGTAATAAGACTGGTCTCTGCAGAGAGAACAGAGCAGTCTACTTCCTGCAGAAATCAGCTCAGTGCATGAGTGCATTGGCCTGGCAAACACTCTTCTACTATTGGCAGCCTATCCTCCAGATAGATCATCAATAGTTTAGAACTGGATAACCCCTTTAACAGGTACCCAGTACATTTCATTATTTAGTGACCATTTGCAGCCTTTAATGGACTTCATGTGCCCCACAATGATGGGATGTTCCAGCAGGATAATGCACCATACCATCAGACCCAACTTGTCCATAATTGGTTCCAGGAGCATTCTGGAAAGTTTCTACAAATGCTGTGTCTGCATGTTCGACCCACATGAGCCAAAGCAAGCCTTTATAGGATGTGGGGGAGAGTTCCATTTGCACCCAAGATCCTGCATATACAAATACAAATATAGATCTGCATCTACATCGGTAGCTATCAGTAGCTTTTGCTGTAACTCATACAGTACTATAATGTAATTATATAGTGAGGCAATAATGTGGACATCTGTGACAGCTCCTGGTGAAACTAGTAAGGTTGTATAATGCTAACACGTCTACCTGAAGCAATTTCACATCAAAGGGGAGAAATGACATTTGATGGAGGCACCGGGAAAACTTTCTGCTAGTGCTGGTGGTGCCCACAGTATCCTTCTTTACATTGAGGTGCAGGCATCTTGTTGCTGGTGTTATTTGTCAAAAGCGAGAAAATACCCATAGGAAGGGAGGTCATACAGGAGGTGGGCAGCCGAGTGGCACACAGTGGAGGCAGGCCTGTGGGGAGAAGCTTAGCCTTAGGTTCTCTTTGCGTATGCTCATCCATATACCAATGCTGAAGATAGGGAAATCGCACACATGCAGTTTCCCTGCATAGAGGAACACAGTGATCCCACTGAAGGACGAGGAAAAAATGTGCATGCTCGACTGCTGACAAAATAAGTATTTTAAAAAGTTGTCTGATTTAATCAATAGAAAACTGTGAGCTACCAATTTAATTTTGGGAATACCCCTTTAACTGTGATTTGCGTTTTTTGTAGTGGTAAAGAAATGTACATGTAGAGTGTTCTAATAGCACCATGGATATCTATTGAGGTATTATTTGACCACCTAGCTGTCCACAAAAGAATTTTAACTTTTAGGGAGATATAAAGCCTGATAGTCTCACTGCTCGATTAGTGGGAAATATGATAGCGTTGTATTTATAATGCCCAATAATAAAGGTTATATTTTAATGGGAAGATTTTCTTTTCAGTGATTAGTGGTTTGGGGTTTCAATCTTCTCGCGATTAGAATAGGCTTCAGGTTCTATAGACAGCCCGATTTAGTGAGTTGTGTAATCACTAATACTTAAAGCATGACATAAAACCACATCTCCATAGGCAGGCCGTTCATGATCCTAATCTAACTCTTCTTGGTTTACCTTCTTCCACATTATTCCTCCGACCCTTCATCCAACAGTAACCTCTTCCTCCATGTATTCCAAGGTACTTGACACCTTCACATAGACAGATACTGCCTGGTGACCGGCTCCTACAGCTTCATGTATACTAACCTATTTATTCTAAACCTAGTTGGATCGCTGTATAAAACAAGCGTGGTAATCTGTTGTGTCACCCCTATTTCCTCATAGATTATAAACTCTGACTAGCAGGGCCCTCACTTCTATTCTTCAAATTGTTTATTAGTTTAAGGCTGGATTCAGACAAACGTATATCGGCTGGGTTTTCACGCCCAGCCGATATACGTCATCTCTCTCTGCAGGGGGGAGGCTGGAAGAGCCAGGAGCAGTGCTCTGAGCACCCGCCCCTCTCTGCCTCCTCTCCGCCTCTCTGCACTATTTGCAATGAGTAGAGGTGGGACGGGGGTGGGGCTAATTCCCAGAACTTAGCCCCGCCCCGTCCTGCCTTCTTTCATTGCAAATAGTGCAGCGGGGCGGAGAGGGGGTGGAGAGGAGGCAGAGAGGGGGCAGGAGCTCAGTTCCTGCTCCTGGCTCTTCCATCCCCCCCCCCCCCTGCAGATGAGAACACAGTATATCGGCTTGGCGTGAAAACCGAGCCGATATACGGTCGTCTGATTCCACCCTAATACCGTATACCGTATAAAAATATATTAAAATAAAGGCTATTATTCATAATGAGAAACGAGTACAGACCGAATGCTTCTCACATCTGAGAATTTGTGCATCCAGGTTACAGGGCAGCAATCAACTTTCAGATTGGACACAAGACTCATACATTTTACCTATAGTTATAAACTGTAGAAAACTAGCAAGGCCTCAAACTTTCAACTCTGGGAAGTATTAAGTCTGTATGTCATTAGATACTGTAAGGGTCATCTTGATGATGAGCGCTGATCAGTGAGATTGGTGCTTATTTAACTAGACTTCATTCATTCATTCAGAATGTAT
This sequence comes from Eleutherodactylus coqui, assembly GCF_035609145.1. Classification (NCBI taxonomy): domain Eukaryota; kingdom Metazoa; phylum Chordata; class Amphibia; order Anura; family Eleutherodactylidae; genus Eleutherodactylus; species Eleutherodactylus coqui. The sequence continues at coordinate 231,941,435 of NC_089839.1, forward strand.
GGAGAACAAATGACTGTTCATTGAGAGTGTAAGAAAGATGGAGCTACCCCGAAGGTAGACATTCAGAGAAACAGTGCTGTGAGATCATTTTGTGGTTCAAAAACCAATATGAATGTAAGGTATTGCCTTATATGAATGTAAGGGAATGCCTTAGAAATTGGGTGCATTAGTGAAGCCAAAGATAAAATTGGAAAAACTGGACAAGTGACGCAGCTCTATAAGCAAATAAAGGCTCTAGAGATCTCTGGAATACAGCTATACTCTGCATCCCTGCTTAGTTGTGTTCCACCCAGCCATTTTGAGGAAGGGGCTGCATCCCCGAAATGTGTAAACGTGATGGTTATGTATCAAGTAAAAAAAGAGTCATGTTTTTACCATGGTCTCTAGAGCCTTTATTTGCGCATAGTGTTGCCCCACTTGTCCAGTTTTTTCAATTTTTTGAATGACTGTTCATATGACTGATCATCCTCCATACTCTTTCAGCAATGTTGGCAGCACCCCCCCCCCCCCCCCCCCTATTTATATGGGGAGATATGCTGCCAACAAGGATATTCTTTGGTGTTGCATGAAAGGTCCAAGTGTTTGTTGGGTGCACAGCAAGAACTTCACGTTATTAGGTGATCAGGTAATAGAACATTCAGGCAAACATTCATTTATAATTATCTGCTTGTGTTAAAGGCCCTTCAGAGTACAGTCATACAAGATCATAAGAGCATTTTCAGTGCTACATATTTCTTCTTACGGCCTTTCATTCATTGGTTTATTTCCAATAACTCTGTAAATGTATTAGTTTTAAATGTTATTTGGCTGTCCATTGTAGTTCTGAAGTGAGGCATGTTGACCCATGCAGTACATCATTCTCACAACTGCTTGGGTTAATTTGTCCAGGCAATGAAATCGGCATGAGAAGGATTCTTATTACTAACAGTAAAATAACCTGCAAAGAACTTCATAAACTATAACTGTATGTAGATATTCAGGAGTCGTCTATTTTCTGCTACATAGATCCAAATCTACAACTCCCTTTTACAGAAAGTAAGATTAACCCTTTGCAATCCAATTTTGGATTCAGCGTTTCCTAGGGGGTTTTCTCTTTCTGCCATTATACAATGGCGCCACCTGCTGGCTAGAGCCAGTATTGTGGTATTGGACATGCTGGAGAGGCCCCTGACAACAGAGCAGCCAGTAATATACAGTAAGAATACCCTGCCGGACGTCTTCCGACATCGGAAACTGTACAGCCTTCAATCAGAATGTCTTTAGACGTCAGACAGTGGGTTGGAAAGAGTTAAAGGGGTCCTCGGTTCTGTTCTGCAGTGGTACCGTATTGGTATACAGCTCTCTCCCATGAAAGTTAATGGGAAAGAGCCACACTAGGATACCGGTCCACCGTACTAAGGTTGGTATTTTGAGATTACCAGCCTGCTGCAAATTCCTTCACATCAATTGATCAGCGGGACTCCCATGGGGCGAACCCCGCGCATCTCCTATAGATAACTAAGGTGACCAGATTTTCTCAGGGTCAAAGAGGGATAGAGAGCTGTGGTCAGGGGGCATGGCTTATACTATTAGTAATGCTAATACTACTGGGGCCAATATAGGGAAAACTATTTCTAATAGTGTTACCTATATGAAACCCCAGTAGTATTAGTGACCCCACAGTAGCCCCAGTAGTAAAAACGCCCCCTAGAGACCAATATACTCGCGTTGTCCTTGTCTTTAAAGTGCCACTTCTGCAGGCAAAAGTATTGCACCAAAACTCCTCATCCCTTCTCCTCTGCTCATGTGAAAACAAGGTGGAGAGGTCATGGGAGGAGGAATCTGGGTGCACACACTGCCATCAGTGTGTGCACCCATAGCAGCGCCACTGAGTGATTACCATCCAGGGAGCTAAGGCTTCCCTTTCATGGTGACCAGATGTCCTGAAAGCAGGATAAAAGGCTGTCCCACTTAGGGACCCTGGGAACAGCGGGATACAGGGTCCCAAAGTGAGACTGTCCCACCTAAATCAGGACGTCTGGTCACCTTAGGATAACCTATCTTGAGCATAAGTCATCAATAGTTTTGGACTGTCAAACCTCTTAAAATATATTATTCCGGCTACCTTAAAAGCTCACTGCAGACAGATTTACTATTTGGGACTACTGTATATGAATATGTCTTCAGTAAAATGCTCCTATAAGTAGCTAGAAGGAGCTGAAATTTATGATTCAACTGTTATGCTATGTGAGAGGAAGCAGAGGTCCTCTTGTTACAAAAAAAAAAATAAAAAGTAGTTCTGCAGTGGAGTAAATGGCTAACAATGATGACTTGTGATGGTAATTGTCGTGACACCAGTGCTATACAGCACAATAGTTAGTAGTGAAGGAATCAGACAGAAACTGAACGTGGTATTAAGGTAACAAAGCTGTAAACGCATCACTAGTTGTCACCGAATGAAATATTTAAACGTTTCTCTTTTTTACAAGATGCAGCATAAAGGGTTTTTTTTTCCACAGACATACAGGGGTAACACAGATTGCTTAAGCAATTGTAGTGAGGAAACAAGACGATTTGGGGATATATGGCTGTGAGGTAGACAGGATGACTTGGGGATATATGGCTGTGAAGGCCACAGGATGTCTTGGGTATATCTGTCTGAGAGTTGACAAGATGACTTGGGGATATATGGCTGTGAGGCCACAGGATGTCTTGGGGATATCTGTCTGAGAATTGACAAGATGACTTGGGGATATATGGCTGTGAGGTGACAGGATGACTTGGGGATATAAGGCTGTAAGGTGATGGTATGACTCGAGGATATATAGCTGTGAGGCGACAGGATGCCTTGGGAATATATGACTGTGAGGTGACAGGGTGACTTGGGGATATATGGCTATGAGGTGACAGGATGACTCGGACATATATGGCTGTGAGGTGACAGGATGACTTGGGGATATCTGGCGGTGAGGTGATGGAATGACTCAGGGATATATGGCTGTGAGGTAACAGGATGACTTGGGGATATATGACTATGAGGTGACAGGGTGACTTGGGGATATATGTCTGTGAGGTGACGGAATGACTTGGGGATATATGGCTGTAAGGTGACAGGATGACTTGGGGATATATGGCTGTGAGGTGACAGGGTGACTTGGGGATATATGGCTGTAAGGTGGTGGTATGACTCGAGAATATATGGCTTTGAGGTGACAGAATGCCTTGGGGATATATGGGTGTGAGGTGATGGCATGCCTTGGGAATATATGGCTGTGAGGTGACAGGATGACTTGGGGATATATGGCTGTGAGATGACAGGATGACTCAGGGATATATGGCTGTGAGGTGATGGGATGCCTTGGGGATATATGGCTGTAAGGTGACAGGATGACTTGGGGATATATGGCCGTGAAGTGACAACTGTTACGCTTGTCTCCTCTTTGTATACCTTGCTAGCACACCTTGTTCTGTCCAGACGAGCCGGTGTTATCATCTTCTGTGCCTTTCAGTCAAGTTAATTACCCAGCTATGTGTCAGAGATGTGTGCTGGTGATTGACAGGTCTATCCACCTATCGGCTCCTCCCACCTCCCTATAAGATCCAGCTCATGCTGCTTGGGAGGGTGTGATTATTATGTTATGGTACTAGTGGGTTGCTTAGGTACGCTCCCTGATCTACACCCACGCCACTGTCCCTTCCTGGAGATAGCCCTGATGGTGGACACATCAAAGCCGTCAACTCTGACCCTACGCTTACTAGGGGGGACAGGCAGGGACCGCAGTACCTATGTAAGAGACAAGTACCCACTAGCACCGACAGGAAAGGCAGATGACAAGAACCCACATGAAACAATACAAACAGAACAGAGGCAGATGGTAAGGCCTGGCTGATAACAGCGAGGTCTAGCGAATAAGCTGACAGAAGCAAGCTACAAACAGAGGAGGACTGGAAAACCCTGTCTGATAACAGCGAGGTATAGCGGACAAGCTGACAGAGGCAGGATACCAAATGAGGCAGACTGGCTAAAAGTCTGAGGGAATGGCACAAAGTACCAGGGCCAGATTACCAGCAGGTCAGAGTAGTGGGACAACTCAGCAGACACTGAAAACCGGAAATAAAAACAAGGTTTAGCGGACAGGCCGGGCAGATAACAGAAAGTAAAGCAGACAATAGCAAGGTCCAATGGACAAGAGAATCAGAACATCAGAACATAAAAGCAAGGGCTAGCGGACAGAAAAATCAGAACAGTAATCGGACCCTCCCAAGCAGCATGAGCTGGATTTTATAGGGAGGAGGGAGGAGCCAATAGGTGGATAGACCTGTCAATCACCAGCACACATCTCAGACACATAGCAGGGTAATTAACCTGACTGAAAGGCACAGGAGATGATAACCCCGGCTCGGACAGAACAAGGTGTGCTGGCAAAGTTAACTAAGAGCAGACAGGCGTAACAACAACGTTTATTAAGAGGAGGTTTCCACGATAGTAATGACTATGGCGCTGGCTTCTACAGTAACATTTCTGTCAGAACTAGGCGCTTCATGCTGCATTGACTCACTCACCCCAGGTGACTATACCAGGCCTCAGGCACTTTGGCACTTTACCTCTCGGTTACAGGCTGACTTTGGACTCAGGTTGGAAGAACGGCTCCTGCACTTCCTTCCTCACAGCTGCTCACCCGCTCCAAGATCTCTCCACTCCTTGCTCTATCTCCGCTCCCCATCTTCTCCTCATCGCTGCTTTCACTAACTCTCCTTACGTGCCTTGGCTCTGCCCTCCATCCACTAACTACTTTAATTGACTTCTCATACGGGACTTTCCCTTATCTCTCTCTCCTCCAATCACGGGCTCGCTCTAATCTCCCCTACCTCTGTCTGCTAGCCAATCCTAAAATTGTTCACTTGGTGGAGGCTGGCCAATGAAAATCAGGACTGTCGGCAGCCAATGAAAATAGGCTGGTTGCTGGGCAGTTTATGCCTAATCTTGTTACTGGCCAGGTTAACCTGTGGTTAACAATTTAAAGGCTAGGGGAATGTCTGAACTACCTCAAAACAATGTCAACGTTATGTAGGACTAGAGTTGAGCGAACGTACTCTGTCGAGCTTGATGCTCGTTCGAGTATTAGCATACTCGATGGTGCTCGTTACTCGAACGAGCATCAAATCGTGTTCGACCCCGCCCCAGCTTTTGGCTCCTCCTCGCTGTGACGTGCCTGTTTTGGCCCCTCCCTGCCGCGACACAGCGCGCGTCATTCGAAAATTTTTGGTCTAGCAGGAAGGGGAAGGGGGAGAGGGAGAGAGAGGGAGAAAGAGAAAGAGAGAGAGAGAGAGACGAACCAAGCACTCTCCTCTCTACAGCTCTGATTGACAGCTGTAGTGGTCTCCTGATTGGACACAGCACAGTACTGTGCAAAAGTCTTAGGCAGGTGTAGAAAAAAATGTTGCAAAGTAAGAATGCTTTTGAAAATAGAAGAAAAATAGAAACTGTTATACCACCTATAGAATGTTCACACAGTGTATAACCGCTTGGGTATAAGCTGTTTATAGCTTCATTATCCGACTTTCAGTAAAGAATTGTTTCCTGTGTTGAACTGTGTACAGCCTCTCGATATACGGTGTCATATTCCGCACATGTTGCAAGGTTATGCTAAAGTTTATTGTGAAACTAGGGGGTAACTTCTACCTGGATATTTTTAACTTTTGCAAATCTGAATTTGTATAATATAATTTCAGTAGCCACCTGCTTGGCAAACCACTGGACTAACTAGTATGCCTGCCGAGAGGCCTGAGCTAGCATAGGTTTCAATGGCAATGTTAAATAATGTAAACTCGCTAATAGAGGCTAGCACATGGGTAACACCTATCAAAAGTGTTTTTTAATGTCATTTTTGTGTAAACCTCTCAACACAGGCGATACTATGACAACACATAGAACAACAGCATCCCGACATAGGCGGCACAGTGATAGCTCTGCAATGCGCTACCTGCTTCATTGTGCGAACAGGATTAGGTGGGTGTAAGTTTTTATTATTTTTTGAGGAACAGAATGGAATATTATCATTGGGGGAGAGATTAACTCATTAACTCTATTGGGTTATTATTACTATGTGGGACACAGAGGGGAATATTACTGCCCCCCAGTGTAGGGCATAAAAGGGAGCATTATAATTTTCACTTTGCTGTGCTTTTGCTGTATAGAGCAGCATTTAGGGACTATTACCGTGTGGGGCACTATCTATGGGACACAATTTAAGACACTATTACTGTCTTTGGCACTTAGCTACTTGACCTTATTAATTTTGGAGTCACTATCAGTCTGGCAATATTATTTTATTGCAACATAATGGCAAATGCGGATTACTGCACAACATTTCCTATGGAAATACTTTCCTTCCTTAATTAAAGGTATTTGCATTCTACCACACTCCAAAGCAGAAAAGCAGGAGCTTTATGCCTTGTTTCAACATAGCACGCAGAGAAATGCAAATTATTGCCTCTTGTTATACAGCCTCTGTGTGCTGTACTGTATGCTTTAGCTATATATATATATATATATATATATATATATATATATATATATATATATATATAAAGGTGATAGCCCTCAATGACTGACTGACTCACTGACTGACTGACTGACTCACTCACTCACTGACACTGGGAAGTTAGAGACTAAATGTCTAACTTCCTGGTGTCATGTAAACATGAAATTTGGCACAACCATTCTTTAGGTCCTAAATAGGAAAAGTAAAGGGTTCACAACTTGAAAATTCAATGCTAAGTGCAAAAGTATTGGCACCCCTTTGTAATGTACATAATCTAATGCTCTAACTTCTCAGTGTCATACAAACATGAAATTTGGCACGACCAATCTTCAGATCCTAAATTACAAAATTACAGGGGTCACAACCCCAAAATACAATGCTAAGTGCAAAAGTATTAGCGCCCCTATGTAATGTACCTAATCTAATTCTCTAGCTTCCCACTTCCCAGTGTCATACAAACATGAAATGTAGCATAACCATTCTTTAGGTCCTAAATGGGAAAAGTAAAGGGGTAACTACTCGATTATTCAATGCTAATTGTAAAAGTAAGTACACCCCTATGCAATGTAACTTCCCGGTGTTGTAGAAGCATGAAATTTGGTATGAGCGCTCTTTAAATCCTAAGTAGCAAAAGTAAGGTCCTAAATAAGAAAAATAAGGGGGTCACAACTTGCTTATTCAATGCTAATTGCAAAAGTAAATGCACCCTTATGTAACGTAGCTTCCCGGTGTCGTACAAGCGTGAGATTTGGCGCAAGCATACTTTAGGTCTTAAATGTGTAGAGTGGGAGGGGTGGCACATTCTGTAGAGGGACATTGGTACATGCAGCCTGAGGAGAATCTAACGCTCCTCTATATGTATACATATTTTATTACTTGGTTACTCTAAAGTAACCATGACTTCTTAAAACTTTCCCTGTGAGCAACACGTAAACACCTGTATCAAATTAACTCAAGCGAAGCTGGGTATATCAGCTTGTTAGATTATATTTGCAAGAAATATTCTTTCATACAAGCAAACCTTTTAGGTGAGACTTATTTCTGTACATACAGCATCCAATGGATCATGCAGCGATTTTTTTATTTTGTCAAACTGATATGAAATATTACAGAAAAAAAGGATCTATATTCTTTATTATGAAAATGGGAACATATGGAGGTATAGTATGTTACTGACTCCATGGACTTCTGGGTAGTACAGCCATTTGATAAGGCTTCACTATGATCTTTTTTAAAATACATCTCTAAAGATGTCAGTAGTTGCACAATTGCAAGCTATCATGTGGTCAATAAAAGAAAATGGCGGAGGTATGTTTGACAATTCCTGGGAACACTGTAAGCAATATTGTTCGTGCAGTAGTTCACCAAAGTCAGAAATGTCTGGATATTGAGGGTTCCATATTCAGGTATATGAAAAATATTAGGTGACGCGATGTGTGATGACATTGTTTTTTTCACTGAGAGGATTGGTATTCACTCCTTCCAATCGTAGTGTTGATATATCAGGATTGGTTACAAGGATCAGGCAGGTACCACCCCTTTCTGTTATAAGAGTTGTCAGTTTGTGGCAGTTTCATCTATAACCCTGTTGTTACCCCTGAGGACGCCGGTCTGTCTGGCGAAACATGTCGGGGAGGTTTTTTATCTTCCAAACTCATATCTGCAGTTCAGCTCAGCACAGGAACTCAATCAGCTTTTCAATTACTATGTGAAGGGGAATCTATATCTCCCACTCACCAAGCAGCTGAAATTGTAGACACATGGTTACTTTCATTTGACCATATTAGTTACCTATTAGTGACCTGGGTCAGTATAAGCTGGCTAGGTAGGGAGTGCTGGCATCCCTCTTGGTCCACAATTGACCGTAGAGTCTTCACTAATGGGCCTGACTAATTATATGCAGCCTTCTATTTTATATGGAGGGCAGTTGTAGCTCCTTATAGTTGTCCTTATTGATCTGTTGACACATGCAGGCATCCCGTCTATACTGTCAACAGTGGTTAATATGGAATTTTAAAATTTATATATTGTGAACTCTTTCAGTATATAATAATAAGTTATACTTTAATGACCCAGCTTAGGGTTTATTGCCTCTGGCATATGGTATCATACTGGTTAAAGTTTAATGCAATGATTTTCGGGGAAGGGCTTTAAATATAAGCCCTTCCCTGAAAATCAACCCCTACAAAATGTAAAAACTAAAAAATATATACTCAACTCTCCGCTGCTGCCAGGGCTCAGGCGCATCCAGCCGTGTCTTCTCCTGAACTGCTGTAAAGTGCTTTCAAGAGGCAGGGAGTGAAGATACATTTTAAAACACGAGAAAATAACACAGTGTGAAGAAACCCTTACAAGGACTTTGACTTGAGATTTTTTTAAGAATTACTGCTCCCCATGTATAAAAATAATAAAGACTCCTATACTCACCTCTCCGGACTCCCGAAATCTCTGTTCTCAGTGATAGGTCTGTGTGGGACAGGTGCAGCAGACTGTTTAATGGACGTCACAGGCTTTTGCAGGCAATCACAGACCTCAGCACTCAAACACTGAGGTCTGTGACTGGCTGCAGCAGCTTGTGATGTCCTAGGCTGTCAACACGACGCATAATGGTGATCTGAAGATGGGGCAATGGAGCTGCAGTGAAGCCAGGAGAGGTGAGTATAGGATTCTTTATTATTTTCATACATGGGGAGCACAGTTTACTTTTTTTCTATTTTAACTTGGACAACCCTTTTAACCCTTTCCAATCCAATTTGTATCTTGGTTTTTCTAGGGGGCTTACTCTTTTTTATACAATGGCGCTATATGCTGGCTAAAATCAATACTGCATGAGGTGACACGTTGGATAGGCTCCGACAGCAGAGAGGCTGACAATATACAGTAAGAGAACCCCGACGGACGTCTTCCAACATCGGAGCTGTACAGCCTTAAATCATAATGTCTTCAGAGGTCAGACAGTAGATTGAAAAAGTGTTAATGTTATTGGATGTAGAAGAGCAGAAGGTCATTGAAATACCCCACTATTCAGATGCAGAAATGGTTTGATCATTATAGTAAGCTTGTTCACATCTGTGTCACTAAGTATTCTATGACAGTAATCCCTAGGAATTCAAAAGCTCGCACAGACTAAAACTATCCTATAGAAGCTGGTACATTTAAGGGTATGTAAAAGGTTTGATGCTGGGAGTGGCAGCAATTATAGTAGTCATTAACTGATTTTTACTCGAAATTATAAATCTATGTCTTAAAACATACAGTAAAAGGAGTCATTGGTTCTAAAACTGACTTGAACTAGAAAAGCTGAGTCAGAGTTACAAACAGTGATGGTGAATAAAAGAATGCGCAGGGAAAGCCTTCCTGATGACGATGACTGTTTATGCTTGCCTAAGGAAGCACAATGTAACCAGGAAGATTGGTGTTCTTTTGCTTCTATGCAACTACATCAAACAAACAGGCTGCAGAAATAGGACTGCAAAGGGTTGGGTTAACCTTCTTCTAATCCTAGCACTTTGTCTTTAAAGATCATTTATGCTTCAATGAGTACTCACATTGTTGTGGTTAATTTGCTCTTGCTCATGGCGATTCTATTTCAATGCTTGATATTTACTTGTTTTCTTTTGGCTTAGTGAATATATCCCTAATTGCACTCTTTGGTTAATCCACTTAATAATAATACTACAGTGTATATGTACAGACAAATTCAGACATTACACATAACATTACACTGATAAACAATTTAATAATAGGAGCGAGGGCTGTGCAAGAGTTTCCAGTCTATTTCAAAAGAAGAATTAATGTAAATGTTTTATACAATTTATAAAGAGGTTTGGCACAGTGTCAGCCAGTAGAGCAAAATGTGATTGTTTCCAGCAAGAGAAACCAAGTAATCCTGTAGATATGATAGCTTTTAATGGTATCAAAAAGACATGATGTTACAGCAAGCTTTCAAATCTTCTTCAGACTTTTCCATTAAGCCTGAAGAAGAACCCTGAGTAGATTCTAAAGCTAGCTATAACATCATGTATTTTTGTTAGCCATTAAAAGGTATCATATCTACAAGATTACTTGGCTTCTCTTGCTGTGAACAGTCACATTATACAATTTATCATTTCAGATATTGTGTAGTACGACTACCAGCAATGGTTAATTGATTTCCCTTTTCCTTTATCTGACTACATCTCAATATTAGCGTGACCTATTACTGTATTTTTATTAGCATAATAGCATGTAAAACCATTTTAGAGTGTGTTCACACATTGCATAAATGCTGCAGACTTTCAGCAGTGGAACGGGCTGAAAAAATCCACAATGTTTTACTGTACAAGAAATGTGATAAGATTTCAAGAAATCTCATCCACAGGCTGCAGAAAAAGTATGCAACATACTATATATTGAATTGCAATGGGGAATTTGAACCCACAATATGTCAATTTATCCTGCGGATTTTCGGTCAAATTTACCTCTGCAAATTAAGGGGTGAAATCCACTGCAGATTATGATGCAGATTTTGACGTGGATCCGAACGATAATCCGCTGTGGAAATTCCACATGTGGTTATCGCCTAAGTATGTGACCTAGCTTAAGGCCACACCGATCTTATAAATCCGAAAGCTATAATTTTTTTATTTTTCCATCCGTGCAGCCATATAAGGGTTTGTTTTTGTGCAATGCTTATTTTTAATGGCATACAATGGGGGTCTTAGAGGGGAAAATCCAGCAAGGACATTACAACAGCATTTTGATCTCTTAGAATATCAGGAATAAATGTCCCCTCACAGACCAAAATATTAATTCACAGTCTCAAAAAAAGTATTTAGGGTTTCACAGAAACATGTACTGTCCCTTTATTAAAATTTCAAATTATATATATATATATATATATATATATATATATATATATATATATATATATGTGTGTGTGTATGTGCATATATATATATATATATATATATATATATGTGTGTGTATGTGCATATATATATATATATATATATATATATATATATATACATACACACACATTAACTGCACTCTATAATGTCCCAAACTATAATATCCAGATGAGCTAGCGGAGTTACCGCTTCGAAAAGGGCGACCCCACACTGGAACCTGATCTTCCTCTTCCTATCTTTCTCTAATTAAAAACAGTGAAAGAATAAGAGAAGGGTGAGCTATTAGATACCCAGATCAGAAAATAAAGACTTGATCCAAAATTAAAAAATTTATAATAATAAATCAAAAAAATCTCAATAGAAAATACCCCCATCAAAATGAAAAATACAAGCTAAAAAATATATTTAACGACAAAGCTTTCTGACATCAAACAATACAGATTACTTTCCTATGCGATTCCCCCCTAAGTTTAAAGAGCTCATCAGCGGTCTTCACTCAATAAGTGATGTCACGAACAGAGATCCTTTATAACATATAGTCAGATATTAGCAGTTAAAAAATGAATACCAAATTATAAAGGATCAAATCTCCGATTGAGAAGGCCCCCAACTACATATGAATTCTATCTCCTCTCTTCAGGTAACAATAGACGGTGAAGAGAACCAAAATATATTCACATAATGTACTCATACATTCTTATTGAGCCACACTACCAATATTCTAATCATTTGAGCCATCTACCAGCCCTGGCTGAAAAAGATGTCACATTTTCAGGAGATGCAACTCTAAAACGGTATATATGAAGTTGCAATGAAACCACAACGATGTTGCAATACTACGTATATCATATCCCAACTGCCGCTTGTTCCATGTTGTAATAATAAACAAACAGAATATATTTGCATGAATTGTACCGCACAGTATACCAATAATAAGCCTTGAACAAACATGCATTTCACAAGGCACTTCATATCACAGACATGTTCCATCTGCAAATAAGGAAGATGGAACAATACCTCTGCAGCAGTGCCACCTATTGGATGGCAGCAATTCTGCAAATCAATGTCAGACCCTTAAAAAAAGTCTTTACACAATGATTGGGAATTGATCACAAGCCAGAACACTAAACACATACAGGTGTTTTGTGTTTTTTGCCCCTCATCAGTGTGCAGTAGGTTTCTGGCTTGGCTTGGCTAGTGAGAGGCCTATGACGTGGTTATCATCTCTCCTTAAGGAGAGCACCTAGAAGGTGTGTGAGGGGACTTAAAAGGCCATGCAAGCTCCTCTAGGAAATATATGCAAATAAGGAAGATGGAACAATACCTCTGCAGCACCAACTATTGGATCGCAGCATTTCTGCAGATCAATGTCAGACTCTTTATATAAGTCTTTATAACAATTATTGGGATTTGAAGACTAAGAGCCGGAAAAACATACACATACAGCTGTTTCTGCATTTTTGCCCCTCATCAGTGTGCAGTAAGTTTCTGGCTTGGCTAGTGAGAGGGCTACGATGTGGGTCGCCAAGGATATCATCTCTCCTTAAGGTATCTAATATCTCTCCTTCTCTTATCCCCTCCCTATTTTTAATTCAAGAAAGATAGGGCAAGGCATGTCTGATTCCAGTGTGGTGGTCGCCCTTTTTGGGGCGGTTACTCTGCTTGCTCATTTAGACATTATACTGTAGTTTGGGACATTATAGAGTGCAGTTGGGTTTTTATATGATATGGTTACTAAGAAAATTGAAATTTTAATGAAAGTATACAGTACATGTTTCTGTGAATCCCCACCAGCATTTTGATGTGAAAAAAATACATTTTGGTGCATAATATTTTTGCCATAAAATTCGTCAGTCTATTTCTTTCATCACTTTAAAAAAGATGTAGACAAAAGGGGCAGAGTTTAGTGGGAGAAAGTGTGGCCAACCGTAGCCCAACAAATTTAGGTTTTAAGCCAGAAAAATCAGCATAAATCTACACATGCTTGTTTTCAGGCTTAAATACAACCTAAGATGCCTAAAATAAATTAAAGAGTGCTCTCCTGATAATACATTTATTGCATTTTACTTCAGTTTAAGACTGACATATGAAATGCCAGTCCTAAAGGGGGTTGCCCAGGATTAGAAAATATGGCTGTTTTCTTATAACAGTGCCACACCTGTCCACAGGTTGTGTGTGGTATTGCTTCTAAGCCTCATTCAGTTCAGTTAAACTGAGCTGCAATACCAGACACATCCCATTGATGAGTACGGCACTTTCTGGAAGAAAGCAACTGTGTTTTTCTAATCGTAGACAAACAGTGTAATAAACCTCCTCCATAATTTATTGAATAGGAAAATAGACAAAAAAACAGCAATTCTGCATTTGTTCTTTAGTATTGAATTTTATGGCATTTACAGTGCAGCAGGCCCATATTTGCCACTGGTGCTCCTTGCAGGGGCATCATCTGTGAGCAGTAATATGACATTTCCTTATTTCTTTTTTTAACAAGCCCCCTGCCGTGCCTTCCATTGGCCCCACTACTGAAATCGGCAACTTTCCACAGAGAGAGGGTGGATGAGGTGTTAAAAGCAAACAGTGACATGTTAGAAAAAGAGGAAGGGAGATAAGCACTCCCGCAATCATACACGGCTTACATAAATAGTGACTCACTCTTCTAACATGAGTTTGCGTCTTGTACATTTTCTATCCAGAGTTTGCATACATACAACAAAGCCATCTTTATTACGGCAAAAGTGAAAACTACCGTACATGTAAAGTAGATATTTGCATGTAAGACCTTTTTCAGAGCCTTCCACCCGGTGTGGAAATATTGTACTTCATGTTCAGACTACAGTATTTGGCCATTAACCCCTTAGTGACCAAGCCTTTTTGCACCTTAATGACCAACAAAGTTTTCAGCTTTTTTCATCGTCGCATTCCAGGATCCATATTTTTTTTTATTTTTCTGTCGACATAGCCATATGAGGGCTTGTTTTTTTTTGTGAGACAACTTGTAATTTCCTATAGCATCATTTTTGGGTAGATATAAATGTATAACTTTTATTAACTTTTTTTGAGTGGATTGGGAAAAATATTAAATTCTGATATTTGTTTCTTGGATTCCATGTTTACGGTGTTCAGTGTGCAAAATAATTAATGTGCTAACATTATTCTCTGGGTCAGCATGATTCCAGCGATAACCAGTTTATGCAGTTTCTTTATGTTTTACTATTTTTGTGCACAGAAAACACTTTTCGTGTCGCCGCATTTCAAGAACAGTGGCATTATTATTTTTCCATTGATGAAGCTCTATGCGGGGCTTGTTTTTTGCAGGATGGACTCCAGTCCTCACTTATCCAATTTTTGGAAACATATAAAAGTTTACTTTTTATTCCAGAGGCAAGATTAACAAAATCTGCATTTCTGGCATGTTTTTTTTTTATTTTTAACGGCATTCACCATGCAGTATAAATGATTTGTTAAATTAATTCTGCAGGCCAGAACGATTATGTCAATATCAAATTTACATATATTTTTTTTGTTTGCAACTTTTTCACACTTTTTTAAAAAGACTCTTCAAAGACTCTTCTTTTCAACGGTGCTGTATAAGGCTGAGATTCCACGGGTGGGGCGTAATATCGCTGTGATTTTTAGACACGATTTTTAGATGCAAGCGGTAAATCGCAAGCGATTTTCCGCTCGTGTACATTGGGCTGCGCTTGCCTTAGTTATCCTATGGAAAGTGTGTCATGCGTGCTCCACATCGGCTCTGGATGTTCTGGAACCGAATAAAATCTAGAACCGAATAGCATTAATTGGGATCTAAATAGTATATTAAGTCTTTGAGCCATTTACTGGGGTCCCTTGAAATATTCAAACCCTGATTATAATTGATTAATAAGTCCTAATTGGAGAACCCCCAGTTTACGTACTAATCATATTAAATTGCTCTCCAGTTACGGTACCCACAGCTGATGTAGTAGTCAGTAATATGTGTTTTTGTGTGTCCTTGTAGCCGTAATTTTAATCATTAATAATAAAGATTCTCATTTTAGTTAACATCTAGTCTGTGAAGAGCTTTTGAAATTATATAGACGATTTCTGCCTCTGTGAATTGCTGAAAGTGATATTGGGATGATAAGTGGCTGTTCAGCTTCGGGTCTAGTCTCTTTTAGCAGTGTCCACTCACTCAGGGCATGCTCTCTTCCCACAAGATGAAGGGTTTGATGCATGGGCTGAAGTATTGGCTCCCATGGCCTAGTGGCATTGACCCTTTATGCTACGTCCCCATGGATCTCGGCCTCTCCCAAAAGCTTCCAGTACTCGGCCTAGTCTATGGCTTGATCCAAGACTGCGACAATGTCATCACGGCAGCTGCCATCATGTCTGGTCATCTCTAGTAATGACAGGGATGGAGACTCCCTCTCCTCGCATGGGCTGCTATAATAAATAATAATCTTTAGTTATATAGCGCCAACTTTTTCCTTCACAACCAGGGACTCAGGTCTACTGATCTCTATTGCTCTCACCTTTGCTTTGCTGGCCTGGCTGCACATTCATTGTCAGTCGTCACTTTCACCTGTGTAGCAGTTCCTGCACAGGCCTTTTTAAACAGGCGTTTTTGCACTGGGCTGCCAGTTGTCTGCTTTGGAATCTTGCTCTCCTGGCCCCACTACTCATCTCCAGACCCACTCTGTGAATTTCTCTTACTGAAGCCTCTGCCTCTACTACTGGTGCTAAATCACACTGATCCATGATGGACACCAGTTACAGATGGCTCCTACCCTTCATGATGTCACTGATGATGCTGGCCATCTCACCAAAGAGGGTGAAACTTAGCAAAAGTAGGCTTTGGGACAGCACTCTTTTTTTAGTGGAGGAATTAGGGAGCTACATGAAGTGCGCTGTGCAAAATGTTTCCTCATGCCCTGTCTATTTATATTGCACTCCCCCCCCCCCCAACTACAGCTTTTGAATCACAAATAGTACATATGACCCCCTTCAGCACACTCCCAAATAAATACACAGCACACACTAGACCTCCTAAACAAATACAGAGCACACACCAGATCCCCTAAATAATTATATAGACACCAGCCCAAAATACATATGCCAGATCACACACCTTCTTTATATTACCCCCTAAAAATACCCCCGTATATGTAAACTGACCTCTTCACAGACAGCTCACCTAAGCCTGCCAGTACATATACACTGGATCGGTTAAGTTGCCAACACGGCGGGCTCAGTACATGTGGCAATTACATATAATACTGGAGTTGCCAGCACCCTGCATTGTCCATACTTGTTATTTTGGAACCTAATTAGACCCGACAAGACCTGGAGAGCAGCATGTACCGGCGTGTCTGGCAGGATGCCTCTGGGTGATGACATAAGTACACGGTGTGTTCTAACCAAATTCTCAGTCTGGGAAGGTACTAATGGTTCAACAAAGTAAAAACCAGGATCAAGAACTCCTCCTTCAGACCAGACCTCAAACAACACCTTGAGTTTAACTCACCAGTACTGTTCTTGTACTTCTCTCCACTTCTGGGCACAGCAGCAAATGGCGTGCCAGAATAGAGGGAAGGTAAGTATGTGAAACTTGGAATTTTTGCCTGCTTTTGCAGAGGTCTGGGAGATCTCCTTCTTAAAAGATTGCCCCTGCACCATACAACTATATATCTGTCCCCAAGAGGCATAAGCTTTTTGCCAGCCATTGGCTTCAGAAGGCAACATGCCACTTTGGGCTTGTAAAGAAAAGGCGCTGGGTCCTCGGAACAAGCCAGTGCTTTGTGGTGATGTTGTAAGGAGGTGCCCGATGAGAGTTGTTCGAGCACGCAACCACTCCATTTCTAAATATCGTATCCTTGAACTGTAAACACCAGTGAAGGTAACTTGTGATTAATGCCAAATTACAGGGGTTTGCCAAAATAATGGAAACACCTAAATGAGCATTATCAATCTCAGGTGTCTCCATTATTCTGATAAATCCCTGTATGTTACACTTTGTTATACTATGTGTACTGACTGTGGAACCACTGTGTCAACCTACCGATGTTGGAGGTAAGATTTCTAATGTACAAAACCCCATACAAAAATGAGAGCTAGGGAAGATACCTTGCCCTGAGCTGTTAACAGGAAGAGTGAAGACTTGCCTATAAGCAGGACTGCATCATGATAAGAACGACTTTGCGGTCTTCCTCTATGCACTGACTGACTGGACAGAACACCTATACAACAAAAGACATATCAATACTGGGGAGTACGGAAACAAAGAAGCAACAGGCTGACAAGGATAAACAGGGAAACAGATTCACAAGAATGAGAGACAGCAAGCTACACGGACAGAAGAACAATAAAGCACAGAACATGGGATGATACCAAAATAACTGCAGGAGCAGCGGCTAAACATGAAGTCATGGAGCAGGACTCACAACAACACTGAAGCACTGTATGGAAAGCCCAGGTAAGCTATACAAGGCAGTAATAAGACAAGGTACTAGAGCTGAGCTGGAGGCCGAGCAGTAATTAACCATAGGAGTGCTGGAAGAGAATAGGTATAAGTTCAGGGTACAGGGAGAGAAGAACGACACCCATGTCTGCCAGACACAGAAGCAGAGGATTTGGTCTGAACAGGGCACCTAACACTGTGTTATATGATGGTGCTTTATGTCAGTCAGTGGGTGTAGATCTGCTTTGCCACACTGATTTGGCTTTGGGCTAAATCTAGAGCAGCACCTGGGTTAACCCAGTATTTACCATTTACCCCTCCAGTTGGGGCCTGGTCTTTGTTGCTGGGTCCCCAGACCATTACTCAAAGAATTAGTCTGTTATGTGGCTTTTGGTGCCACACAAGACCACAGCATGATACCTAAGGGAGTGAACAGAGACATAACCAGAAGGCTAGCCAAGCCCAGGACAGGTAGAATATACTTCTGCATGGAAATCAGGCAACAGGTCAGGGTTGGCAGAACAGGTGCAAAAAAATAAACAGTCCGTATCAGCTGGCATGGAGAGTAGTCAAAAACGTTTAGCCGAGGTCAGGGATGGAGAAGTCAAATTAGTCAGGAAGAAATAGGAGTCAGAAAAACCAGTAGAGCACACAAACTACTGATCAGGCTTTAAGAATAGGTAGAACCAAATTGCTTAAGCATCCATCTTAGGTCCCCTTCGCACAAGCATATGCACATTTCCGCGCACATCAGTACAACTTTTTAGCGCACTGAACTAGGCTTTTTTGCACAAGCATTGACATATTTTACTATAGACGCACCAATTGAAATGGCAAATTTGTCTAATGAGTTCCAGATGTGTTCTTTTTCTTGATAAATGAGGCCTCATATTTTCCTAGATAAACATCAAGGGCTTCACAAACAGAAAATGTAGAAGTCACATTGTGTATCCCTACTTGCTATTTGCAATGAGGCCTGAACCGCACTGAAACTATTATTGTTCCCTTACAAACTTCAAGAAAAGAACTCGAAGATGATGATGATGATAAAATGCAAGAGGAGAATTAGTTTCCATCAAGTAGTTAAAGAATGATCCACTCCATAAATGTCATACATGTGTGTCTTATGTTAATGCACTGTTCACAGCTGTCTTGTCCTTTCCATTATGTGTGTTGCACAGCTGCAGTGCTTGAGAGCTTAACATCTAATAAAATACAAAGCCTGCATGTAAATGTATTAAGTATGTCACCTCATGTTGTATGAGAGTAGGTTATAAATGTGAGTGATCAAGAGCAGGAAGGAGTTGTTCCATCTTCTGGAGTTGAGAGAATCTAAAGTGCAGAGCCACATGGGGGCACCTTCAGCCTTCATGTGGTGAAGATGGAAGAGGAGGAGAGATCTCCCCTACCAAATGTGATTGAATGGTAATGGAGTGAGCCCTAGAGAGAGCCTATTCATGCACTTAAAAATTGTTTGTGTAACTGCACCCTAAATCTGTTCCTGACAGTCAAAATCTGAGCACAAATATGGAATTAGCACCAAAAACTGTAAGAAACGCAAATGTTTTGTCCAGAAAAAATAAACATTTTTTGTAAAACATCCACTCTTCTCCAGCAATTTCTCATAGCAGACTCTGTTCCCATTGGAAGCAGGGGATGCCCAAGGACCAATTTAGAAGGCTGATGTCCTGTCCTTGGTCAGCACAGTATAATCCTGGGGCCAATTTCTCAGTGTCCACTGTGTAGAAAGCACAGACTCTTGCAAGATATATCAGTACATCTCTTCCAATCAGCCCTTGGCAAGCTTCTAGACAGGGGCAAAGTACTTTAGGATAGGCATTAGAATTTACACAGGAGTTACTTGATATTGGCCAACTTTCTTTAGTTGACAGAGCCATTTCTCCTTCTCTCCTGCTGTCTTGTGTGCATGAGCACTTTTCCCTCTTAGTCTCTCCGAGTCTTACTTGACTATCTTTTCTTTCTTTCAGG
Organism: Eleutherodactylus coqui; assembly: GCF_035609145.1. Classification (NCBI taxonomy): domain Eukaryota; kingdom Metazoa; phylum Chordata; class Amphibia; order Anura; family Eleutherodactylidae; genus Eleutherodactylus; species Eleutherodactylus coqui. Next base: position 231,961,276 of record NC_089839.1, read on the forward strand.
AGTTCTTCATACTCTCTCTGTCGGTACTCCTCACAGGAGCTTGTCACTCTTTCTCATCAGACCAACGCACAAGAGCCAGTGACGCACATATAAAAGATGGAGACATGTAGCAAAAACTTAAATTGACCCCCTATAATGATGTCTAGTTTTGCCCTCCAGGACAGGAGGACCTGTTTTGTTTGCCATTCCATGCCCATTAAAATAATCCTTGGGTTAATTGTCTACCTCTTTGTTTGCTAACAGTGCAGTCCCTTTTTGAAGGAAGGTTCTGCATACTGTATGTTCTTATTAACCACTATAAAAAGGCTGATGCAATCAGCTGAGACCCCCTATCTCTAAGGGCCCTATAGCAGTCCCCTGGTCTGCCTCTATAGTACGTATGCCCATAACAAGACCACTTTTCTCCCATTCTCACTGTGTGTGACCTCACTATGTTTTCTTTTTTTTTTTCCGCATAGGTGACTCCATACCTTGCTGTGCCTCACCACATCTGCTCTGTACTGCTGCTGTTTCATGGTCACTCTTTCTTTAAGGTATGGGGTAGAGATGAGCGAACACCAAAATGTTCGGGTGTTCGTTATTCGTAACGAACTTCCCGTGATGCTCGAGGGTTCGTTTCGAACAACGAACCCCATTGAAGTCAATGGGCGACCAGAACATTTTTGTATTTTGCCGATGCTCGCTAAGGTTTTCATGTGTGAAAATCTGGGCAATTCAGGAAAGTGATGGGAATGACACAGTGACGGATAGGGCAGGCGAGGGGCTACATGTTGGGCTGCATCCTAAGTTCACAGGTCCCACTATTAAGCCACAATAGCGGCAAGAGTGGGCCCCCCCCCCCTCCCAACAACTTTTACTTCTGAAAAGCGCTCATTAGCATGGCATACCTTTGCTAAGCACCACACTACCTCCAACAAAGCACAATCACTGCCTGCATGACACTCCACTGCCACTTCTCCTGAGTTACATGCTGCCCAACCGCACCCCCTCCCCCCCACAGCGCACACCAAAGTGTCCCTGCGCAGCCTTCAGCTGCCCTCATGCCACACCACGCTCATGTCTATTTAGAATTGCGTCTGCCATGACGAGGGACCGCAGGCATACACTGCAGAGGTTGGCACGGCTAGGCAGCGACCCTCTTTAAAAGTGGCGGAGCGATAGCCCACAATGCTGTACAGAAGCAATGAGAAATAGAATCCTGTGCCACCGCCATCTGGAGCTGCACACGTGGGCATAGCAATGGGGAACCTATGTGCCACACACTATTCATTCTGTCAAGGTGTCTGCATGCCCCAGTCAGACCGGGCTTTTTAATTCATAGACACAGGCAGGTACAACTCCCTATTGTGAAGTCCCTGTCGACCCACAGCATGGGTGGCTCCCTGGAACCCACCGGCGGTACACAAAAATATCCCATTGCATTGCCCAACACAGCTGAGGTAGTAATGTCGTGCGTAATACAGGTGGGCTTCGGCCCACACTGCATGCCCCAGTCAGACTGGGATTCTTTACAAGTGGACACATGTAGGTTTAACTCCCTGTGGACCCACTGCCTGGGTGGGTGCCAGGAAGCCACCGGCGGTACATAGAAATATCCCATTGCATTGCCCAACACAGCTGAGGTAGTAATGTCGTGCGTAATACAGGTGTGCTTCGGCCCACACTGCATGCCCCAGTCAGACTGGGATTCTTTACAAGTGGACACATGTAGGTTTAACTCCCTGTGGACCCACTGCCTGGGTGGGTGCCAGGAAGCCACCGGCGGTACATAGAAATATCCCATTGCATTGCCCAACACAGCTGAGGTAGTAATGTCGTGCGTAATACAGGTGGGCTTCGGCCCACACTGCATGCCCCGGTCAGACGGGTTCTTTAGAAGTGTACAGATGTATTAAAAACTCAGTGTGCACCTACAGCATGGGTGGCTCCCTGGAACCCACCGGCGGTACACAAAAATATCCCATTGCATTGCCCAACACAGCTGAGGTAACGTCAGCTGTAATGCAGGTGGGCTAAAAATTAATTTGATTACACTGTAGGCGAGGGCCCACACAAATTGCTGTATCAACAGTACTAATGTACATCCCAAAAATTGGCCATGGCCAGCCAAGAGGGCAGGTGAAACCCATTAATCGCTTTGGTTAATGTGGCTTAAGTGGTAACTAGGCCTGGAGGCAGCCCAGTGTAACGAAAAATTGGTTCAAGTTAAAGTTCCAATGCTTTTAAGCGCATTGAAACTTATAAAAATTGTTCTGAAAAATTATTTGAGTGAGCCTTGTGGCCCTAAGAAAAATTGCCCGTTCAGCGTGATTACGTGAGGTTTCAGGAGGTGGAGCAGGAGGAGGAGGAGGAGGAATATTAGACACAGATTGATGAAGCAGAAATGTCCCCGTTTTGGATGGTGAGAGAGAACGTAGCTTCCATCCGCGGGTGCAGCCTACGTATTGCTTACGTATCGCTGCTGTCCGCTGGTGGAGAACAGAAGTCTGGGGAAATCCAGCCTTTGTTCATCTTGATGAGTGTTAGCCTGTCGGCACTGTCGGTTGACAAGCGGCTACGCTTATCTGTGATGATTCCCCCAGCCGCACTAAACACCCTCTCCGACAACACGCTAGCCGCAGGACAAGCAAGCACCTCAAGGGCATACAGGGCTAGTTCAGGCCACGTGTCCAGCTTCGACACCCAGTAGTTGTAGGGGGCAGAGGCGTCACCAAGGATGGTCGTGCGATCCGCTACGTACTCCCTCACCATCCTTTTGCAGTGCTCCCGCCGACTCAGCCGTGACTGGGGAGCGGTGACACAGTCTTGGTGGGGAGCCATAAAGCTGGCCAGGCCCTTAAAGACTGTTGCACTGCCTGGGATGTACATGCTGCTCGATCTACGCACATCCCCTGCAACATGGCCCTCGGAACTGCGCCTTCTGCCACTAGCGCTGTCGGCTGGGAATTTTACCATCAGCTTGTCCGCAAGGGTCCTGTGGTATAGCAACACTCTCGAACCCCTTTCCTCTTCGGGAATCAGAGTGGGCAGGTTCTCCTTATACCGTGGATCGAGCAGTGTGTACACCCAGTAATCCGTCGTGGCCAGAATGCGTGCAACGCGAGGGTCACGAGAAAGGCATCCTAACATGAAGTCAGCCATGTGTGCCAGGGTACCTGTACGCAACACATGGCTGTCTTCACTAGGAAGATCACTTTCAGGATCCTCCTCCTCCTCCTCCTCCTCCTCAGGCCATACACGCTGAAAGGATGACAGGCAATCAGCCGGTGTACCGTCAGCAGCGGGCCAAGCTGTCTCTTCCCCCTCCTCCTCATCCTCCTCATGCTCCTCCTCCTCCTCCTGTACGCGCTGAGAAATAGACAGGAGGGTGCCCTGACTATCCAGCGGCATACTGTCTTCCCCCGCCCCCGTTTCCGAGCGCAAAGCAGCTGCCTTTATGGTTTGCAGGGAATTTCTCAAGATGCATAGCAGAGGAATGGTGACGCTAATGATTGTAGCATCGCCGCTCACCACCTGGGTAGACTCCTCAAAATTACCAAGGACATGGCAGATGTCTGCCAACCAGGCCCACTCTTCTGAAAGGAATTGAGGAGGCTGACTCCCACTGCGCCGCCCATGTTGGAGTTGGTATTCGACTATAGCTCTCCGTTGTTCATAGAGCCTGGCCAACATGTGGAGCGTAGAGTTCCACCGTGTGGGCACGTCGCACAGCAGTCGGTGCACTGGCAGCTTAAAGTGATGTTGCAGGGTGCGCAGGGTGGCAGCGTCCGTGTGGGACTTGCGGAAATGTGCGCAGAGCCGGCGCGCCTTTACGAGCAGGTCTGACAAGCGTGGGTAGCTTTTCAGAAACCGCTGAACCACCAAATTAAAGACGTGGGCCAGGCATGGCACGTGCGTGAGGCTGCCAAGCTGCAGAGCCGCCACCAGGTTACGGCCGTTGTCACACACGACCATGCCCGGTTGGAGGCTCAGCGGCGCAAGCCAGCGGTCGGTCTGCTGTGTCAGACCCTGCAGCAGTTCGTGGGCCGTGTGCCTCTTATCGCCTAAGCTGAGTAGTTTCAGCACGGCCTGCTGACGCTTGCCCACCGCTGTGCTGCCACACCGCGCGACACCGACTGCTGGCGACATGCTGCTGCTAACACATCTTGATTGTGAGACAGAGGAGGAGGAGGAGGAGGAGGGTGCTTTAGTGGAGGAAGCATACACCTCCGCAGATACCAGCACCGAGCTGGGGCCCGCAATTCTGGGGGTGGGTAGGACGTGAGCGGTCCCAGGCTCTGACTCTGTCCCAGCCTCCACTAAATTCACCCAATGTGCCGTCAGGGAGATGTAGTGGCCCTGCCCGCCTGTGCTTGTCCACGTGTCCGTAGTTAAGTGGACCGTGGCAGTAACCGCGTTGGTGAGGGCGCGCACAATGTTGCGGGAGACGTGGTCGTGCAGGGCTGGGACGGCACATCGGGAAAAGTAGTGGCGACTGGGAACTGAGTAGCGCGGGGCCGCCGCCTCCATGATACTTTTGAAGGACTCCGTTTCCACAACCCTATACGGCAGCATCTCAAGGCTGATGAATTTTGCGATGCGGACGGTTAACGTTTGAGCGTGCGGGTGCGTGGCGGCGTACTTGCGCTTGCGCTCGAACACTTGCGCAAGCGACGGCTGAACGGTGCGCTGAACTACACTGCTGGATGGGGCCGAGGACAGCGGAGATGAGGGTGTGGGTGCAGGCCATGAGGCGGTAGTGCCTGTGTCCTGAGAGGGGGGTTGCATCTCAGTGGCAGGTTGGGGCACAGGGGGAGAGGCAGGGGTGCAAACCGGAGACGGTGAACGGCCTTTGTCCCACCTTGCGGGGTGCTTGGCCATCATATGTCTGCGCATGGTGGTGGTGGTGAGGCTGTTGGTGTTGGCTCCCCGGCTGAGCTTTGCGCGACAAAGGTTGCACACCACTGTTCGTCGGTCGTCAGGCGTCTCTGTGAAAAACTGCCAGACCTTAGAGCACCTCGGCCTACGCAGGGTGGCATGGCGCGAGGGGGCGCTTTGGGAAACACTTGGTGGATTATTCGGTCTGGCCCTGCCTCTACCCCTGGCCACCGCACTGCCTCTTGCAACCTGCCCTGCTGATGCCCTTGACTCCCCCTCTGAAGACCTGTCCTCCTGAGTAAGCGTTGCACACCAGGTGGGGTCAGTCACCTCATCGTCCTGCTGCTCTTCCTCCGAATCCTCTGTGCGCTGCTCCCTGGGACTTACTGCCCTTACTACTACCTCACTGCAAGACAACTGTGTCTGATCGTCATCGTCCTCCTCACCCACAGAAAGTTGTTGAGACAGTTGGCGGAAGTCCCCAGCCTCTTCCCCCGGACCCCGGGAACTTTCGAATGGTTGGGCATCAGTGACGATAAACTCCTCTGGTGGGAGAGGAACCGCTGCTGCCCAATCTAAGCAGGGGCCCGAGAACAGTTCCTGGGAGTGTTCCCGCTCCTGAGCAGGTGTCATTGTAGTGGACTGAGGAGGCTGGGAGGAAGGAGGAGCAGCAGACAGAGGATTCGGATTGGCAGCAGTGGACGGCGCAGAACTGCGGGTAGACGATAGGTTGCTCGAAGCACTTTCTGCCATCCAGGACAGGACCTGCTCACACTGCTCATTTTCTAATAACCGTCTCCCGCGTGGACCCATTAATTGGGCGATGAATGTGGGGACGCCAGAAACGTGCCTCTCTCCTAATCGCGCAGCAGACAGCTGCGACACACCTGGATCAGGAGCTTGGCCTGTGCCCACACCCTCACTTGGCCCTCCGCGTCCTCGGCCACGTCCACGTCCACGTCCTCTAGGCTTACCCCTACCCCTCAGCATGCTGTATTACCAGTGATTAGATTTCCCAGGCAGGAAATAAATTGGCGCAAGACTGCAGGCCAAATATAATTTTTGCCCTTTTTGGAAAACGAAAGGCCCCACTGCCTCTAGTGAATGAATTATCTAAGTTTAATAACTGTGCTGTGTCCCTGCTTATGTGTCACAGAACGTGAGGGTAGCAGAGTTATTATAACTCTTGGAGAGCAGGTATTTTTTTTCCCAATTAAGGAAAGCAAATGGCGAACCCAGCAGTAAAGCGTAGCTGGGTGCGTATGATTTAGCAATGTTTTTCACGCAGCTCACACGTCTACACAGGCGTAAGGACGGACACAGGCTGGACAAATAGATTTGTTTTCAGTTTTTTCCCACCAACAGGCAGCACTGCGTATATTCAATGAACCTGCGAAGTTTAATAACTGCGCTGTGTCCCTGCTTATGTGTCACAGAACGTGAGGGTAGCAGAGTTATTATAACTCTTGGAGAGCAGGTATTTTTTTTTCCCAATTAAGGAAAGCAAATGGCGAACCCAGCAGTAAAGCGTAGCTGGCTGCGTATGATTTAGCAATGTTTTTCACGCAGCTCACACGTCTACACAGGCGTAAGGACGGACACAGGCTGGACAAATAGATTTGTTTTCAGTTTTTTCCCACCAACAGGCAGCACTGCGTATATTCAATGAACCTGCGAAGTTTAATAACTGCGCTGTGTCCCTGCTTATGTGTCACAGAACGTGAGGGTAGCAGAGTTATTATAACTCTTGGAGAGCAGGTATTTTTTTTCCCAATTAAGGAAAGCAAATGGCGAACCCAGCAGTAAAGCGTAGCTGGGTGCGTATGATTTAGCAATGTTTTTCACGCAGCTCACACGTCTACACAGGCGTAAGGACGGACACAGGCTGGACAAATAGATTTGTTTTCAGTTTTTTCCCACCAACAGGCAGCACTGCGTATATTCAATGAACCTGCGAAGTTTAATAACTGCGCTGTGTCCCTGCTTATGTGTCACAGAACGTGAGGGTAGCAGAGTTATTATAACTCTTGGAGAGCAGGTATTTTTTTTCCCAATTAAGGAAAGCAAATGGCGAACCCAGCAGTAAAGCGTAGCTGGCTGCGTATGATTTAGCAATGTTTTTCACGCAGCTCACACGTCTACACAGGCGTAAGGACGGACACAGGCTGGACAAATAGATTTGTTTTCAGTTTTTTCCCACCAACAGGCAGCACTGCGTATATTCAATGAACCTGCGAAGTTTAATAACTGCGCTGTGTCCCTGCTTATGTGTCACAGAACGTGAGGGTAGCAGAGTTATTATAACTCTTGGAGAGCAGGTATTTTTTTTTCCCAATTAAGGAAAGCAAATGGCGAACCCAGCAGTAAAGCGTAGCTGGCTGCGTATGATTTAGCAATGTTTTTCACGCAGCTCACACGTCTACACAGGCGTAAGGACGGACACAGGCTGGACAAATAGATTTGTTTTCAGTTTTTTCCCACCAACAGGCAGCACTGCGTATATTCTATGAATAATAACTGTGTTGTGGCCCTGCCTATACAATTCTTTCCCTGCAGTATCAATGGAGGGTGCAATGCTCTGCAGAGGCGATTTTGAGAAGCCCAAAAAAAATGCAGCACAGCCAACAGCAGCCTGGACAGTACTGCACACGGATAAATATGGCCCTAGAAAGGACCGTTGAGGTTCTTGAAGGCTACACTCACTCCTAACACTCTCCCTGCCTATGCAGCACTTCTGTCCCTAATGCCAGGTGCAACGGTCTGCAGAGGCGATTTTGAGAAAAAAAAAAAAATCCCACTGCTAACAGCAGCCAACACACAGCTATCAGTGGCCCTAATAAGGACCTTTGGGGGGTCTTGAAGCCTACACTAACTACCAATTCTTTCCCTACAGCAGCTCCGGTATAAACAGCACTGTCCCTCATCTAACTCACACCGCATCTGAGGCGAGCCGCGGGAGGGGCCGACTTTTATATTAGGCGAACACCTGATCTCGCCAGCCACTCACAGCAGGGGGGTGGTATAGGGCTTAAACGTTGCAGGGGGAAGTTGTAATGCCTTCCCTGTCTTTCAATTGGCCAGAAAAGCGCGCTAACGTCTCAGGGAAGGAAGTGAAAGTAACCAGAACACCGCATGGTGTTCGTCACGAATAACGAACATCCCGAACACCCTAATATTCGCACGAATATCAAGCTCGGACGAACGCGTTCGCTCATCTCTAGTATGGGGGCACTCACCATCTTGGCTTGGCATAACTCACTGCCGCATTCTGCATCTTCTTCTGCTCAGCAGCTCCTGCGCAGACCTTTACATGGACAAACAGCTCTTGCACTCTGGATGAGGCTAGCTATGGGGCTTGCGGTTGTGGTTTCACGTAATGGAAGCAGCATCCGCCACTTCAGCTGTATCTCTTGTGTCACAGCTCTCATGAGGCAAAATGGCGCCATTCCTTAACTCCCTCTGAGGTGCCTCCTTCCACCTGCAGCACTGGTTATGTCCCATAGGGAGTGGGGCTTATTCCCTCATATTGTCCCTATATAGCGGCTGTTCGTCTGGGCGGTGACACACAAGTCATGTCACCGCTAATGTCATATTGGGAGCAGGGTCTGCTTTACACTTGGAGAGCCTGACATCATTCTCTCCCCAGCCACACCAAAGGCAGGTGGATGGCACTTGAGTCCAGTGGCTTTCAGAGCAGCTCAGCCACTCTGAAAGTCCTGTGGAGAGAGACAGGAGTGCTCCCTATACCTCCTTACAGTAGCAAAGACCCCGAAGTACATATCGCCCTGGAAATTGCAAATAATTTTGCACCATGTGTGGCCTAGAGACTGTAAGGTGGGTAGGCCCATGCCAGGTACTCATAATTTTAATGGTGGGACTAGAGACTGTGACCCAGCTTGCCTGCTGAACCCTGCAAACCACCTGTTGTGAATGTACTGTGAGCATCATTGCGTACTGTCCTGTTACTAGTGATAACGGCCTGTGAAGCTATTGAGACTGTCCTGTCACCATTAGTGAACACCAGGTGGAATTACGTCTCATACTATATATATAATGACTGTTTTGTTGGTAGAGACAACTGCCAAGCTCTATGCCTCATTACTGTGAACAAACATCAAGTTTGTGCTGTCTGTGAGACTGTAAGAATATGCTTATTGCCTATTATTAGCTAATATTAATAGAGCCCATATACCAGTGCTGAGATTCAGATCTAGAGATATAGAGGAAAGATTTACTTTGACAGGGTATGGAGGGGCCCCTATAAGTCTGAGAGGACTCTGTTACTTTGAGAGGCTTAGAGGGGGCTGTTATTTTGAAGGCGTACAGAGATGGCTCTTCTTTGTGGGGGGCTCAGAGGGGGCTATTTACTTTGTGGAGACATGGACTGACTTCTATTATTTTGAGTGGCACAGAGGGAGTATTATTAGTTTTCAGGCACACAAAGTGGGCATTGTTAAATTGTGGGAGGTTACAATGGGAAATTATTACTGTGTCGCGGTTATAAAGGAGGGCAATATTACTGTGGGACACAATAGAGGCATTATTTTTGTGGTACTCATTATAAGGACACTATAACTTTGTGGGGCACAAAGGCATTCACTATTACTATGGGTGGCAAATTTATATTTGTATGTATGTGTGGAAATGGGCCTCCTTAATTATTGGGCTCTATGACAGCTGTTGTGTCTGCTACTCTGGCAATTAATGATAATATTCTCATGTCTAGAACTTTGTAAGGAATTTTTTCTTACACAATATAGGTACAGTCATAACCACTGTGATCTAATGCTGCTTGACCTATCATCATGTCCTTGATCATGCAATAATCTGATGTTTCCTTATTCTTCTTTTTTTTTATTTCAGCAGCAGACACATTGATCTCTGAATCTGCAACCAACCTTGTGACATAATCAGTGCTTTTTCTTTAACCACAATCAACTTTCTTCTAGGGTTCGGTTACTTGGTTGTTCTAGTGCCAAATGTTTCACCTTTGTTTAGTAATATTTGCATTCAGTCATTTGCTCACCATTATGTTTCTAGAACATTGCAGGAAATCAATTATTCAGAATCCATTGAACAGCTCAGCCAAAGGGTACAAGCACACAGATAATATTTCCGTTCGATTTTTGGACTGAAAAATCTGTCTAAAAATCAGACAGATAGCACATGTGGTGTGACTGGAAGAAGCCAGGGGAACATCTACACTTGGCCAAACCAATCTGGGGCTTGTTAATCATTAGGTCTCTTAAAGAATCTTGTGTCTCTACTTGCCAAAATAAACAATTGCTGTTTGCTTTGGCTTCAACCTCGTGTTTTTTTTCACTTTCCTCTGGATCAATACTGCCGTATAATAGGCCAAACTAAATGTATGTATGTATTTTTTTTAGTATTATACATAGAGATGAGCGAGCATACTCAATAAGGCAAACTACTCGAGCGAGTAGTGCCTTATTCGAGTACCTGCCCGCTCGTCTCTAAAGATTTGGGTGCCAGCGGGGGTGACAGGTGAGTTACGGCAGTGAGCAATGGGGAGCGTGGGGGAGAGGGAGAGAGAGATCTCCCCTCCGTTCCTCCCCGCTCTCCCCCGCCACTCCCCGCCCCCTGCCAGCACCCGAATCTTTAGAGACAAGCGGGCAGGTACTCGAATAAGGCACAACTCGCTCGAGTAGTTTGCCTTATCGAGTATGCTCACTCATCTCTAATTATAAACTATGTCAGTATATATTCAGAATGAAGGGACCACAAGACTGTTAAAGGACTATTCCATTACATCAGTGGAAGTCCTGATCCAGGTCACCTGCTGTTCAGGGAACTTCTAAAGTACCATCTACTTGAACTAAGCTGTGTCACAATTCCCTGTTCACTGCCAGACCAGGAGTGCCACTGTGCAGAGAAGGCCAAAGTGGCTTCTGCCCCTCCATTCTCTAGACCAGTGTTTCTCAACTCCAGTCCTCATGGACCCCAACAGGTAATGTTTTCCGGATATCCTATAGTAAGAACACCTGTAGCAATGTCTGAGGCACTGACAATAATTACATCACCTGTGTAACACTGAGGAAATCCTGAAAACATGACCTGTTGGGGATCCCTGAGGACTGGAGTTGGGAAACACTGTTCTAGACAATTTTAATATTCACATCTAGGTAATTATATCACTCATATAATGTGTAATACAGTATTGGGACATAATCATTTCCAAATTTAGCTTGCGGAAGAAACACCAGACAATGAGATAAGAAATATGATTAACAGATATATTCAATAAATCAACCGAGTCATTCTTCCTTGAGAAAAACACGTAATGTAAAAAAGGTAAAAGTGAATGTAAAATTATTGTAACTTTATTTAAAACTAGCAGTAATAGTCAGTAGAGTTGTGATAACAAGAAGATGAATAATACAGAAAATATGACAATTAGTTTCAGCATTCTGTCAAACAATCCAACAGGATGTATAACCAATACTCACATTGCACAATGAATCTGAAATGTCTCAGGCGCTGTAGTATCTATAATACATAATCATTTCTGACACAAGCTTCAACAAGATTCACTGGTACCTTCCACATGTGTCTGGGGATCAGTTTATGTTCATTTGGTTAAACTCTTTAAGGACTTTTTCACACTAGCCGTTTGATGTCTGTTTTGCCGATCTGTCGTAAGAACATCAAAACAGAAAGAAAACAATTACGTTCTGAAGCCCATAGAAATGTATCAGGTCTTTAGTTTCAGTCTGTTTCTGTAGTTTCCGTCTCCAGTCCTTTTTTTTTACACTGGATCAAAAGCGCAGACTGGTGAGGTTGTATTTTCCAGTTTCAGAAACAGAATACAGATGAATCCTTTATATTGTTCCATAAGTCCCAACTATCGCCAGCCACTGCATTCAGCCACGTCAAGTATGCCAACTTTTAGGACTTTCAGAAAGTGAAACCTTTCCATCTAATCAGTCCCGCTGAACCAGCAGCATGGCATTACCCATTAACCTACAACAGAGTCATAATAGCTCTAGCAAATAGGCACCACAAACAGGGATGTATTTTCATCTAGTGCTACTTTTAAAACCTAATTAGCTAATAATTTACCCCATAAAATGCATACATTCTGGATTGTTAATCTGTGATGAAAATTCACTGAAAATCTAGGAAATCTCAATTTTAAGATATCCTATTTCAGGACATAATTGGGTAAATTAGTAATGACGTTATATTATATCCCGGGTACCTCAACCATTTCCTCTATGGCACATAAATCTGTGAGACTAACTTTATATAACTACACTGAGACTAATGAACTTGCCTACAAGACACATATTACTGAAAAGACCGCTACATAAGTACCTCCCAACTTTTTGGGCAGTCAAAGAGGGATATTTACGATTCATTTTTCCATCAAGATCTTAACACTTGAATGCTATTTAATTTAAATATTAGCACAAAAAGCATCCAGAATTAAGAAATGTGTATGATCCGAATTGCACCATGTGATGGAATAATATGCAAATTGGGGTCATCATTAATACAGTTAGGAACCATACAGATAGTTTATGGAGCAATATGATGTTTATTAAGACACGAGAGCCTTGTGTGGTGCAAAATGCCAAGGCAGCAGAAATGCAGTCCTAAGCTCTCGCTTATGACCTGAAGGTCGCAAGTTCAATTCCCACATGGTTCAGTTAGCTGGCTCAAGGTCCCCTCACCCTTCCATCCTTCAGAGGTCAGTAAAATGAGTACTCAGCTTGGTGGGGGGTAATAAATAAATAACTTGAAAGTGCTGTGGAATAAGTTGGTGCTAGACTAATAAAAGATTTATTTATTTTATTATCTATCTTCAAGGTCAAAAAGAGGGCCATTTTAGGGCCAAATAATGACAGAGGGTCGTGGGCCAAAAAATGCTTACAGTTCCTCCAAAAGAACCTGCAATAAAAAAGGTCAACCCCATTTAGGAACTGCATGCTAATTCACCCTCAAAAACTCACCAACACATGGCGCCTAACACATTTCCCACATGTGGATTCATCAGATGACCAAAAATAGAACCACTCATTACCGTTATGTGCTGATGAAGATGGCATGTAGTCCAGTAAGTCATTTACTGTTTTTTTCCACCACTCTATGTTGTTGTTGCGTAGTAAAAGTTACATTTTATTGTGCTACGCTTCTGTGATAAGTCAAGTACGTATGTACAATGCAGTACGAGTTTTCACATTCACAAAATAAACATAATAATTGTAACTAGAGTCAATTCCCATGGAAATAAGTGGTAAAATCTGCTTTTCCAGACTTCCTAACTCTGTCCAACCCATTTCCCATTCTTACTGCCAGTAAATGATTTCTTCTAATCCTTCTATAAATACCTGCCAATTTGTTATATCAGCCCAAGCATTTTCCTGTGTAAATTATGGTTGGAGTTATATAAAGAATTTCTGATACATTTGGCGTAAATAATAAAAACTCTATTCTTCAACAAGACGTCAATTTTTTTCTTATCATAAGGTTTCTGTCTATCTCTAACTTCTCAGACGTGCAGCAGAACTAGAAAAATAAATGACGATAGAGGAAAAAAAATACAGTGCTTCCCATCGTGAGACTGAGAAAAAGCTCTATTGATGAAACAGGAAGTTCAAAAGTGTGGAGTTTATGCACGTCGTCAAAAACGTATGAATTTGTATGTTTTAGGCCACCTGTCCACGGCAAAGAAAGAATATCGCTAGTGATATTCCGCCGCGGTGGAGCAGGGGAGAGAACTGACAGGTCTCCTCGGTGAGCCTATCTAATAGACAGGCTCACCACGGAAAATCGCAGCATGCCATGATTTGAATCCCACAAGTAGAAAATCGCTACGATTCTCCACTCGTGGACCCCAGGCTGCGCTTTCCATAGTTAGCCTATGGAAAGCGTGTCATGCGAGGTCCACGGATCTCACAATGAAAACTTGCCCGTGGACAGGCAGCCTTACTCAAAGAGAAAGCAAAAACAAAACAAATTCATGATGTCATCATCCCCTTTTCATCGTTGCATAATAATATTCTCACTTTAGTCAGCAAGTTAGTAAATATACTGAGAACCTCTTTCAGACAACCATCGAAAATTGCAGTGAAGAGGGGTGCTCATCTCCAAGAAGATAGTCCGTACACATTAGGGCATAAGTGTATTGAAAATCTGTCACAGAAAGATCTGGTGTAGATCTGGAACTAAAATATTTATTAGAATCTTCAGTAATTTGACTTTTAATGATTTCAAGTTGTAGACAAGAACATTTTAGTTTGGCTGTTATTTTTTTTTTTTTGAATAATTGTTTCTTTATTGAGATGTTGAATATGAAAGTTTTAACCATTTTTAAATATAATATATATAATAAAATAATTTGAAACATTTAAATTAACAAAAAAACGGGTACAAAAGGCAAATTTCAGAGGCTTATCCAGTTGGATGCGTATTGCTGTAGAAGTCTGACAACTGCATCAGCGAGGATACAATGACATATACAATCTATAAATTGTTATACGGTTAAGGTAAGTATAATGAAGACAAAGAAGTTCTCTAGGCAATGGGTGGTATAACCTAATAGGGCATCTACACCCCATGAACTCCTTAAAGGGGTTGTCCCGCGCCGAAACGGGGTTTTGTTTTTTCAACAGCCCCCCCGTTCGGCGCGAGACAAACCCGATGCAGGGGTTAAACAAGAACACCGGACAGCGCTTACCTGAATCCCCGCGCTCCGGTGACTTCTTACTTACCTGCTGAAGATGGCCGCCGGGATCTTCTCCCTCGGTGGACCGCAGGGCTTCTGTGCGGTCCATTGCCGATTCCAGCCTCCTGATTGGCTGGAATCGGCACGTGACGGGGCGGAGCTACACGGAGCTACACGGAGCCCCATTGAGAAAAGAAGAAGACCCGGACTGCGCAAGCGCGTCTAATTTGGCGATTAGACGCTGAAAATTAGACGGCTCCATGGAAACGAGGACGCTAGCAACGGAACAGGTAAGTGAAAAATTTCTGATAACTTCTGTATGGCTCATAATTAATGCACAATGTACATTACAAAGTGCATTAATATGGCCATACAGAAGTGTATAGACCCACTTTGTTTCGCGGGACAACCCCTTTAACATCCCAAGCCTGGCACCGGAATGCAAACCAATTTCCCACATGAGCATGCCCTATATAGGGTATGCAACAATGTATTCTGTCCAAAGTGCCCAGGAGGGGAACAAAGTCATTTTGGAAGGATTTCTATAGGAAAATATCTCCTCCAAGATATACATGGTGTTAATGGAGTTTGTGACTTCGCCAAGGAAAGGTGCTTCCAATGATCTCCAATGTTTGGCAATTATGTGAGAAATTACAACAGAGTAATAGGGAGGAAGCCTATTTGAATTTAGGAAGCAGAGTGCCAGAGCCGAGTCTGGAACCACATAAATTTGTGTAAAGGCCCATTTACACAGAGCGATGATCGCTCAAATATCGCTTAAACGACAGTTTGAGTGACAGCTTTAAGCGATCATTTTGCATAAACTTTTAAGTAGCTACTCAGCTACTTAACAGCAATTTAGTGTGCAAATGAAGCCTTAGCTGAAAGCAGTTAATAGCCCGAGGGCTCTTATCTGCTTTCAGTTCCTTTGCTATCAGCACTATCCGCGGAGAACTGCTGAAAAGGCTAAATGACAATTTTTAGACTAAATTTACCGATCAGCTAGCAGTGCACGAAAAGTGCAAAATGGGCGCACGTTTAGATGCAACGATAATAGCTTAAACAATCACTTTTTAATGGTTTTTGAGCGATCATCGCTCCGTGTAAAAGAGCCTTTACACTATGTATCTAGTTTGATTATTTTGATTAACAATACAAAATATACTTTAACCCCTTGAGTGGCGGGTTTCCTACCACCCTGTCGTGCCCACCAGGGCAGGTTTTTTAAAATGGTCTAATCATTGAATTTCAACTAGTTTTGCAGTTGTGTCTCAAGAGCCATAACTTTTTCATATTTTCATTGACATGGCCATATGAGGGCTTGTTTTTTGCGGGACAAGTTGTGATTTTTTAAACAGGGGGGAGGAAAAAAAGAAATGGGGAAAAAAGAAAAAAAGGGGCCATGTCATTAAGGGGTTAAATAATGCATTAACTTCCTTCTCTGGGTCATAACGACGCACACGGATACCACATGTGTGATTGTATTTTTGATTTTTTACCAAGTAAAGGGAGACAAGTGGTTTTTTTTATTTTTTAAATAATTTAACTTTTTTTTTTTTTTTTTGTCCCTTTAGGGGAATTGCACAGGGACCCATCAGGACCCCTGATCACATTCCGGGGGTCCGATGGTGACAGCCCTTTACATGCTGCAGTGACAGCCCTTTACATGCTGCAGTCACATAGACTGCAGCATGTAAAGGGTTAACACAGCAGAGATCGGAGGTTTTCTCTGATCTCTGCTGTAAGAGCTAGTACCTAGCTGTCCTCTGACAGCTAACAACCAGCTCTCCCTGCCACAGAGACCATCGGCTAGCTTCTGACAAGCCGATGGTCTCTATGGCAACTTGTAAACAAAGCAGGACATTGCCGACATGTCGGCAATATCTTCTGCTGGTTTTTCAAAGCCCTTGCTTTGTTCTCTGTGGGTCTGTGCAGGCAGAGCACACTGTCACAGCTTGTGGCATTGTGCTCTGCAGCTCCCATAGTGATACATAGCCTGGAAATCTTCCGGGCTATGTTGCTATGAGCAGTGGAGCTCGTCACGGAAATTTTCCGGGCGTGCCACTCAAGGGGTTAAAGGAATCCCCAAACCATTGCTCAACATTATTTTAGCTTTACAGTTTCCAAAGAATTCAGCAAAATGTCCTAATTCCAAAGATTCTTGAAAGAGATCAGTTTTCCGGAAACAAAATTCTTGAAGGAAATCCTTGTGGCTTTGAAAGACTTGAGGTTGGCATAGGGATTTCTGTAAATGAGAGATGAGCTAAAGGGAGGTTTTTACGTTGGAGTTTATGCGCAGCTCTTGACAGAGTAGTGATTCAAATTCCCAAAAGTAACATGCGGATCTGTCTGTCTTCCTTGTCTGGGGCTGTCGTGTTTTACTAATCTGTCTGACTCACAGTTAACACACAACGTCTACGTACCGTCCAGCACATAGACTTCATTCACTCACCACATATCATGTCATTACCAGGGAAAGTATTATCTAGTGTCAGAGTTTAAGTTGTGACTTCTTCTCATGAATAAGCTTTTGCGGTAACATTTCAGGGGTTGATTTGGGGATTTCTCTCTGTTTTCACAATAATACATCTAGGGATTCGTTAGAAACTCAGTGAAGTGACAGCTCAGCAAGTTTACCCTTGATTTTGTAATGGAAACTATAGTTAACCCTTTTCAGTTAGAGTTTTGCTACAAATGAATCCCCCCCCCCTCTCTGATATTATATTATGTAATTATTTAAATGTTAAGCAATTAATATCTCAGAGTCTATGAAAGCTTTTTCTACTGTCTGAACTGTACAGTTATAGCATCTTCTCTCATCAAGAAACAGACAGAAGGTAGAATGTTGATCCAGAGATCATGTATTTTTGTTAGCCATTAAAGGTATCATACCTACAAGATTACCTGGTTTCTCTTCCTGGGAACAATCACATGAATATATAGTGAAATGTATTAGATCCAGCACTTTATCATCTGGCAATTCTGGTAATCTGGCATCTCCTATTTTAACAAAAATGTCCTCAATACTGTTGTAGCTATGGTAGCTCTTCGGCAGTGTTACAGGAATAAATCATATTCTAGAAGATTTCACTGGTTTGCTCCAGATTGGTTATAATGAGAAGCTTCATGCATGAATATATGTATTTGAACTCAGGGGTATTCCCCATGAGCCCCCATACCTTTCTGGTTTATTGTAGGGAAATACAATACAGTTATACTGAATATGACACACCAATTACATGCATACCCCTCCCAACATCATAACAACTCATGATTGGCCTAGTATGTAATGACGCTGAAGGAAATCAGGTGAATGCACACTATGGAGGAAATGAATTAAGTGATTTGCATAAGTTTTGTAGCAAACAAATGGTGTGGCTTATGATACCTGTCATATTTGCGCTAAAATTTGGGAATGTTCTTGCCCCTTTCAAATTTTGAAAATTGGCAAGAAAAGTGGGCGGAGTCAACTGGAGGCGCATGCTTTTCATAGGTTCAACAGATTTATCACCTTTTAAGACAGAAACTAACCAAAATTACAGCTAAAAATATACACTTGCTTATAGCAGGTGTAGATTTCAATTTCTTTCTTTAAGACAACCTGGAATGTGCCAAATTTATTGAGGTGTGCATCTCTTAATAAGTTTGTCAGATTTTACTCCAACGCACTTCAGTTTAAGAGAGCCGTTTGAAATGTCAGTCTCAATAAAACTTCTCCTATATGTCTATTCATGCATATAAAAGTATGTGTGTATATAAATCTGAAATGTAATAACTGGAGATATCTACTAATCCAACATATCAACTGTTTTAAGGATTATGGATTATTGAAATGTATTTCAGACACAAACATTCAGCAAGACAATCCGGCAAAGGTATGTTTAACCCTAATAGCTACAATTAACTATAATAGGACTAATATTATTTCTATTACCACCATTATACCTGTTTCTGATTATTATCTCACTGCTTAATTCTTATACACATTCCATTTCCAATCTCAATTAAACTTCATTTTGGACATTCCAAATTTCTGAGGTGATGGGTAACTAGATAAGCTATTTACACATCAATGACCTGGCAGGCTTTTATTTTTTTCCATGATGAATGTCCGAATTCCCGAAAGTTACATGATGGTAATAAAAGCAAAGATTAGAGAAATGTGATCTAGTGGACAGCAGAAAAGCAGGAAAAAATAGTAAAAATTCCAAGAATGTAGTGTTTATACAGCACTCATTAGACTTTATGGTCCACTAGAGTTTAATAGTTTTAAACATTGATATCTCAGAGTAAGCTATAATATTAAAATTCTCATATTGAAAGATATCTTCATGTAGGAGTGTTTCTTGGTATACTGAGAAATACTACTAATATTAGGACTCATAGGGAATAGAAGCAAACACAGTTATATCAGATTAAAGGGGTTTTCCAGGAAAATATACTATTGATGACCTATCATCAGAAAAGGTTATCAATAGTTGATCAGCTGGGGTCTGGCACTCGGGACCCTGACCGATCAGCTGAGCGGGCGCATGCTGTCAGCGGCGCAAATATACAGAGGTTGGAGCGGAAGCCTCTGAGCCAACCTGTGTAGGGGTCGGCACTTGTGACCACAGGAACAGCACTCATTGAATTCAATGGGAGCTATGCTTGGAGTTACAAGCACCAGCCACTACATGGGAGGTCGGCGCAGAGACATTGCTCCAAATACACAGAGGTCAGAGCGGCCGACCTCCTTATAGTAGCTGGTGCTTGTAACTGCAAATTGAATTGAAATTAATGGGAGCCGTGCCTACAGCTACAAGCGCCGGCCACTACAAAGAGGTCAGCACGGAGACTTCCGCTCCGACCTCTGTGTATTTTCGTCACTGACAGCATGCGCCCGCTCTGCTGATCAGTCGGGGTCCCGAGTGACGGACCCCAGCCAATCAACTATTGAGGACCTATCCTGAGGATAGGTCATCAACGGTATTTCCATGGAAAACCCCTTTAATGTCACTACTAACTAGGTCAGCAATTTTTTACTCATAAGGGTATGTTCACATGGCGGAATCTGATGAAGAATTTTCCACGTGGATTTCGTCTCTGGAACAATGGCAGAAATCTGTGGCTAAGCTGCAAGTTTCTGTTGCACATTTTGCCCCAGATTCCCATGCTGATTTAACCCTGTCATTGGGCAAAATCCATATGTAGAAATACTAACGTGTTTCAGTGCATTTCCATGTGAAGAAGTGACATGTCACTTTCTCATGTGGAAACGTAAGAAATTCCACATGCCAATTTCGCCCCTTGACAGGGCTAAATCCATATGTAGATCTGTGGCAAATTTCACTGCAGAATAGCCACAGATTTCTGCTATGGTTTTAATGGTGGAATCCTCACGAAAAATTCAGTTTCCGATGTGAACATACCCTTGAGGTCTATTCATACTGTGATAGTGTGCATTTGGTGTACCAGCTGGGAAATTTTGCCACTGCTTATGGCGAACATGGCCATAAACTACAATGGTGGTCTATATAGTAGGCTACATGTGCAACTACATTGCTTTGCCATGCATCCATCGGAGGGATTCATGAACACATACAGTACATATAATATATATATAGTCTCGGAAGCAAGAAATCATACTAAAAAGAAAATTCTATCTTCAAATGTAAAGTTTAGATAAACTTTAGAATATTTGTTGAAGCTGCAAGATGATTGTAACTGACAATGTTGCGGTATTGTGAATGGCACTGTATGCCGCTGCACAGTCTGGCTTGCACTGTAATACACTGACATTCCAAATGTCATGGGATAGCAATATGCAAATTGATAATGAAGTGGCATTACGTCAGGTGACGCCTTGGGAACTCCCACAAGGGTATAAGTTGTGAGGTGTTATCTTATAAATGAGGTTGAACAATGGCTAGCGTGCTCATGGCAAGGCAACATGAATTCTTAAAATTCGAGAGAGGCACGATAGTGGGTGTCAGATGGATAGGACATTCCATTTCCGAAGTTGTGCAGGTGTTTAACATCCCTTGAGCTACAGTTTCACGTATGTGCCAGGAAAATCTTATAACAGGCATTATTGCCCACAGTTGTGCTGGCTGCCCAGAGATGCGTAATGATCATGACTGCTAGTGTCTGGATAGAATTGTCCATGCTAACAGACAGGAGACTCTAACAGTAATCACATCTACATTCTTTAGATTTCATGGAATATAAGAGCTGAAGATACACTCTATTAACACCATCACAGTGTCTCATCTTGGCTCGTGAGGTTGTTAACTGGACCCTAGAAGACTGGCAACACGTGACTTGGTCCAATAGGTCTCGGACTGTTTTGGGTTGATGATAGGGTTCGTGTATGGTGCAGATTCCATGAATCCATGGACCCCAGTTGTAAAGAAAGCATTGTGCAGGCTGGGTGTGGTTTCATACTGATGTGGGGTGTGTACACACGGCATGGGTTCAGTTCACTGGTCATTGTCCAGTGCTGCCCAGTGCCCTAATCATTTTACTGTTGGCGTCCATTTGCAGACCTTCATGTACACCCAAAATAATAGGATATTCCAGCAGGATAACACACCATGCCATACTAGAATTAGTTCCAGAAGCATTCTAGAGGATTCCTGTGAATTGTGTAGCCTGCACATTTTTCCCAACATGAGCGCAATCACGCATTTATGGGATGCAGTGTAGGGGTCCATTCACAGTTGTGATCCTGCACCTACAAATACAACAAAGCTGTGGGTGGTTATCCAGACACCATGGTTCAACATCCCTCCAGACATCTTCTGTCCACTTGTGGAATTGATGCCATGTTGAGCTTCTGAACTTTGCCGTGCTAGAAGAGGTCCTATGTGATATTAGTTTCTGTCCCATGACTTTTGGAATATCAGTGTGTATACCTCATTTGCTCGAGCAGTGGCTCATATCATTTAGTCAGTGATATGAAGTAATTTAGTTATGGATGTGAACCTCTGGCTTACTGTTCAAAGGAGCTGAGATATGCATTCTACGAGAAAAAAATGTATGTATCCCTTCTATAAATCAAAACCGACAGGGAGGACAATGCATGTGAGACTTCATCTTCCTTGGTTTTAAAATTGAGCAGGCTGGAGAATCTATGCCAGAGATCAAACGGCACAGCGCAATACTAAAATCTGGAAAAGTAGGGATATTGGTATAGCAACTAAACACAGGATAGTACAAACCACTGTTTTCCCCACAGCCATGTATGGATGTGAAAGCTGGACTGCGGAAAAAGCTGCTAGAAGGAGGATTGATGCGTTTGAGCTGTGGTGCTGGTGAAAGTTGCTGCGTATACGCTGGATAACAAAAGTAACAAGTTGTGAATCGTATGAGACCTGATATATCACTGGAGGACAAGATGGCCGGGCTCAGGCTCATGGATTTTGGCCATGTAATGTGAGCAGAGTCGCTAGAAAAATCTATAATGCTTGGACAGATCAGCGGCAAAAGAAGACCCGGCCGCCAAAGGACACAATGGCCGATACTGTCAAAGCTGATATTGGCATGGATATCACACAGCTGAAAGTGCAAAACATGGAGGGAGCTCGCCTTTAGGGTTGTTGAGGGTCATGAATGACTAAACAGCTTGCAACAGCAACTTCTATAAATTCTTAGCAATATTAGAAGTCCCCTCAGATTTCTGTGACTTGTATAAAAGCCTTGTGACAGAATTTCCCTGTAATCTTTCACAATTTACATTAGAAGGTGAACTATCCTATACAATCTTCCAAACCAGCATAAGATATAAATGAAACATACATATCACAGTAGCTTATATGGAAGGACTGCATCGGTCAGCATTACTAGTAGCTTATTTTTACGTTATACAATATTTGGACTTTGTTGAAATTCCGTTTTCCGGCCAGCGTTAATCCTGCGCTTAATACAATAGAACATCTGGAATGTTTTATGTGCAGTCAAAAATGAAAACCATATTTACTGTTATTTCACAGTTGGAGTAAAAAGCTGAGATACAGTTTAGGCCAAAACGTTTTCAATGAACCATTTTGCATCTGTAATATATAAACTTTAATTTAAAAATTCTGAAGATATTTTTGTAGGGAAATAAATGAAATTAACATTTCTCATTCTGTAAATATTTCTGAGTATCCTGCTAATAAAATAAACTCTGAAGAGAATTTATTGTGTTTGGATCAGTGGCATTTACTGTCAAAATTATGATGCAGTGGAATGAATGGGCTGACTATGCAATATTGTTATCCTTGAACTATTCTCTATATAAGGATTACATGCACCTTATTGAACGTGGCCTGCGTGAGTTTTCATGTGTCAAATCGCAGCTGTCTGCATAGGATTGCATAAACAAATGCAATCCTATGGCGGCGTGCACCAGCGGAAATTCTGCACGGAATTTCCGCCTGTGTGCATTCAGCTTAAGGCCTCATGTCCACGGGCAAATTAAGAATTAAAATCCGGAGCGTTTTTCCCAAATGCGGATCCGCACTCCATAGGGATGCATTAGACACCCGCAGGTAGTTAAATACCTGCAGATGTCATTTTTCCCTGCAGGCGCGGGTCCTGCGTGCAGGAAAAAAATTCCGGACATACTCCATTTTAGTGCGGGTCTCCCGCGGGGACGGCTCCTGCAGGCTTCTATTGAAGCCTATGGAAGCCGTCCAGATCCGCGGGAGACCCGCGCCTGAATTAAACTCACCTGCTCCGGACGGTACGGGTCTTCCCTTCTTCGCGGCCTGATCTTCCTTCTTCGCGGCCGGATCCTCTTTCTTCAACCCGGTGGATGTGCCCGGCGCATGCCGAGCACATCCGCCAGGCCGAAGAAAGAAGATCTGGCCGCGACAGAGAGAAGATCAGACCGCGAAGAAGGGAAGATCCAGAGCATCAAGAGAGGTGAGTAATTCTTATTTTCAGCCCTCATGTCCGCAGGGCAGGAGGGACAGAATCTGTAGCGGGCCTCATTTTCCCCGTGGACATGAGGCCTTAGGCTGCTTTCACATCTGTGCTTGGGGTTCCGCTTTCCTGCTTCATTCGGGGAGCTAGAAAAGGGTGATTATACCTACCCGATAATCGGGTTTCCAGGAGTCTCCATGACAGCACCACCTGAGACCGCCTCCTCCTGATAGGACAGGAATACACCGAGAGGTTAAAATCTCCCCCCCCCGTTCTCCCCTCCTCAGTGTATTATAACGAAACTCCTGGGGTAGGAGCTAACTAAAAATTTTTTTACCTATCTGGTATTTATTTATTCCTGGAGACTCCTGGAAACCCGATTATCGGGTAGGTATAATCACCCTTTTCCCAGGTCGTCTCCATGACAGCACCACCTGAGACGTATCAACTAAAGTTATTTTAGGGTGGGATTGCCGCCGAGAGTACCTTACGACCGAAGGTCATGTCCTCGTCCAGCTGCACTTTTACCCTGTAATGTTTGACAAAAGTGTGTGGTTTTTTCCACACTGCTGCCTTGCATATCTGCTCTACGGATGCCGAGCTATGCTCGGCCCATGAAGTCGCTACTGCCCTCGTGGAATGAGCTTTAAGAGCCAAGGGGGCCTCTTTCCCCAAGGTCCTATATGATTCGCTAATGGCCAGTCGGATCCACCTGGCTATAGAGCTTTTAGCCGCTTTTTTCCCCTTGTTAGGGCCTGGGAATTGGACAAACAGGTTGTCGTCCTGCCTCCATGGCCCTGTGGCATCGATGTACCTCAGGACCGCTCTCCTGACATCTAAGCAGTTTAGGGCTCTCTCTCATCTTTTGGGTGATTATAGAACGAGGGGATTACTATGTTCTTGGCGCCATGGAATGGAGACACTACTTTAGGCAAGAAGGTCGGGTCCGTTTTGAAGACTAATTTGGTGTCTGTTATCTTGAGGAGCGGGTGGCGGATGGATAGGGCTTGTAGCTCGCTGACCCGTCTGGCTGAGGAAATGGCCACTATGAAGATTGTTTTAATTGTGAGCATTTTTATTGAGAGCACCTCAATTGGTTCGAAGGGTTCCGCTGACATAGTCCCCAAGACCAGATTTACATTCCAGTCTGGGCATATGTTGGTAGATCTAGGTCGCAACCTATCTGACGCTGTTAGGAATCTACTGATCCACCTGTCTCCTGCTAGCTTAGTGTCGAACAGGGCGCTAAGGGCTGCCGTCTGGACCCTTAGGGTGCTTGGGGAGAGGCCCATATCCAGGCCCTCCTGCAGGAAATCCAGGATTAATGGGATGTCAGCGCCGCTGCTCGAGGAGTCCTTCCCCTGGCTCCAAGAGGTAAACCTCTTCCAGATTTTTTGGTAGATGCGGTTGGTTGGCTTCTGAATCGAGTGTTATGCCTAAAAACACCTTCTCCCTGCTGGGGTCTAGGCTGGACTTCTCCCAATTTACTATCCATCCTAAAAACTGTAGCAAGTTGAGCACCGTTGCCAGGTTTTCGGCTAGGAGCTCTCTGGACTCGGCTATAATTAAGATGTCGTCCAGATAGGGGACTATCAGAATCGATCTCTGCCTCAGATAGGCTGCGACCTCCCCCATGATTTTCGTGAAGATGAGGGGTGCCGAGGAGATTCCAAAGGGCAGGCATCTGAATTGGAGATGTCTTGTCCTCTTGCCCATCTCTAGCGCAAACCTTAGGTACTTTTGTGAGTCCCTGTGGATTGGTACATGAAAGTAGGCGTCCTTCAGGTCGATTGATGCCATGTAGGCTCCCTTGGGGATCAACCTTACTGCTGAAGCGATCGATTCCATCCTGAACTTTCGATATTTGACGAAGGCGTTCAGGGGTTTTAGATTTATTATCATACGTGAGCCTCCACCCGGTTTCTTTATTAGGAAGAGTCTGGAGTAATGCCCCCAGGTCTCTTCTCTTTGTGGCACGAAGGACACTGCCTTTAGACGTTGTAGGTCCCGAACCGCCTGCTGGAGCAGGTGCAGTTGTTGCGCTGGACCTCTGGTAGTAATGTATGATTCGGTATCCCTGCTGCAGGATCTCTGGGATCCACGGGCTCCTGCAAACCGAGGCCCATCGATCCATGAAGCTCTGCAGCCTCGCCCCCACTGGGATGGCGTCAGGGCTTCTGTTTGGTTGGATCCCTGTGATGAGGGTTGAAGAGGAAGTTCCTCCCTCTGCCCCCCTTGGGGTAACTCCAGCAGCCTGTCTTGCCCTTACACGGTTCCGGCTGTTGTACTTGGGCCCGGAAGAAGGTCTTCCCTTTACGCTGTTTCTCTTCCGGGAATCCTCTCTTTTTATCTGATGCCTTCTCTAGGATCTTGTCCAGATCCGGACCAAAGAGGAACTGGCCATGAAAAGGGAGCGAACATAATTTATTTTTTGATGCCAGGTCACCTGACCATGACTTTAGCCACAGGACTCTTCTGGCAGAGTTGGTTAGGGCCGTTGCTTTGGCAGAGAGCTTCACCGACTCCGCCGCTGCGTCCGCCAAAAAATTGGTGGCCATCTTTAGTATCGGGAGGGAATCTATAATTTGTTCCCTCTGTGTTTTATTTGAAATCTGCAGCTCCAGCTGCTCTAGCCCTACCCCCAGGGTTCTAGCCACACACGTGGCTGCGACCCCTGGTCTGAGTGTACTGGCGGCTGCCTACCAGGATCTCCTTAATAGGCCCTCCGCCTTTCGATCCATTGGATCTCTTAGCTGTGTGGCGTCTTCAAAGGGCAAGGTTGTCCTCTTCGCCACCTTAGCCACTGGGACATCCACTCTAGGTATTTCTTCCCAATTCGCGCATACCTCTTCCTCGAACGGATAGCATCTCTTAACCCCCTTGGAGGAGAAGGATCCCGCGTCGGGTTTTTTCCACTCTTTGTGTATCATCTTGCAGATATTGTTGTGAACCGGGAAGGTATGCTTCCATCTCTCCCCTAATCCCCCAAAGACTTCGTCTTGTATGGTGCGGGGCTCTTTGGGTTCTTCCATCTTTAGCGTGGCTCTAACGGATTTGATGAGTTCCGCTAGGTCTTCTCTATGGAAGAGGTACTTTTTGTAGTCCTCTTCTTCTGAGGACTCCTCGAGCACCAGCTCTTCTGGTTCTGATCTCGAACTCTCTTCAGAGTCTGAGTGCTCCTCTGGGCTATACGCCCTTTTCCGGCGTTTTGCCCCTGATGCCTCCGTTGGTGGCGTTTTTGGAGTCATCAGGGCTGACCGTACTTCTTCTCGGACTAGCTTCCTGACATCCTCGAGGAATCCCCCTGATTCCTCCTTGACTAGCTTGGCTATGCATGTTTTGCATAATGACTTCACATGCGAAGCCGGTAGTCTTGCGCCGCATTCTGCGCATTTTTTCGCTTTGGTTCTGGGAGGGCTCCCTTTTATCCCCCTGGCAGATAAACAAAATTTTGCGTATAAGGATGCAACATTTACAATAACGTACACGAATATGCATGACCTTGTTTGCCCCACTGGCTACTTACGGTTCCCGCTGTGGCTGAACATTCCGCAACCTCTGGTGCTGGAGCACTCATATTTTGCTACTGCTGCTGCAGACACTCTTGGGGCAGTAAGCCAAACAGTCACTGAATGGCCCTTACTTGATCTGCGCCATCTTCTCTCAGGTTCCTGTTTTTAATTTTGAATTTGGCGCCTTTAAATTTAAGCCCCACCCCCTCCTAGCGCCGGCCGAGCCTTTCGTGATGAGGTCATTGTGCTAGTCACATGGCGCAGCGCCCCGCCCCCTCCACACGCGTTAAGGGGATCCAGGAAGCGCCGCGCTCGGTCCTATGCCGGCGTCTGAGGTGAGCTGGAGTCCCGCTTTGAACCCCCCATGGGCCGCCGCGAGAGGAACCTGGCCCGGGGGAACCACCCCATGTGGCGTCCTGGGAGTCGTTCTGCAGGAAGGGAGGACAGGCTGCCCCACTGCCCTCCGATCCGCCAGTAAGCTCTTCAGGCTCTTCAGGCTCGCCAGTAAGCTCTCCACCAGCCCCTCTCGGTGATCCTGGAAAACACCGGGTTCAGGAAAACACTGAGGAGGGGAGGACGGGGGGGGGGGGGGGAGATTTTAACCTCTCGGTGTGTTCCTGTCCGATCAGGAGGAGGCGGTCTCAGGTGGTGCTGTCGTGGAGACGACCTGGGAAAAGGGATTCCACATGGCCAAATGGTTCTATCTGTGGATGGAACTGAACAGTGCTGGGAGGACATCATTGACTATAATGGGGTCTGTCCGCTTTCTGCCCAGCTGGCCGGCTTTTCTGCACTGCACGCAGCTCTTTTTCTTGTATATTTTTCTGCATCTGTGATGGAACCGCCGACTAGAGGTTCTGACGCAGATGTGGAACCACCATTAGAAAAGGTTAAGTTACTAAAAGTTTATGAGTGAAGTTCATACCTGAGTGACCACACTCACAAACAGATAAACATTTTGTGATGTGCCATGTTTACTCAACTTTATACTAAAAGTGTCCACGTGTGTGCAAATAGCCACAGTTGTATCAATTCATTGTTATCATTACACAGCGGGTTCAATTACACAAGACATTTTATAAATAAAAAAGTAGAAAACAACTTTTTATAAAAATATGCTAAAATGGCCAATAGATAACGTGTCTGCTCTAACCCAAGAGACAAAAAGAGCAATAACATAAAAAAAATGGTCAAACAGATAATACTTGCCTATAAAATAGGATAGGAAGTGCAGATACATCTTGATAAAATGTTCAATAACATACATATATAATGTTCATATATACCATAAATTACCTATCCCATGACACATATCTGAATGTCATAAGGGGGAACTACTTGGCAATAGCACCTAACAGTTCCTATGTTAGAAATGGGGTTACCACTAGGGGCACCGGGTTGTGCGGGATGCGCGCCCTAGTGCTGCGGGGGCCCAGGCTAGCGGCTCTGTCCAGGGTTCCCCCACTCTGGTGGTTGGTCGCGGCGGCCGGCGGCGCGGCACACGCAGGGGTGCCTGTCCATTGGTCGGCTGCACAACACTGGGGCCAGTGCGCGCCGCCGGGGGAGGCGGCTTTATGATTCCTTACAGTCATCATGTGACTTTGCCCCGTCCCTCTGGGTGGGGAGTTCTGTATATTTACCTTGCTTAGCCTGACTCTGGTTGCTAGTGTTTGGTTTTGACTTGTCTACCTACACCCGCAATATTTGACCTGACGTTTGTGTGTTTGACTTCGGCCTTTCATTTTGACTCTGTCTCTGTTTTGCCCTCCTGTTCTCCACACGTGTCTTTCAGTTTGACCCTGCTTTTCACAACTACTCTCTGGTCTGCTCACTTTCTGTGTCCAGTCAGCTATGCGGTGCTCACCTGCCGGTCACCTTGTCCCTCCTTTTTTTGCGGTCGCTGTCACTAGTGCAGCGCAGGGACTGTCGCCCAGTTGTCGCCCTGGGGCCTAGCCCAGAGGGGCAAGTAGGTAGGGACACGGGAGAGGGCTGGCGTAGCGATTCCCTGTCCGTCTGCCCCCGCCAGTCCTAACATCCTATACTGCAGGTCTACAGACTTCGTACAACTACTGGTGTTATTAAAAGGAAGTGAATAAACAATGAGTGTAAATATTAGTCAAACTACTATCGACCACTTGTCTGTTTGTATGTATGTAAGTATATGTGTGTGTGATTATTAGACTCCACCCCTGGTGATGTCATTGCTCCGCTCCCTGGTGAGGTGACATCATTGAAGGTTAATTCGAACTTCTCATTCCCGCCTCCAAGACTTCTCCAGAGCAGCACCGGTCCTCTGGAACGCACTACCAAAGGCTACCCAAGCAATTCAGGACTCGCAGAACTTCAGGCGTGCTCTAAAAACGCCCCTCTTCAGGGAGGCATACTGCATTCCCTAAACAAACCCCTCTGTACTCCGCCTGATAACATGCTCTCTGTCCTAGTGACTGCAATCCCTGCTAGCCATCATAAACCGCTTCTGCAGTCATACCGTTTCTGCCGTCACACGGCTAAATGTCTGACCATTGTCTATGTGTATAACATCGCTCACTCTTCCACTTCGCCATACCGTGCACATCTCCAGCCCCTTTACCTTCTGTGTCACACCACTATTTGTAGTATGTAAGCTCGTTGGAGCAGGACCCTCACCCCTACTGTATCAATCAACTGATTACTAGATGTAACCATAGTTCTGTAATGTTTGTATTGTCTTTCTGTATCCCCCTGTCTATGTAAGCGCTGCGGAATATGCTGGCGCTATACAAATAAAGTTTATTATTATTATTATCCTACAACATATACTGTATAAAACAGAGTCTGACCGACAGAAGAACAACACAGTTAGAGCTCTTGAAAAGGAGAGGACAAAAATAACACAATAAGAATACAACTAAACCGCTATTATGTCAGACACAACTCAGCAGTCCTGACAGAACACACTGACCTACCTCCACCACAGAGATCCGGTGGGCTGAAGGACCTATGGTGATGTCACTGTTGTGGGAGGAGTCAAGCTGTGTTTGTCTTATGTGGTAATCAAGCTGCTGTGTGTGTGATGTGTGGGGATCACACACATCACACATGCAGCAGCTTGATTACCACACAAGACAAACACAGCATGTACTATGTAGCACAGCTGTGTGGCGCAGCTAATTACTAGCAGTGCTAGAAACATGTGTCCAACCTCGCCCAACATGGGTGCTACACAGGAAAATCTCAATGTCGGATGATGCCCAACCCTGGATTGGAAGGGGTGAAATATCTCCATACAAAATCAGAGTGCCATACACATACCTAGGGCTAACCACAGTCTTACAAGAGAGCTATGAGTCCCCTATGAGAATCTGTGGTGTATTTTCAAATTTGAAAAATTAAAAAAATACATTGTGGAAAATACATTTTTGTAAATTAAAATTGAAATAACCTTTTTCCTCTCCAGCATAGCTATATTAATGTACTTTTTTTTCATGAGAACTACAATCAGTTTAAGGCTGAGCTCACACAAAGGTATTTTCATTGCATATTACACGCGCAACGTATGCACATATAATACACGGTTATAAGCAGTAATGAAGGTACATTGCTTTTCATTGTGCAGTCACACCAGTGTATATTTAATGCATATGTTACATGTGGAATAAAGAACACAGCATGTTATATTTAATCATGTAATACACGCCTAAGAGCCCTATGGTTGTCTATGGGTGAGTACCGAACGCAATGAATACACAATTGCTATTCGTACTTGCAGCACTTTTTACACATGTCACTAGGGGACATTGGAAGGAAGTTAAAAAAGAAACTAGGAAGTTGCAGCACAGAAAGTAGGGACCGCCGACCCATCTAAACTTCTTCTGTAGTAATATTCTAAAACATCTAAAAATGGCCACTTTTGATATGGGAAAACTAATTGCCCTCATGCAGGACTTTCCTGTGATCTGGGATACCAATCAACCTGATTACCAGGAAAGAAATGCCATGGGTAGGGCACAGGATGGGCTGGCATCTCAAAGGTACCAGGAGCAATAGATCTCCGCCTCCTCCTCGTATAAAAAGGTCTTGTGAGTATTGTTTTCCTTCGTTTTTTCTTTCTAATAGTTCTGTTTAAAGAACGGAAGCAAACGGAAAACTTTCTAGATTTATTTGGGAAAACGCAAACTTTTCCACAGTTTTTATTTTCGATTTTCTGCAGCCAACATAAAACAGACAGGTTGTAAGTCGCTTCTGTGAACAGAGCCTACATACCATATTTTACACACAAAAATAAGAAACAACATATAAAAAATATGGCTGATTTTATTCATTATGTTGCAGTGGATAAACTTAATACAAAGTGGCGAAGGACCAATTCCGGAGAGAGTACACAGCTAAGGGGAGGAGTAGCGCTGGAGGAAAACGAAAGAAACCTTCCATACATCTCCAGCAGATGACGTACTTTGCGCCAACAATGAACCTGCATCCGTAAGTATGATATAACATAACAAACGTGCTGGGAAATATGGCAGAGAGACTTATGCCTGCCATAGAGACTGTCAAAAGTACTGGGGGTGCTAATAGGTGATAGAGGGGACCCTCTCCCTGGCCCCCATCTATATGGCACAATCACTACTTAGCAGAGCATGGCAGGGGTTAAACAGACGAGAATGGAAGTTTCTCCGCTCCATGGCTATTACAGCAGGGTCTCAGCTATCACCGGGCAGCCAGTGCTCCGCTCATCCTGGCACCAGAGACCCGTGCTGACTTAAAACTGCAGCGGCGTAAAGAGAAGATTGTGTGTAGGTTTAAGGCCCCTTAACCCCTTCCTGCCCCATGACGTAAGGGTACGTCATGGGAGCGGGGTACTACCCGCAAAATGACGTACCCTTACGTCACGGGGATAGCGCAAGATCATAGCAGATCTCGCGCTATCCCGCAGCGGGAGCCGGCTGTCACTAGTAGCCAGCCTCCCACTGCAACAGCGGGGGACATCGGAGATGCGCCCACCCGCCGTTAACCCCTTCCCTGCTGCGATCTAAGTAGATCGCGGCTGGGAAAGGGTTCACAGAGGGAGCGCTGCCTCTGTGACTTCAGCCAGCTATCGGGATAACATCGCGAGAGCTCGGCTGGTTGCTATGGCAACAGGACGACAGATACCGGCGTCCTGTATTGCCATTACCTAAGATCCCTATAGTAAGCGATAAGGCATGGCAGGAGAGAAGTCCTGCCATGCCTTATCGTAGCGATCATTAACGCTGAAGTGTAAGTCCCTCAGAGTGAAAAGAAGAGCAAAATAAAGTACAAAAAATAAAAATGTAACAAAAAAAGTTAAACCCTTTTTTATGCTTTTTCTCATATTAGCATAAAAAAATTTAAAAAAAAAAAAAATTCCACATATTTGGTATTGACGCGTCCGTAATGACGCGTACAATAAATTTGATGAGCTTTTTATTCTGCGAGGCAAAAAGCGTAAAACAAAACGCTAAAAAAACGCAATAAAAGTGATTTAAAAAAACATATGTACCCCAAAATGGTACCAATAAAAACTACAGTTTGCCACGCAAAAAACAAGCCCTTATACGGCCGCGTCGACGAAAAAATAAAAAAAGTTATGGCTGTTGAAAAATTGAGATGAAAATCTACCAAAAATAATTTGTCCTCAACGCAAAAATAGGCCATGTCATTAAGGGGTTAATAACCCCCATAAAAGGTATATGGGCGGTCACTATAGGGTTAAACAATGGACACCATAATGAAATCTGATGGAAACAGACGGCAGGAAAAGCCCGCCGGGACCATCTAGTCCCCCTCATGTTACCTCAGGATACATGTATACTTCTCCCAGCAGTCGGAATTCACTTATTGCTGATCCTTCAACCGCGTCTGCTACTCCGCCAGTACTATAATATTACCTGACGTTACTGCTGGTCTACCTCCAACTAATCTGCTACATGTACACGCACAGCTCTGCTACAAAGCTCATACATTCCTGCTACACGTGCACACACAGCTCTACTAGATGCACACAGTGCATACAGTTATGATACACGCATACAGCTCAGTAATATACACTCAAACACAGCTCTGCTACACGCGCACACACAGCTCATGAAGCTCTGCTGTGTACACACACAGCTCTGCTATATAAACTCACACACAGCTCTGCATCACGCACACACATACAGCTCTGCTACATGTGCACGCACAGCTCATATATTCAGCTACACATATGCACACAGCACATACAGCTCTACTACATGCACACACACACACACAGCGCATACAGTTCCCATATACGCATACAGCTCTGCTACAAGCACACACAGCACATTAACAGGGAGGACAGTGAGGTGACAGGAGGCATGGGCAGGGGGACAGTAAGGTGGCAGGACACAGCAGGAGGGACAGTGAGGTGACAGGAGACATTAGCAGGGGGACAGTGAGGTGACAGGACACAGAGGGGGGGGGGCAGTGAGGTGACAGGACACATTAGCAGGGGGACAGTGAGGTGACAGGACACAGCATGGGGGACAGTGAGGTGACAGGACACAGCAGGAGGAATAGTGAGGTGACAGGAGACATTAGCAGGAGGGACAGTGAGATAACAGGAGACATTAGCAGGGGGACAGTGAGGTGACAGGAGACATTAGCAGGAGGGACAGTGAGATGACAGGACACATTAGCAGGAGGGACAGTGAGATGACAGAAGACATTAGCTGGGGGGACAGTGAGATGATAGGACACATTAGCAGGGGGACAGTGAGGTGACAGGACACATTAGCAGGGGGAACAGTGAGGTGACAGGACACAGCAGGGGGGACAGTGAGGTGACAGGACACATTAGCAGGAGGGGCAGTGAGGTGACAGGAGGCATGGGCAGGAGGGGCAGTGAGGTGACAGGAGACAGCAGGGGGGACAGTGAGATGACAGGAGACATTAGCAGGGGGGACAGTGAGGTGACAGGACACATTAGTAAGGGGACAGTGAGATGACAGGAGACATTAGCTGGGGGGACAGTGAGATGACAGGACACATTAGCAGGGGGACAGTGAGGTGACAGGACACAGCATGGGGGACAGTGAGGTGACAGGAGACATTAGCAGGAGGGACAGTGAGATAACAGGAGACATTAGCAGGGGGACAGTGAGGTGACAGGACACATTAGCAGGAGGGGCAGTGAGGTGACAGGAGGCATGGGCAGGAGGGGCAGTGAGGTGACAGGAGACATTAGCAGGAGGGACAGTGAGATGACAGGAGACATTAGCAGGGGGGACAGTGAGGTGACAGGACACATTAGTAAGGGGACAGTGAGATGACAGGAGACATTAGCTGGGGGGACAGTGAGATGACAGGAGACATTAGCAGGGGGGACAGTGAGGTGACAGGACACATTAGTAAGGGGACAGTGAGATGACAGGACACATTAGCAGGAGGGACAGTGAGATGACAGGAGACATTAGCTGGGGGGACAGTGAGATGACAGGAGACATTAGTAAGGGGACAGTGAGATGACAGGAGACATTAGCTGGGGGGACAGTGAGATGACAGGACACATTAGCAGGAGGGACAGTGAGATGACAGGACACATTAGCAGGAGGGACAGTGAGATGACAGGAGACATTAGCTGGGGAGACAGTGAGATGACAGGACACATTAGCAGGGGGACAGTGAGGTGACAGGACACATTAGCAGGAGGACAGTAAGGTGGCAGGACACAGCAGGAGGAATAGTGAGGTGACAGGAGACATTAGCAGGGGGGACAGTGAGGTGACAGGAGACATTAGCAGGGGGACAGTGAGATGACAGGACACATTAGCAGGGGGGACAGTGAGGTGACAGGACACATTAGCAGGAGGGACAGTTAGATGACAGGACACAGCAGGGGGGACAGTGAGGTGACAGGACACAGCAGGGGGGACAGTGAGGTGACAGGACACATTAGCAGGAGGGACAGTGAGGTGACAGGAGGGGCAGTGAGGTGACAGGAGGCATGGGCAGGAGGGGCAGTGAGGTGACAGGAGGCATGAGCAGGAGGGGCAGTGAGGTGACAGGAGGCATGGGCAGGAGGGGCAGTGAGGTGACAGGAGGCATGGGCAGAAGGGACAGTGAGGTGACAGGACACATTAGCAGGGGGACAGTAAGATGGCAGGACACAGCAGGAGGGACAGTGCACTGCACTCAGCGAGCCTCCTGTCCTCTCCTCACTGCAGACTGGGCCAGCCTGACTGCTCTGCATCCTGGGTAATGCTGGGTCTAGTAGAAGGGCATTGCACAGCCATTTTGTTGTAGTTTTCTCCCTTTGATAACTTGGCTTGGTCCCAGGAAATATGGCCGCTGCTTTTATTTCGACGGAGACTATTCAGGAAGAGCAGTTTGTTCTCTTGTGTCTCGAGTGGCGTTACTGTGACTACGGATGAGATGCAGCAGTTGTCAGTCTGGAGGCAAGTGGTTCAGCACTTGCACCCCCATAGTGTGCCCAGTAGTAAATGCACCCCCATAGTGTGCCCAGTAGTAATAGCACCCCCATAGTGTGCCTAGTAGTAGTAGCACCCCTATAGTGTCCACAGTAGTAGTAGCACCCCCATAGTATCCCCTAGCAGTAATAACACCCCCATAGTGTCCCCAATAGTAATAACACCTCAATAGTGTCATCAGTAGGAAAAACACTCCAGAAGCAAGAATAAACCCCATAGTGTCCCCATTAGTAATAGCACCCCAATAGTATCCACAGTAGTAATAGCACCCCCTTAGTGTCCCCAGCAGTACTAGCGCCCCAATAGTATCCTCAGTAGTAATAGCACCCTCATAGTGTCCCCAGTAGAAATAGCACCCCAATAGTGTCCACAGTAGTAATAGCACCTCCATAGTGTCCCCAGTAGTAATAGCACCCCAATAGTGTCCCCAGTAGTAATAGCACACCCATAGTGCCCCAGTAGTAATAGCACCCCAATAGTGTCCTCAGTAGTAATAGCACCCCCATAGTGTCCCCAGTAGTAATAGCACCCCAATAGTATCCACAGTAGTAATAGCACCCCCATAGTGTCCCCAGTAGTAATAACACCCCCATAGTGTCCCCAGTAGAAATAGCACCCCCATAGTATCCCCAGTAGTAATAGCACCCCAATAGTGTGCCCATTAGTTATAGAATCCTCATAGTCTGCCCAGTAGTAATAGTAACCCCACAGTGTGCCTGGTAGTAAATGCACCCCTATACTGTCCACAGCAGTAATAGCACCCCCATAGTATCACCTAACAGTAATAGCACCTGATAGTGTCACCAATAGTAATAACACCCCCATAATCTCCACAGTAATAATAGCACCCCCATAGTAGTAATAGCACCCCCACAGTATCCCCAGTAGTAAATGCACCCCCATAGTGTGCCCAGTAGTAATAGCACCCCCATAGTGTGCCTAGTAGTAATAGCACCCCCATAGTGTGCCTAGTAGTAGTAGCACCCCTATAGTGTCCACAGTAGTAGTAGCACCCCTATAGTATCCCCTAGGAGTAATAACACCCCCATAGTGTCCCCAATAGTAATAACACCTCAATAGTGTCATCAGTAGGAAAAGCACTCCAATGGTGTCCTCAATAGTAATAGCACCCCCATAATAGCCTCAGTAGTAATAGCACCTTAATCGAGACCCCAGTAGTAATAGCATCCCAATAGTGGCCCTAGGAGTAATAGCAGCCCAAGTACTAATACCACCCCCATAGTGACAGCAGTAGTAATAGTGACCCAAAAGTGGCCCTAGTAGTAATAGTGTCCCCCATAGTAGTCCCAGTAGTAATAATGCCCCCATAGTGGCCCAAGTAGTAATAATGCCCCCATAGTGGCCCTAGTAGTAATAATACCACCATAGTGGCCCAAGTAGTAATAATGCCCCCTTAGTGGCCCTAGTAGTAATGCCCCAGGACGGCCCTCAAAAGAAAGGAATTGGCCCGCACTGCCAATTCTTATGTCCTTCACGAGATCTGCGGGACATCTAGCCGCGGTGCGCCATAAAAAAAAGAACTAACACACACACACAAAAAAAGGAAGCCAAAGTTCTTTTTTGGGTCATTTTGCCTCGCTAAGAAAACGCAATAAAAGTGATTAAAAAAACCACAAGTACCCCAAAATGGTCCCATTAAAAACTGCAGCTTGTCACTGACCCCACTGATGGAAAAAATAAAGTTATGGGATTTTGAATGCAACGCTTTAAAAAGAAAAACTTCCAAGTATGAATTAATGTAATGACTTTTAAAAAGCGGAGATGAAAGTCCCCCCAAAAAGTGTTGCTTCCTTAAGCCTGAAATAGGTTGTGTCACTAAGGGGTTAATGCTTTTAACCTGATGCACAACAACACTGACAGTTCTGGAGACCTCACATGGCAGATGGCATCGCCATAGCAACAGAATGTCCAGAGATCTCACCCGGCGGCCATCTTGTGTCAGTTGAGCTGGACGGCTTGAAGATGACAGATGTAGGAACGTAGCTCCTCCCTCAGCGCTGAGGCCTCGCTCACACATGGCGTAGCTGGTAAAATGGGCACGATTGGGCAGGTTTACTGAAGGCCTTAAAGGGGTTGTCTCGCGGCAGCAAGTGGGTCTATACACTTCTGTATGGCCATATTAATGCACTTTGTAATATACATCGTGCATTAAATATTGGCCATACAGAAGTTATTCACTTACCTGCTCCGTTGCTGGCGTCCCCGTCTCCATGGATCTGTCTAATTCTGACTTTTTTAGACGCGCTTGTGCTGTGCGGTCTTCTCCCCTTCTGCTCGGTCCAGGCACGGGCGGCGTTCTGGCTCCGCCCCCTTCTACGCGTCATCGCGTAGCTCCGCCCCGTCACGTGTGCCGATTCCAGCCAATCAGGAGGCTGGAATCGTCAATGGACCGCACAGAGCCCACGGTGCACCATGGGAAAGGACCCGCGGTGCATCGTGGGTGAAGATCCCGGTGGCTATCTTGGTGAAGGAAGAAGAAGGAAGACGTCGCAGAGCGGGGATTCGGGTAAGTAATATGTTTTGGTTTTTTTTTTAACACATCCCTTGGGGTTGTCCTGCGCCGAACGGGGGGCCTATGGAAAAAAAAACAAAAAACGTTTCGGCGCGAGACAACCCCTTTAAGTGTTTTGGCATATAACAGTCGCACATGTTTTTTCTTTCTTACGCTGGCCACACTACTTTTTAAGAGAGTGGGCGTGGACTGTCACCCGCATTTGCTCGGACGAGTATCTGCCTTAACCCACCATGCTTTCTGATCTCTACTGTTAACCCTTTAAATGCTGCTATCACTTCTGACCGTGGCATTTAAATGCCCCAATCAATATTCTGGGGTCCCAAATGTCTCCCCCTCTACGATGAGATCATGAGGAGCCATTCGGTTGCAGGGCTGGCAAGGCAGATAGCCTATTAAGCCATACATGCCTGCAGCATGGCTGGAAAGACAGCCTGTCAAAGCATAGTATAATGCAAGACTGTGATATCTCATTACACTCTATGGGCAATCTAAAGGTTGCAAGTAAGGATGAGCGAGTATACTCGCTAAGGCACTACTCGTCCGAGTAATGTGCCTTAGACGAGTATCTCCCTGCTCATCCATAAAGATTCGGGGACCGCTGCAGCTGACAGGTGAGTCGCAGCGGGGAGCAGGGGAGAGAGGGAGAGAGAGATCTCCCCTCCGTTCCTCCCTGCTCTCCCTCGCAGCTCCCCACTCCATGGCGGCCCCCGAATCTTTAAGGACGAGCAGGGAGATACTCGGCTAAAGCACATTACTCGGACGAGTAGTGCCTTAGCGAGTATACTCGCTCATCCTTAGTTGCAAGTTCAAAACCCCTGTGGTGACTAAATGAAATGTCAGTTTAAAAAAGTTGTACTAATCTGCAAAAATGAAAAGGTATTAGAAGTTAAAATAAAACCCTTTCTCATTTTTTTATTATACAATATTTAAAAAAAATTTAAAATATGTATATATGTGGTATCGCTGTGTCCGTAAAAGTCCAATCCATCAAAGAAATTTACTATCTATCCCACACGATGAACTTCGTCAGAAAAAAAAAAATACATGTCAGAATTGCATATTTTACGTCAACTTGTCCCCAAGAAAAAAATGAAAATAAACTAAATTACAAAGTCGTATGTGCCCCAAAATGGAACTAAGGGCTTATTCCGACGTACGTATATTGGCCGGGTTTTCACACCCGGCCGATATACGCTGTGCCTCTCTGCAGGGGGAGGAGGCGAGCCAGGAGCAGTGCACTGAGCTCCCACTCCCTCTCCGCCCCTCGCCACTGTATGCAATGGGAGGGCTGGGACGTGAGTGGAGCTAAGTTCCTCCCTGCCCCCTGTCATTGCAAATAGTGGCGAGGGGCGGAGAGGTGGCTGGAGCTTAGTGCACTGTTCCTGGCCCGGCCCACCTCCTTCCCCTCAGAGAGAGACAGCGCATATCGGCTGGGCGTGAAAACCCGGCTGATATACACACGTCAGAATAGCCCATAATAGGAATTACAAGACGTCCCTAACAAAATGAGTTCGTACACAAGGTCAACGGAAAAAATAAAAGTCATGGCAGTCAGAGGATGGCAGCAAAAAAATATTTTTATTTTTTCCAAAGATATTTTATTTTTCAAAATAGTACAGCAAAACCATATAAGCTCGGTGCTGTCGTCACCGTACAGCCCCATAGGATAAAGTTATCTCATTTCTATCTCATAGAACCAGCCTATTTGCTGATAACATATTATGGACTCTAAATCATTGGCTAACTTCCCTGAGAGCGACCTGTGAAATCTTAGCTCAATCTTCCCAAGTTTCATCCTACAGGTTGAACATGACCAAGTTGCAAATTCTGGGAATACATAGAAGTGAAAATGTAAAACAAGACTTACTTGAGAATTCCCATTCCAATGGCAAAACAAAAGTATCCCTTACCTCGGAATTAATTTATACTACTCTACCTCCGAGTTAATTCCCGTATATTTCATCCCCTAATCACGCCCTATTTGAAGGAAGTATCAAAAAAGTTACAAATCCAACCGTATCTATTGACCCAAAACTCGCTCTACTGCTTACTGGTTCCAATACAATTCACCGAGCATACAAAAAAATTGATAGACCATGTCATATTAGGTGCCAAATTACTTATTGCCCAAAATTGCAAATCTGAGGGCCAACCATCTGTCAAAAATCTAATTTGCTTGATTTCAGAACATAGTATATATTAGAAAATACTGGCCCTTCGAAATAATGCAATTTCAAAATATCAAGAAATGTGGAACCCATGAATAGTACAGTTCTCTCCTTAAAGGGGTTGTCTCGCGAAAGCAAGTGGGGTTAAGCACTTCTGTATGGCCATATTAATGTACTTTGTAATACACATCGTGCATTAAATATGAGCCATACAGAAGTTATTCACTTACCTTCCCTGCGCTGGCGTCCCCGTCTCCATGGCTCCGTCTAACTTCAGCGTCTAATCGCCTGAATAGACGCGCTTGTGCAGAAGGGTCTTCTGCCTTCGGCTCGGTCTGACACGAGGCTGGAATCGACACGCGTGATGGGGCGGAGCTACGCGATGATGCGTAGAAGGGGGCGGAGCCAGAACGCCGCTGCTGCCGGGCAGACCCGAAGGCAGAAGACCCTGCTGCGCAAGCGCGTCTAATCGGGCGATTAGACGCTGAAGTTAGACGGAGCCATGGAGACGGGGACGCCAGCGCAGGGAAGGTAAGTGAATAACTTCTGTATGGCTCATATTTAATGCACGATGTATATTACAAAGTGCATTAATATGGCCATACAGAAGTGCTTAACCCCACTTGCTTTCGCGAGACAACCCCTTAAAGGCCTCCTGCAGACAGTCGGGTTGGATCCTGCTGCGAGAATTCTCACAGCGGATTGCGAGCCATCCTCCTGTAGTGACCCGCGGCTCACCTGCTCCCGGTGTCTCCACCACTCTGCTATGTGCCGGCTGCCACATAGCCGGCACATGCGCAGTGCAGGGCCGGTTCGTCACTAATGCTGTTTCTGTGCGGGCCTCTGTAAGGCTCGCACAGAAATAGGACATGCCGTGATTTGTTTACCCAGCTATTGAATGACAGCTGAGAGCTGGCCCTAATTGGTCCCTGCGCTGAGCCAATCAGAGGCAGCACTCACTCACCCATTCATGAATTCATGAATGGGTGAGTGAGAGCTGCCTCTGATTGGTGAGGCTGTGACCAATCAGAGGCAGCTCATTCAGCAGGCGGGGATTTTAAATCCCCGGCTGCTGAATACTACTCACAGCAGTTCAGGAGAACTGCCGGAAGGCCGCAGCTGAACTCCGTCTCGTCTGCTGGGACAAGGTGAGTATATATATTTTTTTTACTTTTTACACATTTCTGGATGAATTCCAGGGAAGGGCTTATATTTTTAAGCCCTTCCCGAAAATTCATCGTGAGATCGCCCACAGCCCATTGCTTTCAATGGAGCCGGCTGTATTGCCAGCTCCATTGAATTCAATGCGCTGGACAGCGCTGCACTGCTCTGGCCCGTTTCTAATGAAACACGCAGCGAGGAGCAGATTTTTCGGCACTGTCTCGCGATTTGCGGATGCGCATCCGTCATGCGATACGCAAATCGCGGGAAAAAACGCCCGTGTGACAGAGGCCACAAGGTGAGTATATTTTTTTTTTCTATTTTTACACATTTTTGGATGATTTTCAGGGAAGGGCTTATATTTTTAAGCCCTTCCCGAAAATTCATCCCGCGCTCGCCGGCAGCCCATTACTTTCAATGGAGCCGGATGTATGGGCATAATAAAGAAAAGCATAAAAAAGCTGAAAAATCAAAACAAAAGGAAAAAGAACAAACAAATAAAAAAAAAAAAAAAACAAGCAGAAACCCTGAGGGTCAATTCCATTGAAGGGCCTCCTCAATATCCAAGCCTAAAAGCTTGCAGGAGCCCTGAGGGTCGGCCTGTAGACGGGTCTGCTCAAAAAGTGCAAGGAAAAGGAAGCACAAAAATATGATGGTAAAAAAGTACGCAAAAACAGCATAAGAAAGAAAAGCATTAAAAAAGCTGAAAAATCAAAACAAAAAAAACAAACAAACTTAAAAAACAAACAGGCAGAAACCTTGAGGGTCGATTCCACTGAAGGGCCTCCTCAAAATCAGACTGAAAGCTTGCAGGAGCCCTGAGGGTCGGCCTATAGATGGGTCTTCTCAAAAAGTCCAACGGAATGTGTCTGAAAGCACAGAAAAGAAAAGCAAGCAAAAAACAAAACGGGTGTCACTTGACTCGGCTATCAAGTGACTCGGGATGTCACGTGGTTCGGCTGTCACGTGCCTCGGGTTGTCACATGGCTCATCTGTCATGTGGCTCGGTATATCACATGGCTCGGCTGTTATGTGGCTCGGATGTCACATAATTTGGTCTCCTTAAAAAGAAAGCTTGCCAAAGCTCTGAGGGTCAGCCTATGATGGGCCTCCTCAAAAAGTACAAAAAAAAGCTCAAAAAAAGTAAGAAAGGTGTTGAAAGAAACACACAAGCGAGACAAAATAAAAAAAATTAAACACAAAAACAAGCAGGAACCCTGATGGTCGATCCCGTTGAAGGGCCTCCTCAAAATCCAAGCCTGAAACCTTGTAGGAGAACTGAGGGTTGGCCTGTAGATGGGTCTTCTCAAAAAGCGCAAAAAGTGCAACGGAATGTGTCTGAAAGCACAGGGAAAAAAAGGAAGCAAAAAGCAAAACGGGTGTCACTTGACTCGGCTGTCAAGTGGCTCGGGATGTCACGTGAATCGGGGTGTCACATGGCTCAGGATATCATGTGGCTCGGGATGTCACTTGGTTTGGCTGTCATGTGGCTCGGGATGTCACTTGGCTCGGCTGTCATGTGGCTTGGGATGTCACTTGGCTCGTTGGTCATGTGGCTCGGTATGTCACATGGCTCGGCTGTCATGTGGCTCGGGTTGTCACTTGGCTCGGCTGTCATGTGGCTCGGGATGTCACTTGGCTCGGCTGTCATGTGGCTCGGTATATCACATGGCTCGGCTGTCATGTGGCTCGGATGTCACAAAATTTGGTCTCCTTAAAAAGAAAGGTTGCCAAAGCTCTGAGGGTCAGCCTATGATGGGCCTCCTCAAAAAGTACAAAAAAAAAAGCTCAAAAAAAGTAAGAAAGGTGTTGAAAGAAACACACAAGCAAAACAAAATAAAAAAAATTAAACACAAAAACAAGCAGGAACCCTGAGGGTCGATCCTGTTGAAGGGCCTCCTAAATATCAAAGCCTGAAAGCTTGCAGGAGCCCTGAGGGTCGGCCTGTAGACGGGTCTGCTCAAAAAGTGCAAGAAAAAGGAAGCGCAAAAATACGATGGTAAAAAAGTACGCAAAAACAGCATAATAAAGAAAAGCATAAAAAGAGCTGAAAAATCAAAACAAAAGGAAAAAGAACAAACAAATTAAAAAAAAAAAAAACAAACAGGCAGAAACCTTGAGGGTCGATTCCACTGAAGGGCCTCCTCAAAATCAGACTGAAAGCTTGCAGGAGCCCTGAGGGTCGGCCTATAGATGGGTCTTCTCAAAAAGTCCAACGGAATGTGTCTGAAAGCACAGAAAAGAAAAGCAAGCAAAAAACAAAACGGGTGTCACTTGACTCGGCTATCAAGTGACTCGGGATGTCACGTGGTTCGGCTGTCACGTGCCTCGGGTTGTCACATGGCTCGGGATGTCACGTGGCTCGGGATGTCACTTGGTTCGGCTGTCATGTGGCTCGGTATGTCACATGGCTCATCTGTCATGTGGCTCGGTATATCACATGGCTCAGCTGTTATGTGGCTCGGATGTCACAAAATTTGGTCTCCTTAAAAAGAAAGCTTGCCAAAGCTCTGAGGGTCAGCCTATGATGGGCCTCCTCAAAAAGTACAAAAAAAAGCTCAAAAAAAGTAAGAAAGGTGTTGAAAGAAACACACAAGCAAGACAAAATAAAAAAAATTAAACACAAAAACAAGCAGGAACCCTGATGGTCAATCCCGTTGAAGGGCCTCCTCAAAATCCAAGCCTGAAACCTTGTAGGAGACCTGAGGGTCGGCCTGTAGATGGGTCTTCTCAAAAAGCGCAAAAAGTGCAACGGAATGTGTCTGAAAGCACAGGGAAAAAAAGGAAGCAAAAAGCAAAACGGGTGTCACTTGACTCGGCTGTCAAGTGGCTCGGGATGTCACGTGAATCGGGGTGTCACATGGCTCGGGATATCATGTGGCTCGGGATGTCACTTGGTTTGGCTGTCATGTGGCTCGGGATGTCACTTGGCTCGGCTGTCATGTGGCTTGGGATGTCACTTGGCTCGTTGGTCATGTGGCTCGGTATGTCACATGGCTCGGCTGTCATGTGGCTCGGGTTGTCACTTGGCTCGGCTGTCATGTGGCTCGGGATGTCACTTGGCTCGGCTGTCATGTGGCTCGGTATATCACATGGCTCGGCTGTCATGTGGCTCGGATGTCACAAAATTTGGTCTCCTTAAAAAGAAAGCTTGCCAAAGCTCTGAGGGTCAGCCTATGATGGGCCTCCTCAAAAAGTACAAAAAAAAG
Organism: Eleutherodactylus coqui; assembly: GCF_035609145.1. NCBI lineage: Eukaryota > Metazoa > Chordata > Amphibia > Anura > Eleutherodactylidae > Eleutherodactylus > Eleutherodactylus coqui. The sequence continues at coordinate 232,005,743 of NC_089839.1, forward strand.
CTCAAAAAAAGTAAGAAAGGTGTTGAAAGAAACACACAAGCAAAACAAAATAAAAAAAATTAAACACAAAAACAAGCAGGAACCCTGAGGGTCGATCCCGTTGAAGGGCCTCCTAAATATCAAAGCCTGAAAGCTTGCAGGAGCCCTGAGGGTCGGCCTGTAGACGGGTCTGCTCAAAAAGTGCAAGAAAAAGGAAGCGCAAAAATATGATGGTAAAAAAGTACGCAAAAACAGCATAATAAAGAAAAGCATAAAAAGAGCTGAAAAATCAAAACAAAAGGAAAAAGAACAAACAAATAAAAACAAAAAACAAGCAGAAACCCTGAAGGTCGATTCCATTGAAGGGCCTCCTCAAAATCCAAGCCTGAAAGCTTGCAGGAGCCCTGAGGGTTGGCCTGTAGACGGGTCTGCTCAAAAAGTGCAAGAAAAAGGAAGTGCAAAAATATGATGGTAAAAAAGTACGCAAAAATAGCATAATAAAGGAAAGCATAAAAAAAGCTGAAAAATCAAAACAAAAAGAAAAAGAACAAACAAACTTAAAAAACAAACAGGCAGAAACCCTGAGGGTCGATTCCATTGAAGGGCCTCCTAAATATCAAAGCCTGGAAGCTTGCAGGAGCCCTGAGGGTCGGCCTGTAGATGGGTCTTCTCAAAAAGCGCAAAAAGTGCAACGGAATGTGTCTGAAAGCACAGAAAAGAAAAGCAAGCAAAAAACAAAACGGGTGTCACTTGATTCGGCTGTCAAGTGGCTCGGGTTGTCACGTGGTTCGGCTCTCATGTGACTCGGGTTGTCACATGGCTTGGGATGTCACTTGGTTCGGTTGTCATGTGGCTCGGTATGTCACATGGCTCGGCTGTCATGTGGCTCGGGATGTCACTTGGCTCGTCTGTCATGTGGCTCGGTATGTCACATGGCTCGGCTGTCATGTGGCTCGGGTTGTCACTTGGCTCGGCTGTCATGTGGCTCACATGTCACAAAATGTGGTCTCCTTAAAAAGAAAGTTTGACAAAGTCTGAGGGTCAGCCTATGATGGGCCTCCTCAAAAAGTACAGAAAAAAAGCTCAAAAAAAGTAAGAAAGGTGTTGAAAGAAACAGACAAGCAAAACAAAATTTAAAAAAATTAAACACAAAAACAAGCAGGAGCCCTGAGGGTCAGCCTGTAGATGGGTCTGCTCAAAAAGTGCAAGAAAAAGGAAGTGCAAAAATATGATGGGAAAAAAGTACGCAAAAACAGCATAATAAGGAAAAGCATAAAAAAAGCTGAAAAATCAAAACAAAAGGAAAAAGAACAAACAAAAAAAAACAAGCAGAAACCCTGAAGGTCGATTCCATTGAAGGGCCTCCTCAAAATCCAAGCCTGAAAGCTTGCAGGAGCCCTGAGGGTCGGCCTGTAGATGGGTCTTCTCAAAAAGTGCAACAGAATGTGTCTGAAAGCACAGAAAAGAAAAGCAAGCAAAAAACAAAACAGGTGTCACTTGACTCGACTGTCAAGTGGCTCGGGATGTCACGTGGTTTGGCTTTCACGTGTCTTGGGTTGTCACATGGCTCGGGATGTCACTTGGTTCGGCTGTCTTGTGGCTCGGGATGTCACTTGGCTCAGCTATCATGTGGTTCGGGATTTCACTTGACTCGGCTATCACGTGACTCGGGACGTCATGTGGCTCGGGATGTCTCTTGGCTCGGCTGTCATGTGGCTCGCGATATCACCTGGCTCCGTTCTCATATGGCTCGGCCTGTCAAATGGCTCATTTGTCATGTGGCTTGGGTTGTCACTTGGTTCGGCTGTAATGTAGCTCAGGATGTCACAAAATTTGGTCTCCTTTAAAAGAAAGCTTGCCAATGCTCTGAGGGTCAGCCTACGATGGGCCTCTTCAAAAAGTGCAACAAAATGTATCTGAAAGCACAGAAAAGAAAAGCAATAAAAAACAAAACGGGTGTCACTTGACTTGTCAAATGGCTAGGGATGTCACGTGGTTCGGCTATCACGTGACTCGGGTTGTTAAATGGCTCGGGACGTCACTTGACTCGTCTGTCATGTGGCTCGGTAGGTCACATGGCTTGGGTGTCATCTGGCTCGGTTGTCACGTGGCTTGGGATGTCACGTCGCTCAGCATATCACTGGGCTTGGCTGCTATGTGACTCGGGTTGTCACGTGGCTCAGCTGTTATGTGCCTCTGGTTGTCATGTAGCTCGCGATGTCACTTGGCTCGGTATGTCACTTGGCTCGGTATGTCACGTGGTTTGGGTTTTCACTTGGCTTGGGATGTCACGTCGTTCGGGATATCACTTGACTCGGCCGCTATGTGACTCGGGATGTCACGTGGCTCTGCAGCAAATCCAGTCCATAGCATGCTATGAGAAAATGCAATTTCCTGCCCACGAGCGGAAATCAATTACATTTTTACTCTCGCGGGGGAGAAGTTGCAGCATGCTGCGATTTTGTGCAGGTTACGCACGGCCGGCTTCCAATGAAGTCAGTGGAAGCCGTCTGTCCCGCGGCATTTCCGCAGCGAGTACTGCGGAAGTATCGTGAGATCCGTGCCAGTGTTTACTACGCATGCGCGATGGAGTTCCAGATGGCACATCTGCAGCACATAAGACGCCGCCGGACAGGTACACAAGTGTCACCGTCTGTGTATCGGGTTGAACTCCACTGTGGGAATCCCCGCCTAGAGCTATCTAACGGTGCCCATATACCTAAGTAGCAGGATATTCTATATTCTATTAGATTGTAAGCTCTTAGGAACAGGTTGTTTTTGTCTCTTTCTTTACAGCATCAGCTCCTGAGCCTGGAATTACTTACATATATACAGCAAAATGCAGCAGGACAGATTCCATCCAGGGTCATAGCCGATCGCCACATCTGGGGTCAGGAAGGAATTTTTTGTCCCCCTGAGGTAGAACTCTCCAGGGATTTTTTTCGCCTTCCTCTGGATCTTTGGGTCCAGCGGCTCTCATCTTAGGACATTGGTGGACTGGGCAGAAGGACCACAGCAAGTTCTGTGGTCTGCTGCGTTCTTAACCTGAGAGTCACTGTGATCATTATGTCATTTATTAAAGAGCCAATAATATTTAATTACAATGTTGCTTATTGCTCTTCTAATAAAGCAGAATTCTATACATCTACATCATGGTGTTTGTCTTTTGTCTGATTTCTCCTTACACAGCGACCCTGATGAGAGTGATCGCTGCCGCCCAATAATCCAGTAGACGCATTCTGCACATAATAAACTGTTTCATCTCCCAAAGGCAAGCAACAGCTCCTGCCGGACAGGAACTATAGTGTGGCCATTCCAGGACAAATCACCCCGAAACCCGATGGGACTGAAAACTGACATTTTTATATAAATTCTAGTAATAAACAAATGAGCACATTTTCCTAAAAATGGTGGATGGTTGGATGTTACCCCTTGGGTGATTTGTCTTGAAATGACCCTTCAAACAGTCGTTCACGATCATCTGCATATGTAAAAGGGGATTTTCCAAAGAAAGACATATCCCCCTATCTTTAGGATAGGAGATAAATGTTTGCTTTACTTGGGGCCTCAGCATTCTAACCCTCAACGATACTGAAACGGGCACACCCAGATGCCCCATGTGAATGGAGCGGTAGTGCACTGGCTCAACTGCTGATTGATGTGCTCAGTAATCTCCCACCATCCTATAGAAAGTGAATGGAATGGTGGTCACATGTGCTCACTGACAATCCATTTACATGGTACATTCGAGTGTGCTGGTTTCGGGAAAGCCAGTGGTCTCAGCACTTGACACCCCAGCGATCAGACATTTTTGACCCTTACCTGCAAACAGGGAATAAATGTATTTAATAGGAAAACCCTTTGAAAGTACCCAAATCCACTATTACCTATACTTAAGGCCCTTTTAGACACAACGATTTTCACTCAAAAATCGCTCAAAGCCGTCTTTTGAGCAATTATCCTTGTGTGTAACTGCACTGACATCGTGCAGTTTTCGTTAAGCCATCGCTCATCGTTGTCTTTCAGTGTGCAGAAAGGCAACAATGAGCCTTATCAGGGATTCACAGCGGGATACAGCTGATACTATTGTTTCAGCTGTATGCCGCTCCCTGAGGACAGGTGGGGTATGAAGAACAGAGTGGTCCAGCGGTGTTCTGCATAACCTGCTCAGAGCGCTTGTAACAGCATGTTAATTTTAAATAATTTGTATATCAATAGCCCGTTCAGTGCTCCAACGTTTCGCCCTGTTATTTATTTATTTTATTATAACGATGGAGGCAAAAATCATGTTGTGGTAAGCCACACCCCTAACCCCTCCCCTTACCAAACCCTCCGTGGAGCTCCACGGGAAACTTTTACCTTAATAAGGGCTCCCTGGCTGAAAAAGTTTGGGAATCACTGCTCTGATGTATATGAGCCCCTTAACTCAAGCAGGAGATGCAGAGTTTTATCTTAAAGGAGGAACAATATGAAGTTGACTTTGCTTCAAAGCTTTAACAAAAAAAGAAGTGGGTGTCACTGCATGTGTCTACGTATTGCCGCCGGCGGGGGACGAGCGGAAAGCAGTGAGTGTAAGCTTTTTATTATGTTTACACACTGGGGGGACCTCTTTAACCCCTTAAGGACATGACCTATTTTGGGCTTAAGGACGCAAAGATTTTTGGCGGATTTTCATCTCCATTTTTCAAAAGCCATTTTTTACTTTTCTGTTGACGCGGCCGTATAAGGGCTTGTTTTTTGCGTGATGAACTGTAGTTTTTATTGGTGGCGTTTTTGGGTACATAGACTATATTGTAAAACTTTTATACAACGATACCAAAATTCTTTTTTTTTTTTTTTAGGTTTTTCCACTTTTCTGCAATAAAAATCCTTCTTTTGGAAATCTTTTTTTTTTCTAAATTGCTGCATTCAAAGTCCTGCAACTTTTTTCTTTTTCTATGTATGGAGCTCTGTGAGGGCTTATTTTTACGAGACAAGCTGTTGTTTTTATTGGTACCATTTTGGGGTACATATGACTTTTTTGATCATTTTCATTGTGTTTTTTGGGAGGCAAAATGCTAAAAATTTGCATTTTGCCTCAGTTTTTTAGTGTTTTTTTTTAACGCCTTTGCTGTGCAGAATAAAAAACATGTGCAAGTTATTGTACACGTCTATACTGAAACCACGATGCCAAATATGTGGGATTTTTATTTTTTTTATGCTAAAATGAGGAAAAGCACCTAAAAAGAGGGTTTTTTTACATTTCTTTTTTGTACATTGCTTTTATCTTTTTTTTACACCATTTATGTTTTTGTAGGGAACTTTCACCATAGCATGGATGATTGCTATGATAAGGCATTGCAGGACTTCTATCCTCCAATGCCTTATCGCATATTACAGCGATCATAGGCAGTTGTAATACAGGACGCCTGTAGGTGGCATCATGTTACCATGGCAACCAACCCAGCTCTCTTCGATTACATCGCGAGAGCCCGATGATGTCACAGAGGGAGCGCGCGCCCTCTGTGAACCCTTCCTATGCCGCGATCTACATAGATCGCGGCAGGGAAGGGGTTAACAGTGGGGGTCGCATCTCCAATACACCCCCGCTGTTGCTGCGGGAGGCCGGCTCCCGCTGCCGGATAGCACAAGATCGCTTATGATCTCGCGCTATCCCCAAGATGTAAGTTTTACGCCCTGTTGCGGGAAATAACCCTCTGCCAGGCCGTAAACTTACGCCCTGGAGCGGGAAGGGGTTATTAAAGACTTTTATCTCGGACAACTCTCTTAATCATTATTTGGATGACCAAGGATCTTACTGGTAGGCACCTGTCAGAAGTTGTGTGTCCAGGTCCCTACCAGTAGTAAACTAAGATTCTTTGGGTAGGGACTTGTCAAATTACCCATTTAGATCTGAAAACCCAGTGTGATCAGGAAATTCCATTTAAAAATAAGTCTGTCACCTGATTTTGGGCAACCAAGTGAATATGAAGAGTGTACTCATACCTTTTTTATTTCCCACTGTGACTCTACTCGCATGATGTAGCCCAGTCTTTGGGCTGTGCACTATATGCAAAGAAGGGTGGCACCATCTGATGGGGATTCCCACTGTGCCTGTATCCCTACCCATAGCAGATGAAACCCCGGCTAGAGAAGTCTTGTATGTTGTGACTCTTTTCTGACCGGAAAGGCTTATGTGTATAACGTCACTCTGGCCGGGAAAGAGTCATGACTTCCTTTAAGTTGCTAGGTAAGGGTGCTTTTAGGCTGAGGTCACACGGGACGTATTGCCGGTGAAAATCTCGCTTTTTTGCCACAGCGAAAAAACACGAGATTTCCGCCGGAAAAGGGCTGCTTCAAAACCCGCGGCACTTAGCCATGGGTTTTGGAACGGCTTGGCCGCATGCTTTTCCATTGTGGCCGGCACTCCCATAGAGGAGTGCTGAAAAAAAAAAGAATGGACATGCTGCAGCCAGGGAATCTGCGACGCAACGCCGGCTTTGCCGCGACAGATTCGCCATTCTGTGTAGACGACATTTTTGACAAATCCTGTCCACATGGCTGGCCAATCCCGGTATTAGCGGTCGCAGGTGGATTTGCCACGGCGAAATTCCGGATGGAATTTCTGCGGCAAATCCGTCCTGTGTGAACCCAGCCTTACAGCCAAAAATCACCCAGTTGTAACAAGTGGTGATCAAATCTTGTCAAAACTAAGCCAAGCTTAATTCTGGGGTCTGACAGATTGTCATTCTCATGAAGAATTCCTCTGTCCTGCTACACCATGCTCTTAAAGCAGAACTATTAGGCGACAGCGTCACAGAGGATTCTCTAGACTGGATACAGACCCTCAGCTGTGAGAAGTACAAGGTCTTCACAGATTTTTCAGCCTCTGGATATAAATTAAAAATATGTTGCCATTCACTGACAGCAAGCAGAGATCCTGAACTGGTGAGGAATTCCAACACCCTGAATTGAATGGATGGTAACCTTTTAGAGCTCTGGGAGATTCTAATGATGCCCTGAAATACCCTCATTGGGCACTCACTACAGTAGGGTATGTTGCCCGTAGACATTATCAGCCCCCTCGTGTCTATAGCTGGGGTACATTTTGCCCTCTAACAGCCCTGAGTTTACAGAATTCTTGTACTTCGGTGTTGTACTATTAACAGGCGAGAATGTGACTCCAGAAGTAATCATTAATATCTACAGGAGGGAGTGAAGCTGCCCACGAAATACCCATCTATGCCCAAATTAAAGGTGCAGTAGCCACGGAAGGAATGGCCGCATAGTCACACTGTGTTCTTCTTTCATGATCAGGCATAGACATGCAGTCACGAGGATAGGTATGGCTACATAGTAACTATGACTACTATTGTTATATGGTCACTGTAGTTGGTATTACTAGTATTTGGTTTTCATGGTTGGCAGACAGTGCGGTCCTAGCGGGTGGTATGAGTAGGGTTCAATGTGGTTGGTATTACTATGTGGCCCGATGGTTGGTATTGCTATATGGTCTTTGTGACTAGCACTGATATATTGTCACTGTAGTTGGTATTACTCTATGGGCATTGTTGATTAACACTGCTATATGGGCACTGTAGTTAGTACTGCTGGGTAGCACGGCTATATGGGCAATGTGTTTGGCACACCCATATGGTCATGGTGGTTGATCTTACTAGATGCTCGCATTGGATAGTGTTATTAAAAGGGCCACTCCGGTAAAAAAGCATATTTCCAATCCCTGCCCCATCACCTGATTGCCTGTCACACTCTGGAGGTCTCCTCTATGTATTGCAGCCACTTCCATGCAGTGCAGCCCCCCTGTCCGATGCTTATCAGGTGCCATGTGGTGGCTGAGATGTTTTACTTCACCATCTATCCCATGGTGCATTAGCACAGCATTAGCTGAGGCTATAGCATTTTTGCCTGCCAATGAGATTTAATCATCATTACCTTCTATAGTCCCCTCAATAAGCTATAGAACACAAGTATATGGCCAGGAGAATGAGCCGTGACCTCCTCTATTATACCTGTGTGACAAGAGCTGTGTGATCATTATCAATAACTGTGATGGGAGAGTCTGTGTCCTCCTATATGAAGTTTCTTCGGTAGGGAAGCATCACACAGACTGAGAAACTGACTAGTAACTGATCATATAAACCAAAGGAAATCTAAGCTGGTCAGAAATTAGATCACATGATCATCTGAGGAGAAAAAGGCTAGGAGCTTCAGACAGAAAGGGATTACAAACCAAGGTAACACTAGTCACACACATATATATATATACATATATATATATATATATATATATATATATATATATATATATATATATATATATATATATACTGTGGGATAGCTACATAATGAATGAGAAAAGAAAAATCACCAGAGTGGCGCTTTAAATAATCAGTATGACTGGTATTATTTTATGGTCACTGTGGTTGGTATTACTATATGGTTATGGTGGCTGGCACTAGCATATGGTCTCTGTGGTTAGTATTACTATATGCTCATTGTGGTTGACACAGCTCTATGCTCACTATAGTTGGTATTACTATATGGTCACTATGGTTGGTATTACTATATGCTCCTGCACCTGACACTGGTATATGGTCACTATGCTTGGTATTACTATATGCTTATGCACCTGACACCGGTATATGGTCACAGTGGTTTGTACTAGGGTGCTTTCACACCTGCATTGGGAATTCCACTTTCCTGCTCCATTCGGGGAGCAGGAGAGGGGAATGCATGCAGCTGAACAGTTCTGTCTGTGGATGAAACTAAACAGTGTCAGGCGACCCCATTGACTATTACGGGGTCTGCCCCCTTTTTTGTCCTGCTGCCCGGTTTTGGGATGGAAAGAAAGTGCTGTATGCGGTGCTTTTTCTTCCAGTATTTGCAGCTGGATCTGCGACTGAACCTCTGACTGTAGGTTGTAACGCAGATGTGAAAAACGGCCTTACTTGATGGATGGTCACTTTGGCAGGATGATTATATAGTCAGAATAGACAGTATTATTATATGGTCACTATTTGGTATTACAGTGTTGGTATGATTATGTGGTTTCTATTGCAGTGTCACATAGGGTGACGCTGGACACATGGCATATGCTGAGGAGCTGGGAGGGCAAGATACTGGCTTGTCATAGCGGCACTTTCCATGCTCCCTCCAGGAGGGACACACGCAGCCAAGGCCAGGGCAGCGCTGGACCTCTTCGGGACACCCCTAGGATAGGGATGCCCAGTAGATGGTAGAACAGGGATCGAGTTTGTCACGGGTGACGCCACCATTCCTTTACCCACCGGTAAATCCCTCAGCGGTAAAATAAATGAGCCGCAGTCAAAGTCAATGTAGCTCAGGTCCATGGGAACGGTCAGGGCCTGGAATAACTTTACTAGATAAACTCCAACAATACAAGGCAAGATAGTAAATATTCCAAGTGCAGGTATTAAGACAGACTTGATTATGAGTACCTCCACACGGTGATCCCAGACCTCAGGACAGCCGTGCGTAAACAAGTAAAACCTCCACCCAGCGGTCCCAGATTTCAGGACGCTTGGGTGTGAACAAATTAGAGTAGAGTACCTCTGCACTGGGCCTTGAGAAGCAACACTCACATTTTCTCTTTCTCTCTCTCGCTTGGGGACTCACTTCATTAGCATAACAGGCACATCCAAATTGAGAAAACTCTCCTCCTCTTCCATTCTTCACTACATGAGGGCTTAAGGTGCCCGCATGTAGGTGGCACACTTCAGCAGGGACCCAGAAGACATGAAACTAGAAGAACCCCCTTTTTTCCCACTCTCAAACACTCACTTTTATAAACTCTCTCATATCACATGTCAGGGCATAAATTAATACATTTGCAGACAGTCTCCAGGCTTTGCAAACACTTAACCCATCACATGCTGCAGCTGTGCAATACACATAACGGAAAGACAAGACAGATTTGCACAGAGAATCAACATAAGACATACATGTATGACATTATGGAGGGGGCCAGGAAAGCATGTACTGGACCACTACAGTTACTATGTTGACATTATTGTACGGTCAGCATGTCTGGTAAGTATTAGAAGGTGACATTATATGGTGGTTGTGTTGGCACTATCACAAAGGCGCTGTTGTGTCTTCTCTATATGATGATGCATTATTAGGTATTATTATATGGGAAGGCCTGCTGCTATTTATTGGCACTTCTATGAAGGCCTGTACTTTCTGTGCACTGTATGGGCACTCTATTATTTGAACACTATATGGAACTATTATGATATATATAGATAATGATATTACACAGCTATACATGATAATGGCCACCTTCTGCATTACTTGTAATCTGACAGGACGCAAGTAAAGGACTAGAGACATCACAGACAGGTAAATCGTGTTCTTGGCTGCAGCAACGAAGACCTTAATATTTATCTTGCAGTACAAACTGCGGTCACAAGACTCGCTGCCAGTCCTGAGCGTTCACTAGAAACTACAGCACTGCTAGCGGGCTGCGGGCAATTATCTGTCACATTGACTACATCTCTCACAATGCTCTGCAGCAGAACCACAGGATCAGCAGGGAGTGAGCACAGCAGCTCTGGATGTGACTAGAGTATAATTCTGTCCATATCATTAGAACATATGGACACGGGCTGTCTTTATCATGGAACATCACATATGGGCTGTATGCAGAACTTTCCTCTATGAGCCAGAACTGGGAGTCCAGAACTTCTTAACGGCATTTTATCCAGGGCTTCAACTCTCAGTAGTCAGAGCCGTGGCAATCAATTGGTTACTGTGGCAGCTCCAATCTGAAAGGACTTGTCCCAGATGAGATTACTCCTTTAAACAGTGTTAAAAAAAACAAAGTTGCTATGTGGAAACCATCAACAAGCAGGCTAGTACTGCTGACAGATCATACTGTGCCATAATTCATGGCTTGTCTATTATTACAGCTGGGCTCATTAACAAATGAACCTAATTACATATGATGTGCTAATAGTGACTCCTAGTACAACAGATAAGTCCCAGCAGCTTGTTGATGGTTTCCAGATACCAATGCATAGTAAAGGCTGGTGATACACGGATGAATTTTGGCTGCCATTTGCATCTGTAATACGGAAGTGCACCCTGGATTGACCGCAGGTCTCCTAACCTGAACTTCAAGGGTCATATATTCTTACGATGCTCAGAATTTGGGTTGGGAGGCTGTTGTTATAAACGCAAAATGTCAACCAAAACACAGCAGTGTATCATCAGCCTAGGGCTAATTTCACACGGTATAAGTTTGCCGGGCCCGTGATCGCATCTATCCCATGGATAGCGGCGATCGCGAAAAAGTTTTAAAAAGTTGAAAAAAAAAGTCAAATCGGATCCATGAGAGGGGAGGTGAAAATACTCACCCCAGGTCCTCCGCGATGTCCCGGTCTTCCGGGACCTGAAGTCCCCTTCTGTGCATGCTTGCCCGATGTCAGTCATCAGGCGCATGCACAGAGGGGCTCAGGCCACGGCAAATTTAAAATCCCTCTGCTCCTGGTTACCATGTATAGCCAGGAGCAGAGAGATGGATAACAATGATCATTTAAAGTTAAAAAACAGGTATAAAAAAGTTTTTTAAAAAGTTTAAAAAGCTTACGTTTCATCTTCACTCACGGATCATATCCATGAGGGAGGATGAAATTACGTACCTAAGGCCCCTGGATTTATCCAGGGACCTTAACCCAGCTTCTGCGTACGCGCCTGTCGCCAAAATGGCAGGCACATGCGCAAAAGCCGTGGATTGCCAGGGTAATTTAAATTCTCCCTGCTCCTGGCTACAAAACTTAGCCAAGGGCCTGGAGATTTCATGGGGGGCCGCGGTGAGCGTTTCCTGATCACGTGTTCACTGTTATCCAATAGATAATGGCGGTCACTTAAAAGTAAAAAAAAAATTGAAGTTTTATCTCCCCTCACCGATACGATCGGTGAGAGGAGATGAAACTTTTTTAACGGAGGCCTCTGTATTTGAACCCCGACATGATCCTCCTCCGTGAAGCTTCCCGGATTCTGCAAATGCGACCGCCGGAAAAATGCTAGACACATGCGTAGGAGCCAGGGAGCCAGGAAACTCAAAATCTCGAGGACCAATCAAATGCATTGGATTACACAATTCCACTCACATTTGCTGGGCAGAATAACGTAATCCACTCACATAAAAAACAGAACGCAGCAGGTTCTATTTTACCGCGGATATCTGCAACATAGAGCCCATTGTGCTCCATGTCGCGGATATACCCGCAGCCCATATGCAACTACATTGTGTACGGGCTGCGGGTACCCGCGTCATCGCTAAGCGACGGTGTGGGAAATACAAACAAAAAAAAGGTGTACTGCACATGACCGCCTGTGTGAGTACGCAGTTATGGGCAGTACATTACCCGGCCATACGCAGCGCCACGGCCGGCACACAGCTGGGATCCACTGTGGGTTCCACATACTGCCATGTGAGCCCGGCATTATTCAGACTGCTACCTGTAATACGTGATTTATCAGAAGCCCGAGGAACGCTCGACTTCCTGCAGTTCCAGGAGCAGTTTGTTGAGCGCCTTCAGTGTGAGACCGCCACACCTCAGCAAGCTTACGACTCACAGAGTGCCACTTTTTACACCCCATCCTTGCCACTGAGGTCAAAAAACACCCCCCAAAAAGCATGAGAGGAGGGGGGATACCCGGTTTTATTGCCCCATGTACCCATCCCAACCAGCCCCCGTGATTACCCCTGTCTTCGGAAATACTACACAGTTCACATTATTACTTTTATCTAAGATTTGGGGAACACCAAAAAGGGCGTGCGGGGGAAAAGGGGGCTGGGGATATATTTTTAGGGAGTCAATTTTTATTCCATGCAAGTGAGCAATGGGGCCTGGAATTTATTCAGTTGTGCCTTGCAATCCAACGGGTGTTCCCGCCATCATAGGCCTTGCCATTGGTCCAATAAGTAGATTAGGGCCACAATGGGAATGTTTCTAAACACAGGACAAATGGGCGTATCCATTTTGGGGTGAAAGCCTTCATTCCTTTGTACACTGTACAAAAAAAAAACTGTTTTTAAATTGACACAATTGCCAAAAAAATTAAAATTTTAATTTTTTCCTTCTGCTTTTCTTAGATTTATTCAAATACTGTGGGGTCAAAATGTGCAGTACACCCCTAGATGAATTCGTTAAGGGGTCTAGTTTTCAAAATGGGGTCATTTGAGGGGGTTCTTTATTGTTTTGGCCGCTCAATGGCAATGGCAAGTTGATAATGGGGCTTGAAATTTATTCAGTTGTACCGTGAAATCCAACGGGTGTTCCTTCCGCTATAGGTCTAACCATGTGTCCTGTAAGTAGATTAGGGCCACAATGGGTATGTTTCTGAACATGGGACAAACAGTGGTATCTATTTTGGGGTGAAAATCTTCATTTATATGTGTGCTGTACAAAAAAAAACTTTTTAAATTGCCACAATTGCCAAAAAATGAAAATCATATTTTTTTTCCTACTTCTTTGCTTAGATTTATTCAAAAATTGTATAATTCGTTAAGGGGTCTAGTTTTCAAAATGGGGTCATTTGTGGGGGTTCTCTATGGCTTTGGGCAACTTTTCCCACTACTCAGACAAATGTAGTTCAATACACTAACAAGCCTGCAGCTCTGCTCCCACTCGACCATCTCTTGAGTTTTTATGATGCTTCCATCGGTTGATGACAATGTGTTTTGACAGTTGCTAGTAGAAAAAGATAAGCAACGTGCAGTTATTAGCCATCAATTACCACGGCCATGCAGTTACTAGCCATCAATTACCACAGCCATGTATATTTCTGGCCACAATATCGCACTCATCATCTGAGTCGGCATCACAACACAGACATATATGATGTATGGTTTACACATGCGGATTGATCAGTGGTCTTTCAACACCAGCACCCAGCCCCACCACCAATGCCTACAGTACCTCACTACAGGTAAAAGGTAAAGTCCTCTGGTGCAAACACCGACTCATTTTACTGACCTCAGAAGGATGGAAGGCTGAAACACACAGGGATTGAACCTGCAACCTTCAGGTCATGAGCAAGAACTTAGGAACACATCTGCTGCCTTAACACTGCACCACATAAGGCTCACTATAGGGTACTATAATCCTGCAGTTACTAGCCATCAATTACCACGGCCATATATGCTGGTACCAGGCCCCAGTGACCGCAGTTTGCAAATGCCACAACAGCCCTAATGTTATAGTAGCACCGATTTCAGGCCTTCTCCTTCACAGAACGGTGAGTCTGGGCCCCAGTTCACTAATTTGTAAGGTCTGAAGAGGTATATACTTCAATTTGTTTATATAGTTTTTTATTTTTCTAAAATGTTTTTATAGAATTTATTTTTAGGTTTTCTCTATAAAAAAAATGTTAGCATTCAACCTTTGTGTTTTCATTAATGGCTAAGGTCTTTACCTTTAGACTTTTCACACAGAATGACTGTTTTCCAAAAAAACGATTGATAGATGTTTCGTTTTGGCAGCACAATTTCAGGTGTCCTCTACAAAGCCCATATTTAATGGACTTATGCATGTCCAAAAAAGGGTAACTAATGAGTTAATAGATTATAATATGGCCAGGTTATACAAAGAAAAGATTAAAAAAGGTCCTTTAAATAACATTATTTTTAAGGAAAGCTTTGAATAACTAAGCCACATTATATAAGCTCGCAACCGACGTCAAAGTTCCTCATTGTCTTGCAAACCCCTACCTAAGAGAAAAAAGACCCTAACTAAAAAAAACTAAAACAGGAAGCCAGTTAAAAAAAACATGGTTTAGATAGTCCAGATCATCAGGCTTCTAGGACAGAATCCATCTGCTATGGAACTTCTCTTTGAGGACTCGCAAAGTAGATAGCAAAGAGGTCTTTTAATAGCAATCCAAATGATGCAGGCCTGCGCTGTGGGGTCTGATCTATTGTAACAACTCGTGAGGTTGGTGCAACAGATCATCAACCACAGTCCAACCTGTGTCAAAAATTGTGCAGAACCACATCAGATTGAATTACCGAACACACATAGTCAGGTTCCATCTGAATAGTGCCAAGGAAAACTCGCCACTTACTAGTAAGAATCCTAAAGGCAATTCAACAAAATGATAAGCCTGTATAAGATGGTAATTATAAAAACCATCTTCTAGTGTTCAACACTCTGCGCAGAAAGGGGCGCAGAATGTAGGTTGTCGGGCCAAAGCCTTCATCTACCACAATAATGAATGGGGCTGGTGGGCTGAAGCACCATGAAGCATCAGTGGTTCTGGCAGGGTCAACTGGTTGGAAAGAAGCCACTGACCCAATCTGGAAGCCCTGAGATTGTGAGCATCTGCAATGCTTCCTTAGGACCCAATATCAACAAGTATAAATGGATAGTTACTATTACCCAGAGCCAACAGAAATACTGAAAAGTACTGTTTATAATTGTAATGTCAGGACCTGAGTTCTTCACACTAGTGTGCTTGCTATCCAGGCCCCGGAGCAGTTTGGAAACTGCGCAGCTTCAAAACCTTCTGCAATGTCCAGCCAGGCTTGTGAAGAGGCTCGCTGCTTTCAAATCACAGGTCCTTCTGGTGATCCCACAGATGGTTGAGTGGCCCAGTAGGAACTCAAAATGCAGAGATGTAAATGAGTTCCTGGGGGCAAGGATTCAGAAAAGAAAAGAGAGATACAAATATTAAAATTATTTAAATTAGGCTGATTTCACATCGGTGGTGGGGATTCCATTTTCCTGCTCCGTTCCTGGAGCAGGAAAGGGAAATACCTTGGCCAAATGGAGCTTTCTTATGACAGAACCGGATACTGCCTCCAGTTGCTGTAAATGCTGTTGAAGTCGCACTTACAGCCTTGCTGCGACACTAGAGGATGAACCCAGAACCTGGGCTTGTCTCTTCTTGGTTCTTCCTCCAACATCAAACGTGGCTGTCCAAAAGTGAAATAAACCAGCCGAACCAAGAGAGCGTCATCCTCTAGTAGAGACATGATTTTCAGAGCACAGTTACCAACTCAGGAAAGCACAAGTATTTGGTGCCTGTGTGATTAAATTAGTGCTAGAAGGGTGTTTTCAGGGAGCTGGGCAACTTTTGACATCATTCTCTGCTAGTGTACGTTTTTGCGCATAAAATACGCTGCATATAGGCCAGCAATAGATGTGCAAAAACACACGTATACGTGGCAAATTTTATGTAGCATATAGAGATGAGCGAGCGTACTCGGATAAGCGGTACTCGCTCGAGTAATTGGCTTTATCCGAGTATCGCTGTGCTCGGGGCTAAAGATTCGGGTGCCGCTGCGGCTGACAGGTAAGTCGCAGCGGGGAGCAGGGGAGAGCGGGCGGGAGAGAAGGAGAGAAAGATCTTACCTCCGTTCCTCCCCGCTCTCCCCTGCAGCTCCCCGCTCCGTGCCGGCACCCGAATCTTTAGCCCCGAGCACAGCGGTACTCGGATAAAGCCAATTACTCGAGCGAGTACCGCTTATCCGAGTACGCTCGCTCATCTCTAGTAGCATATTATGATACATTTGTGCAAGCTCATTCTAGCTAGCAATTTGAATGCAAATTAGTATTATGAGAAACTCTACAGTTAATTTCCTCCAGTAATACGGGACATTTGTCATAAGACATTCTGGTAGCATATTTCCTGTTTTTTTGTACAGCTTACATTACTAAACAAGGAAATCAAGTCAATAGGTCTATATTGCAAGAGAAGAGTGTACATAGCTAATACCTTAAGAACACAAAGAGATTGTATTTGTGAATCAGTTAAGAAAATGTTCCTATAGTAGAGATGTGCATAGTATGTGCAAAGAAATATAGGACTTGCCCTATCTTTCTCACGCGTAGTTTATACTATGTGCAAGAAAGATAGGGCAGGACCTATCTTCTCGCTTTTTTTTTTTCAAATTTGCACATGCTGGCACAGAGTTTGAATAGTCCAGGAAAAAATCAGATTCACGCACTAATATGCTTCATACCTGCGAGCGTATTAGCGCATGCCCCATGTGTTTTTGTCCTAAAAACATGTCTTTACATGTAGTTTGTTTGGTAGCAAACACATGGCTTTCTGCCAGCTCTCTTTAGATGAATAGGTGTTGTGGACAATCCATTTTTTCTAGAAGGGGCCACTAATGTTAAGCTAATCACAGATTGCCTGACTGTGGGGTTAATCGGTAGTGAATGTTCCATTTTGCCATAGGAGAAATTAAATAGTATATGGTTTCCATTGAAATCAAATACTAGGTCCCCCAGGGTGACAAATGCTGCTACAGTTTGCCCCTCTTTCAATTTAGAATTTACTAATATAATAGTAATTAAAAATGGGTTTACTTAGACTGTATAATGATGCCAGCTAGAGCGATAGAACTCAACTTCGCCTGTAGCAATCACCTTTACCAGGTTTTAACTGTCTATCCTGGTACTCCGATACCCCAGAACTTACAGTAGAGTCAAATTATGTCATAACCAAGCAGTTGAATGAGTAATAACATGAAGCCGTATCAACAACAATAGGTAACAAAGATGAAAGAATAGGAACTCACCAAAAAATAACAGGAACAGATGATGGCAGAAATGGTTGATTTCTAACTCCTTAACCCTAACTCTAGCTTTCCCAAAGTCTTCCCCTAATCGATCCTTTGTGCTGTCCTTAACATTAGACACCACTGTCCCTGATTACCCATAAAGATATCCCTAATATAAATTCTATCTGAAATACTGACCCTGACAAGCATTGAAAGGGCTTTAAGACCCACAGAAAAAAAAACCCAAACTAAGCAGATCTGTACTAGGAAGCAAACAGATATAAACAAGAAAAAAAGCAACAACAATAAACAACAAGTCTAAAAAGCAGGGACTGGACTATAAATAACTACATGAAAAACTGCTCTGCCAAGAACCAAAGTTAGACCATAAACAAAATACTAGAAGCAAACAAGGAATAGTGGATTCAAAATTTCATAGCTTACACTATAACCGGCAACACACTGCAGTAGCCAGGAATATTTAACCCCTTAAGGACATGTCCCTTTTATTTCATTTTCGCTTTGTTCTCCCCACTTTTAAAAAATCCTTTTTTTATCTATCCATTAATGTAGCTGCCTGAGCGCTTGCCCTTTGTGGAATGAGTTGTATTTTTAAGGTTACTATGCAAAGTACCATGTAATGTACTGAAAAACTTTGAAAAAAATTCTAAGTGGAGTGAAATGGAAAAAAAAGTGCAATTCCTCTATCATTGGGGAGGTCTTGTTTCTATGGTGTACATACTGCAGCAAAAATGACATGATCATTTTATTCTATAGGTTAGTATGCTTACTACTATATCAAATTTATATAGTTGCTTTTTTTGGGCTGTACTACTTTTGGAAAAAAATAGCATTTTCTTCCACCATCATCTGAAATAGAGATGAGCGAGCATACTCGCTAAGGCAAACTACTCGAGCGAGTAGTGCCTTATGCGAGTACCTGCCAGCTCGTCTCTAAAGATTCGGGTGCCGGCGGGGGAGAGTGGTGAGTTGCGGGAGTGAGCAGGGAGGAGCGGGGGGAGAGAGGGAGAGAGAGATCTCCCCCCCGTTCCTCCCCGCTCTCCCCTGCCGCTCCCCGCCCCCCGCCGGCCCCCGAATCTTTAGAGACGAGTGGGCAGGTACTCGCATAAGGCACTACTCGCTCGAGTAGTTTGCCTTAGCGAGTACGCTCGCTCATCTCTAGCCAGAACGTTTAAATTTTTTTGCTGATATAGTTTTGGCTCATTTTTTGCAGAAAGTCCTGTTGTTACCATTGGTACCATTTTGGAGTACATGTGACTTTTTTCATTACATTTTGTCTTGGAGACGGGTACATCATGGAGTGTTAAAGGGTTAAAGAGAGGCTAAACAGGAATCCTTCTTGAAACTAGCCTGAGCTCCAGCAGTGAGGGAAGCTGACCCACTCCAGTTGATAGAAGACAGGAGCTGATGATAGATTGTAACAGACTTCTATTGTATGTATTTTTGAGATTAGAATGCACAGGGTGGCCCTTTGACAAAATGTATTGGGCATTTATGATACATACAGTACACACTATACTGTATGTACAGTACACGTGGCTCTGCAATAGGGACAAAATTGTGTAGCAAAGTTCAAGTAATACATGGCTTCCTGCTTGTGATATAACAAGATTACAAAACAAGTACATCTGACCACACATCTCAGCAAGTTACAGTACATACTCGGAGCCTGGCACCTTCCCATTAGTTTTTACAATTTTTAAGTATAAACACGTCAATTTGGGAAGTTGGCCTGTAATAACAGAAGAAAAAAGAATTCCAGCTAGACCTAAATCAACAAAAGTGTATAAATAGAAATACGTCATCATTAACTGGCATAGAAGTGCTTAGGAAATATTTGAAGGTGCGTTCATTATAGAGATTTTGCAACAGACATTGGCTGCGCTGGCTGTGTGTAATATCCGTTTCACAAGCCTGCAAACAGGATTTTTCTTTCCTTGAACGTGCAGAACATCTGCTATGAATTATGTTACGTCTGACAACATGAGTGAATGGGAAAGGCCTCTGGGATGAAAATATTTGAAACTCTTGAAGCTCTGCCATTAATATATCGTAAACTGTGAAACAGGAAATATGTTTATGCAATTTAAGGTCAAGAAACAAAATTATTACTTTAGGCGAAAGGGAAAGAGAATGGAAAAGTTTATGTACCTTTATTTGTTTCCTGCTGTCACTGATTGCAAGGCTTTGTTCACATTTGCATTAATAGGGGTTGTCAGGGTTTCCATCTGCAGCTTTATTCTTGCAGTTAAAAATATCTGAACTCCAGTGGAACCTATTAAAGTCAATACGGCATGTCTGGGGTTCACCAGAGTTCGTTTAAAAAGGGGATACAATATAGTTGCTATATAGTGTGAAAATAGCCTTTTTGTTAAAAGAACTAATAAGAAAACATAGATGGATTAATAGAAGAAATTTGAGAAACATTGGGGCAGATTTGCTATTAAAATTGGGTCAAAACACTGTTGCTCCTGCCAAGTACCTGATTTATTATTTGTTTTGATGCCTTAAAATGTAAGCCCTACTGTGCATAAAAAAAAAGAAATACATCACCTAAGAGTCGCTTTCCAGCTCCACCACAAGAGGCGCTGTCCAGCTCCGCCGCACTTCTTCCAAAGCAATGTTCATATCAAGTGCTCACCAGTTTGACTGTTGCCATGTCCCCAAAATGTGGAAGACCAAGCCATGGATGGCAAACAGTTCAAGCGGTACACTCAGATGAAAGTTGGTACACTGAAAACATAGTGTATCCTGAAGTCCTTGCCAATTAAAATAATCAGTTCTTAAAACATTTACAACCATTTATACAAACACTTTATGTTCTCGTAGCTAACATCGGGTCAATCTAGTTATTTAAATAGAGGAAAAAGCAGATTCCACTAAATATCAACTGGTTATCAGATTGTCTTGTACATGGAGAACAATTTAGTCTTACTGGATAAATGCTCAAAACAATGGAAATTGCAGTTCAATGTTTCCAAATGTAAAATAACGGACCTGGGGAGAAGAAATCTTCGGATTGAGTATCATAGCTCTGTTAGCCATTACTTCAGAAGAGAGGGATTTATGGGTTGTGATTTCTGACAGCTTTAAAAATAAGTCCACAGTGCGATCAGGCAACAAAGAAAGTGAGTAGGATGCTGGGCTGGATAGCTAAAGATATTACCAGTAGAAAGAGGGGGATTGTGATCCTGCTGTACAGCTCTGGTGAGACCACATCTGGATTACAGAGTTCAGTTTTGGAGACCTCATCTACAGAAAGAGTAGTAGATGCTTGGAACAAACTTCCAGCAGATTTGGATGGAATATCAACAATAACTGAATTCAAGCTACCTGAGATAAGCATACAGGTGGTCCCCGACTTGCGAACAGGTTCCGTTCCGGGAGCCCGTTCGCAAGTCCGTTTTGTTCGCAAGTCGAACAAATGGTATGGAGCGGGTGGATCCCGCTCCATACAACGTCGGTTGCCGGCTGTTCTTACAGCGGGCACCCGTCGGCAGCAGTTCCGACGAGCCGCGCCGCTTGTCAGAACTGTTAACACTTTAAATACCGCTCTGACAGCGGTATTTAGAGTGTTAACAGTTCCGCCGAGCGGCGCGGCTCGTCGGAACTGCTGCCGCCGGGTGCCCGCTGCACCCGACGTTCAGGGGGCCCGTACAGCGTCCCACGATGAGATCGCGGGACGCTGTGCGGTTGCTAGGCAGCCGGGGACCTCCTGAAAGGCCCCAGGGCTGCCTATGCAGAGTGCCCATCAAGCGCACGGCTTGATAGGCGCTCTGCATAGACAGCCCTAGGGCCTTTCAGAAGGCCCCCGGCTGCCTAGCAACCGCGATGTGACCGGACAGGCTTCTATCAGGCTTGATAGAAGCCTGTCCGGTCCCTGCACAGTATGATGTAATGCCATAGCATTACATCATACTGTGCAGGACAGATAGTTCGTATCTAGCGAAATTCGTAAGTCGAATGTTCGCAAGTCGGGGACTATCTGTATATCTATCCTAAGAGGGAACTGAAAAGGGAATAATATAAGAACAGACTAGATGAACCATGTTCTCTTTTTCTGCTGTCAATTTTCTATGTTTCTAACAAATCCTGGAAGCTAGCATCTCACAATCAGTGAGAAAGCTAAATCTGCAAATAGTTGTATGTTGCAACAAGGCAGAAATCAAAAATATGCTTCAAAATCAAAATGTACCTATGTGTGAAATCATGAAAAATGTAGCACACTTCAAGTTTCTATTTAAGCATAGTGCGCCATCTAGAGGCGACAATGGCACAAACAATGATGCATATGTAATGGAATGATAGTTTGGTGGTCTGTATTTGTTTCATTTACACTTAAAAACTAGGTTGACCATGTGTACTTACTTAGTAGAAATAAGCAAGAATAGACTGCCTGTCCTAAAATAAAAGAAAACAGGATATGGAGAGGCTTAAAAGCCTCAATAATATTTACTAAAGACAGATTGCTGTCAGAGTCTGACTAAATATTTAGAGGCTCAAGCCATGTTGTCCATGACAAACATCCTACATATTACATTTTAGCAAAGCCGTTAATAGCTGTTGTTTTATATTTGGTGCTCGGTATATATGCTTGGTTTGCTGATACGAGGGGGTGCTAAGTATTGAGTCCTATCCAGAAAAAATTGAGCAAAGAAGCTGAAACTGCCACACTATTGTACGTATTCCCCCAGGATGCCAATGCACTTGTGACATCTCTCCTGCAGCTTTTTAAGTTCTTACAAATAGAATTCTTCAAACTGTTGGTCAAACCACTCATTTGCAGCATTAGTTGCCTTCCAAAACACTCCTAAACTGTTGTTCCACTAGGTGTTTTTTGATATTGGGGAACAGATGGTAGTCAGACGAAGTCAGGTCAGGTGAACAGGGTGGATGGGGCATCAGTTGAAAGTCTAAGGAGGTCATTTTTGCAATACTGGCACCTGCAGTGTGTGACGGTGCATTGTCATGCAACAGGATGACACATTTGGAGAGCTTTCCTCAACGTTTCTCCTTATATTTTACCTCAGGTTTGTCAATAACGAGCAGTCATATGTTGCATTGATGGTTGAATCCTTTGGGATCCATGAGCAGAACTCTCTTCTTACACCAAAAAATGGTTGCCATTTGCTTCTGCACTGACCTTTGCATGCTGAACTTCTTTGGCCTGGTGGAACCGCTGTGCCTCCATTCCTTAGACTGTTCCTTTGTCTCTGGATCATTACAGTAGATCCATATCTCATCACCAGTTACCTGTTTGTCCAAGAAATCTGACTCATTTCTTGTAAAATGCTCCAAAACAGCCACCGATGTCTCCACACGTCTCCTCTTCTGTTTGGTTCTCAAAAGTTTTGGGATGTAAGCTGTAAGCTTTCTCATTCTCAAGTCATTGGGGATAATGGCACCAACTCTCTCATGTGATATCCATAGACATGTAGCAATACTTGTGGCTGATATGGCGGTCCTCCATGATCATGTCATGGATGGCTTTCACATTTGCAGGCAAGAAAACAGAGACAGGCCTTCTACTGGGTTTCTCACTTTCAACACCAAAATGGCCAGTTTTAAAAATTAACAACTCAACATTTAAGTGTTGCATATAAAGGGCCGCTATCAACCAAAGTTTGTGACATTTCATCATGGATCTGCTTTGCTTCTTTCCCTTGGAGAAACAGGAACTGGATTATGGTCCTATCCACAGTGAACATGTAGTGTCCCAGAACAACATCCTGCTCCCATCCATAATTGTTATACATGTATTGTCTTACGTGGATGCACTGTGCAAATCTCTCATGTCGATTTTATGTATGTGTGTTGCACAGCTGCAGCGTCTGAAGGATCAACTCCCATAATCATTGCCTGTCAGCTTTGCTATTGAATGTATCTATTCTACTGTTGTCATGTGGTACAAGTGAAGTTATAAAAGTGAGTGTCTGAGAGCAGGAAAGGTTGTTGATGATCATCCATCTACCCATGCTGTTGGAGGACTCACAGTGATGCAGGGAAGCACCTTTAGCTTCCTTGCATTGAAAATGGAGAAGAAGGAGAGGCTCCCTATGTAGGAGCTGAGGATCTTCCCTCTTCCCAGATCCACTAGGGAAACGGCAGGGACACCAGGAGACATCTCTGGTTTCCTTGTGTCTGATATGGAGGAGAAGGAGAGACATACCTACCGCATGTGAAACGCATGAGAAAACGAGTGAGTCACTAAATCCCCCAGAATGAGAGAAACTCCCAAGTAATTCTGCATAGACTCCTATAGGGCTCTGTGTCATCGAAATATAGGACAAGTTCTAACTTTTGATGGAGAGAAATCTCAGCGTCAAAAAATCGTTCTTATGTTCTAACTTTTGACACACAATTTTTTTAAGCGTGTCAAAAAAAACGTTTGTCTGAAAGAACCCATAAGAAAACATAGGTTCATTTAGATGCAATTTTTTTACTTACCTACTCTGTGGCAAAATGATGCTCGTGTGAAAGAGGCCTTAGGCTACATACACATGACTGCGAAGCTCGCACATGTTTTGTTTGTTATGAGACACACAAAACTTGCATGAATATGATCTCTATTCTTTTGAATAGAGTCATACACATGAGTGATGTTTTCCCTCACAACAATGTTGTGCGGGGAAAAAAAATCTCTGTATGTCCTTTTTCCACATTCCGCAGAACGCCTTGCCCATTGATTTCAATGGGACCTTAAAGACATCGCATGGCACTTGCATGCTATATGATGTGCATGTGAGTGTGAGGTAAGGTTTCCCATTGAAATCAGAATTTCACAGGTTCTTTTTAGGTAAAAACGCCTCGCATCTGCAGGTACAATGCACGTTAGCAAGCGCAATATTGAGACGAGTTTTACGGCTCAATATCATGCTCACCCATGTGAATGTAGTCTTAAGGCCCATTTAAACTCAACGATTATTGCTCAGAAGTCATGCAAATGAGCAATAATCGTTGCATGTAAACACTACCATCTTGCACTTTTCGTCTGAATGATGATTTTAAGATGAACTTAAAATCAATCGTTTAGCTGTAGAGAGATAAAGTATCTCTCAACAGACCGCATGCTGTGTTCTCCATAGAAGCTGGGAGATTACATTGTATTCTGCTGCAAGCCTCAACAAGAACAATGCGACTGTGTGCAGAGCCCAGCCCACATGCTGGGCTCTGCAAACAGCCCCCAGAGGCCCTTTTACATGCAAATGAAGGTGATAAACTGTTAATGGACATTAAAATGATCGCTAAAACTTTCAATCTTTCAATTCTCTTTGTGTTTTGTCACTGAGTTGCTAAAGTGTGTGAAACATTAAAATATAATACTTCTGATTTATGCAAAGAGACTGTAAGATTGTAATCGCTGCCCGGTAAAGTTATTTCATCCATTCATTGCATCCATTCTCCATTATCTGTTCCTGCGCATGGAGATCCCTCACATACCTGCCATTTTAATACAGATACATATCTATTTATATGATTGGTGAAGATTCCTGATCAAAATTTCAATGTGTTCCTTGCTATCTCCTTTAGGCCCAATGTCCACAGGCGGATTTGAATTGCGGAATCCATGCGGAGCACCCGCACAGATTATTCGCAGTTCAAGCCGCCCGTAGGGAGACATGGACGTGGACATCCGCAACTGAATTAAATGTGATTGTTCTCAATTAGAGAAACCAAGATAAGCAGAGAGGTAAATACTTAATCAGTCCACTGAAGGAACAGTTTTATGATCTCTACATTGGTGCTAGGATGTGACAGGCCTATGTGTTATCTCATTTAAACCTGCACATAGGGAAGATGAAACAATAACTCTGCATCGCCACCTATTGGATGGCAGCATTCCTTCAAATCAATGTATACATTTTTACAAAGTCTTTAAAACAATGATAGGGAAAAGCACCCGTTGCTGCGAAGACAGACATACATTCGTTTTTATATATCTAGATAACAACCAATCACAGCGCAGCTTTCATGTTACCTCAGTGGTATAATATATAACAACCAATCACAGCGCAGCTTTCATGTTACCTCAGCTTTATAATATATAACACCCAATCACAGGGCAGCTTATATGTTACCTCAACAGTATAAAATATAACAACCAATCACAGTGCAGCTTTCATGTTACGTCAGCAGTAAGAGGAATAACAACCAATCACAGCGCAACTTTTATTCTGCCTCAGCGATATAAAAAATAGCAACGAATCACAGCGCAGCATTCATTTTACCTCAGCGGTATAATATATAGCAACCAATCACAGCACAGCTTTTATTTTACCTCAGCATTCTCAATATCCAGGAATTGTCTTGTGATACGTTCGGCGGATGCATTATTTTGTAGTTGAACACTCATCCCGTTGCTCGTAATGCCTTTTGCTTTCGTGCTTGAGATGGAAATCAAACGATCTTTGTCTGGGGGGGCATAACTGTCGACGACGCTCGCACGCGCGCCACCTATCATAGGATAGATGTACTATGCCAGTAATATCTAGCTGATATACCCGGCTTCGCCTGGGTCAATTTGGTACTGGTGTTTATCTGGTGTTCACACGGAAAATCTTATGAAGTCGTGGTTACTTTAGAGATACCGGGAAAAAAAATATATTCACCATTTTGCATGGTTCTCTGCGTTACCCAGGAAACACCACGGGGAGGTAACCATGCGAAGACATCAGGACGCTAATTCTTTTGCACTTAGAATTTAATAATCGAGTTGGGACCCATTAGCTTTTCCTATTTATGACATAATCAATGCTCGTGCCAAATTTCAAGTTTCTATGACATCGGGAAATGAGAAAATTAGATTCCGTATGTAAAATTTGGACGCTAATTCTTTGGCGCTTAGAATTGAATAATCGAGTTGGGACCCTTGAACTTTTCCTATTTATGACATAATCAATGCTCGTGCCAAATTTCAAGTTTCTATGACATTGGAAAGTGGGAGAATTAGATTCCGTACGTAAAATTTGGACGCTAATTCTTTGGCGCTTAGAATTTAATAATCAAGTTGGGACCCTTGAACTTTTCCTATTTATGACATAATCAATGCTCGTGCCAAATTTCAAGTTTCTATGACATCGGGAAGTGAGAAAATTAGATTCCGTGCGTAAAATTTGGACGCTAATTGTTTGGCGCTTAGAATTGAATAATCGGGTTGGGACTCATTAACTTTTCCTATTTATGATATTATCAATGCTCGTGCTAAATTACATCGGGAAGGGAGAGAATTAGATTCCGTACGTAAAATTTGGACGCTAATTATTTTGCGCTTAGAATTTAAAATGGAGTTGGGACCCATTAGCTTTTCCTATTTATGACATATTCAATGCTCGTGCCAAATTTCAAGTTTCTATGACATTGGGAAGCGAGAAAATTAGATTCCGTACGTAAAATTTGGACGCTAATTCTTTTGCGCTTAGAATTGAATAATCGAGTTGGGACCCATTAGCTTTTCCTATTTATGACATAATCAATGCTCGTGCCAAATTTCAAGTTTCTATGACATTGGGAAGCGAGAAAATTAGATTCCGTACGTAAAATTTGGACGCTAATTCTTTGGTGCATAGAATTGAATAATCGAGTTGGGACCCATTAGCTTTTCCTATTTATGACATAATCAATGCTCGTGCCAAATTTCATGTTTCTACAACATCGGGAAGTGAGAGAATTAGTGGCAATGATGGAAATCTTCCCAGGAGTGTACTCAACAATTTCCCAAAGTTTCATGGCGATCGGATGAATGGTGTAGTAGCGCATAAAGGACAAACAGACAGACAGACACGCACGCATACAGACATACATTCAATTTTATATATATAGATATATATATATATCACCAGAACCATAGCTTTTCCTATTTATGACATAATCAATGCTCGTGCCAAATTTCAAGTTTCTATGACATTGGGAAGCGAGAAAATTAGATTCCGTACGTAAAATTTGGACGCTAATTCTTTGGTGCATAGAATTGAATAATCGAGTTGGGACCCATTAGCTTTTCCTATTTATGACATAATCAATGCTCGTGCCAAATTTCATGTTTCTACAACATCGGGAAGTGAGAGAATTAGTGGCAATGATGGAAATCTTCCCAGGAGTGTACTCAACAATTTCCCAAAGTTTCATGGCGATCGGATGAATGGTGTAGTAGCGCATAAAGGACAAACAGACAGACAGACACGCACGCATACAGACATACATTCAATTTTATATATATAGATATATATATATAGATATATATCACCAGAACCAAGCTCATAAAATAAATGCAGCACCAAAACTAACCTCATAACATAAACACAGTAAAACCAACTTCCATACATAGATACAATACCAGAACCAAGCTCATACCATAAATACAGTCCCAGACCAAGCTCATAAAATATAGTAGCAGACCTAAGCAACTGTTGTGCAGGGGCACCGATGGGCTGAAAGCAATGTCAGTTGGAAGGGACCTCCAAGGTCATCGGGTCCAACCCCCTGCTCAGTGCAGGATCACTAAATCATCCCAGACAGATATTTGTCCAGCCTCAGTTTGAACACTTTCATTCAAGGAGAACTCACCACCTCCCATGGCAACCTGTAGTACTCATTGATCACCCTCACTGTCTAATATCTAATTTGCGTCTCCTCTCTTTCAGTTTCATCCCATTGCTTCTAGTCTTTCCTTGTACAAATGAGAATAGCGCTGATCCCTCTGCACTGTGACAGCCCTTCAGATATTTGTAGACCACTATTAAGTCTCTTGTCAGCCTTCTTTTTTGCAAGCTAAACACTCCCAGATCCTTTAACTGTTTTGCATAGGACATGATTTGCAGACTGCTCACCATCTTGGTGACTCTTCTCTGAACTTGCTCCAGTTTGTCTCTGTCTTTTTTAAAGTGGGGTGCCCAGAACTGGCAGAACACAGTATTCCAGATGAGGTCTGACCAAGGTAGAGTAGAGGGGAATAATGACCTCACGTGATCTAGACTCTATGCATTTCTTAATACATCCCAGAATTGTGCTTGCCTTTGTGGCTGCTGTATCACATTGTTAACTCATGTTCAGTCTCTAATCTGTTGGTATACCCAAGTCTTTTTTACATGTGCTGCTGCTTAGTCCAATTCCTCCCATTTTGTATGTGCTTTTTTCATTTTTTTTGCCCAGATGTAGGACTTTGCATTTCTCCTTGTTAAACACCATTCTGTTAGTTGCTGCCCACTGTGCAAGCTTTTCTAGATCTTTTTGAATACTCTCTCTCTTCCCTAGTGTTAGCTATCCCTCCTAGCTTTGTGTCGCCAGCAAATTTGATCAGTTCCCCATCAATTCCCTCCTCCAGATCATTTATAAAAATGTTGACCAACACTGGGCCTAGGACAGAGCCTTGTGGTACCCCACTTGATACATTCTTCCACTTGGATGTGCAGCCATTTATGACCACTCTTTGAGTATGATCACTCAACCAGCTATGAATCCACCTAACAGTTGCCTTGTCAATCCCATATTTGGTCATTTTTTCAATAAGTATGGTATGATACTTTGTCAAATGCTTTACTGAAGTCAAGATAAACTATATCCCCCACATTTCCTTGATACACCCAGTCAGTGATACTGTCATAGGAGGAAATTAGATTAGCCTGGCAAGACCTGTTTGTTACAAACCCATGCTGGCTCTAGTTATTTACTCCATTTTCATCCAAGTACTTGCATACATGCTGTTTCATAATTTGTTCAAAGATCTTTCCTGGTATAGAAGTCAGACTCACAGGCCTGTAGTTTCCTGGATTCACCTTCTTCCATTTTTTGAAGATAGGGACAGCATTTGCCCTTTTCCAGTCTTCTGGGGCTTCTGCTTTTCTCCAGGAATTTTCAAAGATTATGGCGAGTGGTTCAGCAATTACCTCCACTGCTTCCTGTAGTATCCTACGATGTAATTCATCTGGACCTAGATTAGAGGAGAATGAATCATGTAGCTCCACAAGACACTAACACACAGAGATAAAAACCATCTGGCCATGGGGACCTGAGGGGAACAATCATCTTCAGCCTACATCTACCTGGTGTTCTCCTCCTACAAACTGGTTGCGGGTGCCCTTAGCAATGTACGTAGCTAAGGACAACCGTGGTAAGGTATTTGTCGTCTCAGCATAAGGCTGCTGACAATTGGAACATCTGCCATGTCACTATGATATGCCATAACTTGTTCGAAGTGAAAGTTATACTTGTAGAGAAACTGTCATTGTGTAAAATCATAGGGCTACCTCATAGGTCTGCAACCATGGCTCCACTAACTCTATCCCTCTTTTTCTTTCATACTCACCTCTGTTGGCCAGGCATTGGCTTTCTTAGGTCTGGCTCCCGGTGCTATCAATATGTCTAGTGGGCAGTTGGGACCACCCAACAGACACAATTACAGCACAGAGAGCTGGACCTAAGAAGAGCCTGAAAAGCACGAAAATGCATGTGATTTTTTTCTGATGCCTGCATTTTTACAGGCCTTTCTTTAGTAGCATCTTTGGTCACATATAGGTTTTTTTGTTTGCTGTTCTTTTCCCTATAGGAAAATAGGAAAAAAATAGGAATAATTTTATAAAATAAACTTTACTAAACAGAAAATATGCAGATGACTTTTTGCTCCATAGGAGAGCACTGGTACTTGAAACGTTACCAAAGTTCAATCAGAATTACACAATAATAATGTCTCATCTCAGACCGGCATGTCACTTTAATCTCTCTAGTTACTGTCTGTCTTCATACTAGTACTGCATACTTTATTTCTGGAGGTCCACTTCATTACGCTATCATCGCAGCCTTAGTACACTGTGGGTTCCAGAGTACATAAAATAACCACACAGAATTGAGTACATCATTTTCACATACCCAAATATCTCCTTGCACACAGTGCCTTTGTAAATTGCTTTGCCAACCCTGTACATACATATTACACAGCACATCGTAATACTTAACCCCTGCAGATTGGAACAACATATCAACGCATATAACCTAATAATTAGAGATGAGCGAACATGCTCGTTTAGCGCCGGGGGTGAGCAGGGGGTTGCAGGTTGGAGAGAGAGAACTCCCCCTGCTACTCCGCGCTCCACCCCACCGCCCCCTGAATCTTTTTCGCCTGAGTAGGCAGTTACTCGAAAAAAGCGATGCTCGTTCAAGTAATTGCTCTAAACGAGCACGTTCACTCATCTCTACTAATAATACATCCTAAACCAATGCTCATGCATGTCCGCCACAGTCCATAAAGTGTGTATACACTTAGTCGTTGGAAGCCAGCCTCACATGTCTGACAGCTGTGTCTTTATCCGGGCTTGGATCCATGGCGCCATTGGTATCATCTAGGACACAGACCCATCTGGGGAGGGAGACTCTCTGCCCTCTCATGCACTGTGGGGTCCTTTACGCGGTGATCTCTCTAGCTGGTCCACATCCAGCATTGTTACTTCAGCCCCCAAATCATCAGGGCTCTTTCGTCATCCTGAATGCTCACCAGTGAATCATAGAATCATAGAGTTGGATGGGACCTCCAGAATCATTGCATCAAAATCCCTGTTCAATGCAGGACTCACTAAATTGTCAGAAATGTCTGTCCAGTCTCTGTTTGAAGACTTCCATTGAAGGAGAACTCACCACCTCCTGTGGTAACCTGTTCCACTCATTGATCACCCTCACTTTCAGAAGGTTTTTTCTAATATCTCTAATATCTCGTGTCTCCTCCATACCATTACTTCTGGTTTTTCCTTATGCAAATGAGAATAGGGCTGATCCCCTTCCTGGACTTCTCCTGATCTCCATGGATTTTCAAAGATTCCACCAAGTGGTTCAGCCATTACCTCTACTGCTTGCTTCAATATCCTAGGATATAATTATTCTAGACCTGAAAACTTGAATTAATTTAAGTTAGCCAAGTGTTCCCTCACCATCTTCCAGCCTTTAGATAGCCTGCATTCTTTTATTCCCCCAATAGCATAGGGACAATCAATTCATGTTACATTTACTTTCTGAGAAAAAACAGATAGAAAATAGGAATTTAAAATTTCTGTTTTTTTCAACATAATTTTTTTAATAAAATTCACTATTTTCATCCAATAAAAATCCTATAGGATCTTTGACTTTTCTTTTGACATACCCCAAAATTGTTTTTTTTTATTGCTTTTGGCCTCTCGCGCAAGCCACAATTCATTATTAGCTTTAGCTATTCTGACACTTGCCCTACAGTTTCTGCAGACTGCATTATATTCTTTTTTAGATATTCCCCACCTCTTTCCATTTAATAAACATGTCTTTTTTCCTTTTTAGCATGTATTTAAGTTCTGTGTTTATCCTTCCTGGTCTCTTTAAATACTTCCCCTTCCTCCTTCTTTTATGGATTGTTAAAGATTGTGCATCAAGAATCTCATTTCACAAAATGTCCCATCCTCCTTGGACATTTCTGTCTTCCCACCATGCGAAGAGCATAGCACCTGCAGTCAGTTGCCTCCTCAACTTCCCTGGCCTGGCCACTCAGTTTTTTTATGCTGCTGTGTCTCTTATACAACACACACTGTGCCAACTGTGTATGAGTCCCAAGTTGACACCTGGCCCTTTTTCACAGAGTCATATGGGTTACACAACCAATCACAACCTTGTCTAAAAGCTTCTAATATAAACCCAATTCAGTTCTATTAGTGACAACTATATTGGTTGGAGCTCCTGTTTTTGGCCAATGCTGATATTGCAGTCAGCATTATTGCAGCTCAGTGCTAGATGCCACAAAATAGCTGACAGAGACAGTGGAATGGACTTTGCTCCAGAACTGAACTCAGTTCATGGTAGCAGAGCTGCTGTATTTCATAAGAGGGGAGCAGGGCACTGCCCCCCCCCCCCCCCCCCACACACACACACACACACACACCCTTACAGGAGAAAGGATCCAAGTTCCTTCTCCAGAAGAGGAGACTAGGAACTTTTCTTACTGATCACAAGGAGCCTTATCCTCTGTTGAGCCTGTGGAAGAAAGAGCAATGAAAATAGAAGGAACTGCAGTGTGCACAACACTGCAGATACAAGGGAGACCTACAAGAGAGACATGTTTAGGCCTCATTTACCAAACTGTCTATCAAAAAACTGGCCTTATTATCAAAGGTGGATTTGCTGTAGGTCCTACTGGGAAAAATCTGGTAGGCTGGTGAGGTCAGGGGCAGGGCTAGTCTGGTCATCTCAAATCACAGATCCCACATCAGGTAGTACTATTACTACTATTCCAGTAATGTGGACCCAACAACATGAGGCCACTTTTAGATTTTTTGTCCCAGAGCCATTTTAAGTTCCCAATCCCCCCTTCTTATTACAATCTATTACAGCTGAGCTTTTATTTTTTCAACTATTGTGAAAATTGAGAAGTACACTACTAAGGATGATTATGATGGTGAAGGCCATAGCTCATATGCTTGAGGCTCAATGACAGGTAAATTTGTAATTCACAAGTGAGGTTATCACAGTGATCGAAATAAACAGGAATGGCAAACTGAGCTCTGCTACATCTGTACATGCTGAACTCACTACATTTCTTCACTTGTAACGTACATATGTAAAGACTCTCAATAACCCTTAGAAATGTGAACCTAAAATCAAATACTACTGTATAGAAACTATATGCTGCTTCTCCTGCAGGCTGTATAATTAAATTGCTATTTTAGAATGTTTCTTCTACTTAGACTCAAGATATCAGCGTCTTTCTTATTGGACTGCACTAATGAACAACATTTCCTAAATCCTTTTGATAATCCTATTACTTACACAGGGCTATTTCTGCAAGTGTCATCATTATTATCCAGAGAGCTAAACCGCCTTCCCAATCTGTCCACCTGCTCTCAAGTACAGTTGTGAGGCTGCTTAATCCCTCTCCGCTCAAGGACACAGCTCACCATAAGAAACTAAAGCTGAACATCACAGTAGGTAAATATTACAATTTGGTGCCTAGAAATTAGATTTGAGTATTTCTGATTTACAGCATACATGTGATGTATACTTGATAAGTCCTTGTATTAATTGCTGAGATGGGTTAACCCTTTTATTGATACCTGTCATTTTTAACAGGAGACATTTGCCTAAACTCTTATTTTGCAGCAGGTAAAGTTGTTGAATATGACACGATGTAACGTTTATTATCAGCTTTGGTTTATTTTCATAATATTAATGAAATGCATAACAAGATCTAAATAACGAATTTCCAGTCCAAATTTACATTTCTGTTTTATGTAGGAATTTTGGCTTGAAAAATGACAAACTGAAGTTAACACTTGTCAGAAAGGCTTCAGTTTCAAAGGTTTCAATTTTCTGTAAAAAAGTCATGCACTAAGTTGCGTGATAAGGAGGGATTTGAGAGATCATTGAAAAGCCAATGAATTCATTTGACATATTTGATTAAACAATGATTATTTCAAGTAGAAAGTGTCACAAACTTTAATAATTCGATGGTTACTAATAGTGATTTCATAAGTCAGTCAGACTCGGTGCACATATTGTAAAATGAACCAGGTCAGTGAATGCATGGGGATCTCATAGGTAAATCTAATATCCCATATCTTATGTCTTGTTAAACACACAAATGCCACACATGCAAACAACATCAAGAATCGAATTAGGCTTAGGCTACACAACTAAGAGTTGCTGGAATTGTTGGGAAATTATAGCCACAATGTACAAAGGTTAAATTATTGCCTTTGGTTAAAAAGCACTACGTGACCTTTCAAATATTTGTAATTGAACTCCTATGGTATAATTGAAGTTGCAGTGTATTTGAGTTTCCCATAATTTGTATGGGACTTTTTGTCATTGTATAGCCACAGTATAACTGTGATCGTGGAAGAATTCTTCTAAGCTTTGTTTTGTGGGCTGTGGTAAAAGCCAAGCCAGTTGGAATATTGCCAGAAAGTAGTGAAAAGGCATCTAAATATGTGCCTAGTATAAAAAATAAAAGAAAAACTTGAGTTTTGTGTTTGCTAACTTGTGGGCCATAGGACAAGGCTATAAGAAATGTGTGATTTATGGAAGTTGGTTTACTATATAAAGGTAGCCATCTTTATCTTGCTATGAATTTATTAATTAGGCCAATAGCTGGAAGATGACAAAAGCTTGTAGATAATGTCAGAACTGGTAAAATAACGTTTGAAAGCAAAAACTGTCTTCAAGTTTGTTTGTTTTTATTTGGTTGCTTGAATTACTTTTATATTTATATAGTATTTTATAATTTCATTTCTCAAATGATGCAAGCTACTCTATAGATTGATGCTGGCACATTCCCATGAATTAGGAGATAAAAAAATTATGCTGTGCCGTTTGTATGAAAACGTGATTAAAGTTGACATATATTACTTATATCAATGGCAATAAAGCAAGTTAGAACTTTATATGATAACCTAGTGCTTCCATGACTTGTATAAGCTGACAAAGGCAGTACAATGGGTTAAATCGACTTCCTCATCTTATATGATAAGAGGAGATTAAAGACATGTACTCTCCACCCCTCATTTTAATATGTAACAAGATTTATTATGGCGTGCGATCTCCTGCTGTGTTTGGACTTTAGGCTGCATTAAGTAGCATGCATGATGCCATTGTTAAAGTATAGTATGAGAGTGGAGGGATGGAAATGAAAATCTTAATACATCCTGTATAGAATTCCAATGGAATCTTTGGGTTGAAGTGACTAATAATAGCAGCTTTCTTTACGTGTTATATTGGAATACTCTTTTTTTGTGTAAAAATAAATAAAATGCATAACTTGGTATAAACCTTTTCTCATATGAGAGTAAATGTAGAATATGTTGGAGACAGAAGGAAGTTCCAACAACTTTCCCCAAAAAATTACAGTGGAGACAACATTAACCTCTGGCTTCACCAAAATCATCACTAATTGCAGGAGTTTTGACATTAGACAAATACCCAGCAATGTGATCTTTGGATAACCTGTAGTCAAAAAGACCAAACGTTATGTGATCATAATCCTAATCAATTTTCTAATACATTATGGGATCCCCTATACGGCAACACATACAAACTATAACTGGAAAAGGAAAGTACATCCACACAAGGTGTAAAATATGACATTCTGCATCGAAATATATAATATCAATACATTTATCAATGGTTACTGATATTTTTAAAAAAATGATATTTTTACACCTCTTGTGTGGACGCACTTTGTCTTTGAACTTTAGGTTGCATATGTAACCACATCGCCTGTTATGGGATACCTACGTATGTTCCTACAACTTTCATAGAGACATACACAATTATGTAATACAAAATAAGCAAATAAAATGAATGAAAGGAAAAATATATAAATATAAAATAAAAACACGTCCATGAAAACTGTCCATTTTTCTCTGAAGAAACCCAATCAGAAAACCCTTCCAAGAGTTCTTCTGGCATAATGATGTTGCTCTTGCATGGGAGTTAAACCTTGCTGCATTGAGTACTAGATTACTTGGAAGGGAATCTAAACTTCCATCAGTTTTCTAGAGGAGCAAGCCTACCAGATCTGGCTTTGACCTAAAAAATTAGCATTTTTGTGTTTCACGTTCATCCTGTGGGAATCATGATGACGTTTGAAAGCCAAATTCTGCTTATAAAACAATAATAACAAAAATAAAATGT
Organism: Eleutherodactylus coqui; assembly: GCF_035609145.1. Lineage (NCBI taxonomy): Eukaryota > Metazoa > Chordata > Amphibia > Anura > Eleutherodactylidae > Eleutherodactylus > Eleutherodactylus coqui. Next base: position 232,041,915 of record NC_089839.1, read on the forward strand.
TTTTGTTGCCGTTTATTTACCTTTCAGATCTTACCTCTGTATGTTTTGATGCTTCCTTCCCCAGACAGTTCTAGACAGTATAAGTAATTACAGTAGAGTTACATCCAGCAATCACAGGTGACGTATTCTCTGATTGGAGACGCTCATTTTTTCTGTCTTTTACATCCAGCCCAGATCTCCATCATGATTTCTCTAGCCATAACTTGTCTCTGCAAAGTTTGCAGCACAGACATCTTTGGCTCTCCATTTTTCCAGAACCACACCAACCTTTACTCTACCTACACAAACTCTTCATCTTACTGCTATCCCCAATAGTGCTCTTAAAAATAATAGTGCCAAACAGATAGTGATCCATATTGTTTCCCAGACATTAATAGAGCACCAGATGCTAAAGGTGCCATCTTTTGTAGCCCAAACAATAATGGTGCCCTTATTAGAACCAGACACAATAATAGTGCCATCTATACTCCTGAACAGTAGTAATGTACATTTGTCCATAGTAATAATGCCCAATTTACTGCCATTTACAAAAGTATTAACGACTCTTACTCCTTCTAGACAGTAATAATGCCCCACTGTGCCCACCTAAGTGCCCCCTTAACAATTTATTATGCTCTCTTTTAATGTTCCCATAATATTCCCTGGGTGCCCCTTTAAAGGGAACTTTATACCACCGAATAGCACCACAAACCAAATTATGGACTTGGAGATGTCTATGGGAGAGCGTGTACACAGTGGTCTGAAAAGAGTCAGATTTTTGGACCACACACAAACTTCACCAGTGGACACCCCGGAAATGAAGAATGGGAAGTGTAAAAAAACATCCCCTGGCTCCCAATAACCTAACCGAAAAGTAACATATAGATGGGTTTTTTCCTTAGCTTGACTCTAAATGTGACATAACATCATGGTGTGCCATGCAATCAGGATGTTGTTTTACACTTTGAATAACCTTACAATGGGTTTTGTTGTGTTAAGATAAGAGAACAATAGCTTTTTAGTGGGTTAAGATAAGATAACTTTCTGTGCCATGCTATCACAATCAATGTAAAATTTGTTGCATTGGTAACTTAGTTTTTGTTGCTGTTCGTTGTTGACAGGTTTTCTTTAAAAAGTAGTAACATGCCCCTTAGTGCCCACATAACAAGTGATAATGATTGTGTCTCAGCAAAAAAAACTTTATACTTACCCATACAAAAGTGCCATCTTTTTTCCCCTTGAAAGTAATAATGCCATGTGCCTTTTTAAAGGCAATAATGCTCCCAAGTGCCCCCTTAACAGATTATAAAAAGCCCCTATTTACCCCCAATATGTCCCGTAACAAGTCATAGCATGCACCCTTTCCTGACTATGTCCGAATGAAAAGCAATCTTGAACTTAACCATCACATCCCTACTCTTTTTTCCCTCTAGCCATTACTGTAATTAGTTACTCCCATACGTTCTAGTTAACATTCTCTTCTTCCATGCATTGTGATTTCTAAACAGACATCAACTGGATCTCTGTGACAAGACCAGTGTGCTCTCCCGCTCAGATGTCCATTTGGAACAAGGGGACCAATTGAGAAAGTCATCACTGGCTGATTGTATTAAGGCCTTCAGGAATCGATAGTGTGAGAGAGTGCCGTCCGGCACATCAGGTGAGTTCTACCTTTGTTATATCTAACAAGTCTGCATATTTCTCATCAGAGTGCTATCCTTAGCATTAACATTGGATTGCCTTACCATAACCTGCTCAGGCTTCAGATGAGGTATAGCAAAAAACAGTGGGGGGTCTACAGAATACCTTAAATCATGTAAATTCAAATGTTATCAGCATTGGGTGTCAAATGTAACATACATATATTTGCTTGGGGATTGTGGTGTGGTGTGATATACCACCATTGGTACATGTGTTTATTCATACCTTTGCGTTCGGAAGCTCATCATATATTGATTTAATTGAAAATCCCTCTATTGCATGAAGATATCTGTGTTGATGTAATAACTAGTTATATAGACTCTGTGGTTTTATGATTATTTGTATTTCTGTTTGATATTGCTGTCGCTTATTTCACCAGTCATCTGACTGGAAATATTTTCGGACATGTGCCTACCAAGCCTCTCTTTAGTTCTTCATGTCACTTTCACCCGCCAGGACATTGGTGAGGATATTTTACTCCATTAACACACTTTATATTGGAGTTTTTGGATATTATGATTATTCCTGAGGAAGCTAATTGAGTAGAGCGATACACGTGGTGATTCTATTCCCGTGCAGGTTTCTTTTTTTGTTTATTTTGGCTAGATTCTTTATTTATTCTTCATAGCAGCATCCCTAGCCCTTATCATGGGGTTTGGTAAAGGTTTATATTTCTTTATAGAATCATAGAATGGTAGAGTTGGAAGGGACCTCTAGGGCCATCGGGTCCAACCCCTTGCTCAGTGCAGGATTTACTAAATCACTTCAGACAGATGTCTGTCTAGCTTCTGTTTGAAGACTTCTATTGAAGGAGAACTCACCACCTCCCGTGGCAACCTGTACCACTCATTGATCACCGATAATAGAAAGTCAGAAAAAAATCCGCGCTCTGTATGGAGTAGAAACTAAGGACATATGATGCATAAGCATCACAAGCAGGATGATTTAATATGACACTTACTTGGACAGGAGGGGGGTATGATGCACAGATGCCCCCTCCTATGAGTGTCTTCCACAAAATGCAGTACTGTATTCCACAGCATAGTAATAAATGAAGTGCTTTATTCAGGCGATGCGTTTCGGTGCACAAAAAGCACCTTTCTCAAGCCATTTTTTGTGCACCGAAATGCGTCGCCTTGTCCAGATGTAGAACTTTGCTTTTCTTACTGTTAAATACCATTCTGTTAGTCACCGCCCACTGTTCAAGCCTGTCTAGATCTTTTTGAATCCCCTTTCTCTTTTCTAATGTTAGCTATCCCTCTTAACTTTGTGTTGTCTGCAAATTTGATCAGTTTTCTCTAAATCCCCTCATCTAGCTCATTTATAAAATTGTTGAACAACACTGGGCCTAGGACAGAGCCTTGTGGTACCCCACTTAATACATTCTTTTACTTGGATGTGCAACCATTTATGACCACTCTTTGAGGGCAACCAATCAGCCAGTTGTGAATCCACCTAACAGTTGTCTTGTCAATCCCATATTTGGTCATTTTTTTTCAATAAGGATAGTATGAGATACTTTGTCAAATGCTTTACTAAAGTCAAGATATACTATATGCACCGCATTTTCCTGATCAACCCAGTCGGTGATTCCGTCATAGAAGGAAATTAGATTTGTCTGGCATGATTTGTTTGTAACAAACCCATGATGGCTCTGGTTAATTACTCCATGTCCTTGCATACATGCCGTTTAATAATTTGTTCAAAGATCTTTCTGTGTATAGAAGTCAGGCTCACAGGTGTGTAGTTTCCTGGGTACACCTTCTTCTTGTTTTTGAAGATAGAGACAACATTTGCCCTTCCCCAATCTTCTGAGATTCTGTTATATTTTGTTACTAAATTTTTGTTATTTATGTATTTGTTGGTATTTGCACTAAACTTCTTCATAGAATAATTTATTGTATTTTGTACTTTATTTATACGATTATATTGATTATGATTTTTCATTAGTAAAGTGTAGTCTTTATTTTGCTTCTTTTACAGACACGCATTTATTTATACATGGGATGTAAGCTGTCTAATATTTGGGGGATTAGCCTTCATATTTCTACTTTCTTAGGATTCTTACATGATTTTTGATTGCACAGGTCTATTTGCCCCATATTGTGTGGGCAGTTGTTTTTTTATGCTTCTTTTATAGTGTGTTTGGCAAGAAAATATATATTTGTTTTCTCATTTTGAGTGTGCGCTCTTCATGTATTGTGATGCTTCTTTTTCTTTTTTCCTTTACTTTTTGTCATTTAGACACAATAGCAGCACATCTTTTTGTTCATCGTGGTGCCCACTCTTGGCTGTTTAGTTTACAACTCTAAAATACAGCTGACACTCTGCTGCAACAGGCAGGAATGGAGATAACATCAATCTAAGTGGTTAGACAGAGGGGTAGGGCTCTCCCTGTTACCACATTTATCACATGACCCGCTTTCCTCTTGCACATGACTGGATCACAGGGTATCAAGGGGTTGGTCTCTAATGGGCTTTATTCAGATGCATTCACCTTTTTAAAGTGCTGCATCAGAAGCCAGGCACATGTCCCTTATCCTGGATACAGAGGCGCTCTCCTGCTTTGACCACAGTTATCTAACCCCTTAGTTGCAGAGGTCACTCACTAGTGACAGCTGCATTTAAGTGATTGACAGAGAGATGGGTCTCTATCTTTACCCTGCCCCCCTTCCATAATGCAAATGTTGATAGTTTCCTGAGCAGCCTGAGGGTGCATTCACATGAGTGTGTGCATATGCATACATTGGTGTGCACAAAACCTTGGACCCAGGTACTTTCAGAAACACTCATTAATGCAGGTCTGTGCAGCATCCCTTTCAGTGGGGCTATGGCTGCTGCTGGTGGCCGCATTGAAAACAATAGGATGCCAGCACCCCTGCAGTGATTTTCAGGCAAGGGCTTGAAATATAAAAAAATAAAAATAAATAAATTTAAAAAAAAAATAAAAATATATATATATATATACACTCACCTCTCCGTCGCTGCTGTGTAAATATTCCCTGCAGGGAGTAAAGAACACCCTGCCACAGCTGTCACAGCTGTAGCAGAGGATTTTTTCATCTCGGCGGAGAGTCCCCTTGTCACTGAACACTGTGACAGCCATTCATTGAATTCAATGAATGGCCAAGCACTGCCTGTAATTGGCTGAGTGCTATGACCAATCACAGACAGCACTCAGCTGTCATTCAATGAATGGCTGAGTGCTGCCTGTGGTTTGCTGAGCACTCAGCCAATCAGATTCAGCCATTTCAGCAGGTGGGGATTTTAAATCCCCGCCTGCTGAAACAGATTCAGAGCAGTGCAGGAAGAAGACAGGCTGGATGCGGCTGAGTCTCAGCAGCTGAGGAGAGGTGAATATATATATTTTTTATTTTTAACATATTCTGTGGATGATTTTCAGGGAAGGGGAAGGCAAGCCCTTCCCTGAAAATCCCTGCAGGGCTTGCCAGCAGCCCATTGCTTTCAGTTGGACTGCAGAAGTACCGGTCCCATTGTAAGCCATGGGAGAATATCAGGATCCTCTGCCACAGCTGTCACAGCTGTGGCAGGGGATTCTTTACTCACTGTGGGGAGTCCTCCTGTGACTGCACACTGTGACAGTGCTGTCACAGTGTTCAGTGACAAGGGGACTCCCTGCTGGAGATATTGCCATGCACCACAGACCTACAGTGCACGCATGTAATATGTTTTGCAGGTACATGCGTTTGCACGCCTATAAAACACGGAAATGTGAACACACCATAGGAATCCAATGGTTCTAATAGATGCGTGGTTTTGTCAGCTGCCATACTAAGGGGTTTAGGTTTACATCTGTTCCATCTAATTTACTTTAAATACATTTTCTGTTAACAAATACATTGATGGCGTATGCTTGGCAGCAAAATGCATATAAATACATGTAGAGTATGCAGAGTTGTGCCCAGTAATGCAACTCAGCCCTGTTCACTTGGATGGGGCTGAGCTGCAATACAGCAGCTTGTGCTAATTTATCATTATTCTGTTCAAATAAACTGCATCTAACAGTCACAGTTCTCAAGTTGCAGATTAATATGTTAATCCTCTGTGACGTACATGTAAATCAGAGCTACAGGTTGGGTATGGGAGTCAAGCTCACAGGTGCTGGCTGTTAAAACAGCTGACACCCACTACAAATGGCTGAGAATAGAGCCAGCACCAGTCACAGCCATTTGACCACTTACATGAGTGGTCAGTGCTGAAATGTTGCCCGAAACATGTAGGATGTCAGCTGGGTCCCCCTCTGACGTTTTAGTGCCCCCTTCGCCCATGATGCGATTGCTGGGTGCTAATGGTTGCCATAGCAGCCCTGAGCCTAGTGTAGGCTCCCTGGGCTGTCATGTATTTAAGCCTATTAACCCCTGCCACAGACAGGGCTTAACAGGCTAATTTTGAAACTACAATATACTGCAATGCTGAAGTATTGCAGTATAATGTAGAAGTGATCAAATGATCACAAGTTTAACTCCTGCAAGGGACCTAAAAAAACATAAAACTGAGTTAATTAAAATAATAACTATACATTCAATAAAGCTATTTATTCCCGCTTTTCCCACAAAATAATCTAAACAATAATGAATAAACATAATTAGCATTGACGAATCAATAGAAGCCCAAACTAATTAAGTGAATGCTGTCAAAAAAAGAAATACACAATGCTAGAAGGATTTTTTAAAAAGTGAATTAAAAAACTGATAAAGTTGTATGTAACAAAAAATGGTAACAACGTCAATTACAGGTCCCAATTGTTTCAGGTCCAGAGGCTAACTGAAGTGACAACTGAGCAACCCCATGCTGTAGGGATCGGCTGATCATAGTATTCCTGCAGTGAGGACTGTTTGACATCTGACAATTAATCAGTTTTGATCCAGGTGTTGTTATCAGGACCTGAGGTAATCAGCACCCAACCAAAGTTGGGTCACAGTCATAGGTGGACATTTTTTGATGCAGGAAGTCCTTAATCGCCAGGTATATGGCGACTGTAAATATACGGCAGCTCTGCAAATAGATACACTGCTAGCTGTCATATATTTATGTGATCCAGTCAGAAAGGGGTTAAAAAGCTGTGATTTTGCCTCTGGAACAATTAGACGGGTGTTATAAAATGCACTTTTTAGCTCTATGTGGCCAAAGAAATATATAGGACGGTTGCATGTCTTAACAGAGATAATAACAGAAAACACTTGGGGGAAAACTGATACACTTTATTATGCCTAGGCCTGTGTTATAGTGTTTTTGAATCTTTGTGTCATGTACCACATCCTCAAGTCTGCAGTAAGCAGAACACATTGGAGAAAATTTACTAAGTTACAATAAATGCACCTGAATTCTGTCTCAATTTGTGCCAAACATTGGCATACATGCCATGCACTACATTTATTGTTTATTATACACACTTTTTGCGCATCACTAGGTGTGGTTTAGCAGGAAAGGGCATGACTTAACTGCAATGGCATGCACCAACATTGTGGTGCAAAATATTGGAACCAACTAAGTGTAGTGTTTCTGGTGCTAGGTTTAGCCACAGATGTAGTAGCCATGCAGGTCCAGAGAGAAGTCAGAGGGAAGCCTGGAGGCAGTATCTGTAAGTCTGGCTTCGCAGTACAAATGGAAAAGGCAGGTAGCATTGTCAGAAAGGAAAGCTAGAGCTCTGTAACTATGGATCTTGGTCCGCAGTACAAATGGAGAAGGTGGGTAGTGTTGTTAGAAAGAGAAGCCAAACGCCAGTATCAGAAGATTTTGATTCACAGTACAAATGGAGGAAACAGGTCATGTCAGGAAGGGAAGCCAGAGGTTGGTAACTGTAAATATTTGTTTGAATGGCAGAGGAACAGGCAGGAGAGGAGCTTGATTAAGGCTGTGGAGCACAATATTCACGTGCTGGAGGAGAGACTGGGCCAGGTTTATATAATGCCTCTAATTAGGAGCAGGGCAGAACCAAGACAAGGAAACAGATCAGGAACCACAGGAACATTTAAGTCCTGGATGATTCAATTGAGAGAGCTGCCGAATGGAGTAAGGAGGTTCTGGGTTTGAGCCCTGACACTAAGCCAACTAATAGATGAAATATAGATAGACTAAAGTCAAGATTATACAAGATTTTTACGATTTTTTCATTTGTCCTGTAACATTACAATAAGCATTACAATAATATTGTATTTCATATTTCCAACCAGGGACAGGATTATAAGGAGAATTAGGAGGAAAAAAAAGAGGATGGGGGGGGAGATCAACAAGAAACAGCCTTTACTTTTTGTACTAATCGAGTATAACATAGAATTAGCTTTGAGTGAAGGAAAATATACAGCATATGGATTGAATTAAAGGGGTGGTCTCGCGAAACCAAGTGGGGTTATACACTTCCGTATGGCCATATTAATGCACTTTGTAATGTACATCGTGCATTAAATATGAGCCATACAGAAGTTATTCCACTTACCTGCTTCGTTGCTAGCGTCCTCGTCTCCATGGTTCCGTCTAAATTCGCTGGCAGCTTGCTTTTTTAGACGCGCTTGCGCAGTCCGGTCTTCTGCTCAGCGCGAGCCGCTTCAGTGTGTTAGACGCTACAGCTCTTCTGCGCATGCGCAGACGAGCTGTAACCTCTCGGGAGCGCGCTGGAGCGGCCATTCTGTACCTTCCTCTGTTACAGAAAGGTGCAGAAAGTTCAGCAGCCCAGCCGAGCGGAGACGAGAAGCCCAGCCGAGAAGCCGCCCATGTAAGTCGCCTGCCCCCGGAGCCCACCGCCTGTCCCCCGAGCTCACCGCCTGTCCCCCGAACTCACCGCCTGTCCCCCGAGCTCACCGCCTGTCCCCCGAGCTCACCGCCTGTCCCCCGAGCTCACCGCCTGTTCCCGGAGCTCACCGCCTGCCACCGGAGCCCACCGCCATGCCCCCGAGCCTGCCGCCGTGCTGCCCGAGCCTGCCGCCGTGCTGCCCGAGCCTGCTGCCGTGCCCCCGAGCCTGCCGCCATGCCCCCGATGCTGCCCCCATGCTGCCCGAGCCTCCCGCCGCCGTGCCCCCGATGCTGCCCGAGCCTCCCGCCGCCATGCCCCCGATGCTGCCCGAGCCTCCCGCCGCCGGGACACACAGACAGACAGACATATATATAGACAGACAGACAGACACACACACACATATATACACACACACACACATATATATATAATATATACACACACACATATATATATATATATATATGTGTGTGTGTGTGTGTGTGTGTGTGTGTGTGTGTGTGTGTGTGTGTATGTATATATATATATACACACACATATACAAACACGTGTGGGTATATATATATATATATGTGTGTGTATATATATATATATATAATGTGTGTGCATATATACACTCACGAATACGCGTATGCGTATACTCGTACACACGTATACTATATATATATCTCTATATATATCTATATATAGAGATATATATATAAAAGATGTGTACACGCATATATACACACACACATTATATATATATATATATATATATATATATATATATATACACACACACATACACATATATACACACGCATATAAAAAAAACACGTGTGTGTATGTGTATCTATCTATCTATCTATCTATGTGTGTGTGTATATACACTCACGAATACGCGTATGCGTATACTCATACACACGTATACTATATATATCTATCTATATATATATAGATATATATATAAAATGTGTACACGCATATATACACACACATATATATTTAGGTGAAAAAACTATTTCATCTAAAACAGTGGAAAGTGAATTGCAGGGAGGCATTACAGTACCTTCTGCTGAGAATTCAGCACTGGACAGCTCCCTGCTATTACGAAGCCTGGGTTACTTGTGCAGGGGGAAAGGATCAGCACTGGACAGCTCCCTGCTAATACGAAGCGTGACCGGCGTCTCGGGAGCGAGCACGTCGGGCTGAAGCAAGCGCAGGGAGAAGAAGCGGCGGACATCTTTGGGAAACTTTTTATAAGTTCATGAAACGCCAGAACTGTAAGTAGGAACCGGCTTTAAAAGCCATTTACATTGGTACTTAGTAATGTATGCTGAAGAAGGGGGACTGGGCAAAAAAAATATTTCACTGCTGCCTCGAGACATCTCCTTTAACTATCAAGTGTATATGGAAATTTTTCATTCCTTGATTTTGGTCTATTTTGTAAATAGGTCCCACCAAGATGTCCATGACTCCACATGAGCTAGATAACTGTTTTTCAGGGTAAATATTCTTTCGTATTTTCCATGTTGCAATTTATATCAGTTAACGCTTGGAATAAGAGCGGTCGTTTGAACTCCAGTTCCTAGATATTGAGTATTTGACTGAAAAAAAGATGTGAGAGACTATCTTTCTAAATTTAATGGCTATTCTTTCTATGCCCAATAGAGGGATGGCAAGTTGAGAATTAGGGGAGACTTTTGAGCCCACTATTTTATTTATTAATTTGAAAACTTCTTTCCAAAGTGAATGTAATTTTTCACAACTCCAAAAGATATGAAGTAGGGTACCTTGTCCCCCACAGGCTTTCCAACACTCGGCTGTAACATTCAGGAATAGAGAAGCTAATCTGTAGGGTGAATAATACCATTTTGTGAAAATTTTGTAATGTACTTAGACTAACACATAATGTGGATTTGTGGGCCCATGTGAAAGCTTGAGACCATTGTTCTGTTGAGTATGTGGTGTTTAGATCTCTCTCCCATTTGAGGATATGGACCTTCTCAAAGCGGGTTATGCAGAAGACAGCTGGTGAGCTGTCTTCTGCATACTCCTGCTGTGTTCATGGAGCACACAGCTGGTATACAGCTGTGCACTCCAACTGGGGTATGCAGAAGACAGTTGGACCACTGCCTTCTTCATACTCCGGCTGTGTTCTCCGAGTGGGATACCAGCTAAAACAGTAGTATCAGCGGTATCCCTCTGAGAACTCAGCATGCAGCACTGATAAAGCTTATCATTCTTTTAGCTTGCTAAAAGACAACAATGAACGACTCGTTAACGAAAACTGCACGATGTCCGTGCAGTTAGACCCAACGATTCTTGCTCAAAAGACGGCTTTGAGCGATTTTTTTCTTCCTGTGACCTAGCAAAATGTAGGAGTTGAAGCTAGTCCATCACTGATGCTTTGATGGATGGGCACTCTGGGAGAGAGTAAGAGGGAGCCAGAGACACCGCTATGAGTAGGCGGACAAAGCATTTTCTGAACGCATGTGTAGGAGCAGCCTAAGGGTGCTATCAAATGATATGTTACTGCCCTACAAAATGCAGGCAGAGCTACACCAATTGCAGCTGGCAACTGGACGCCTCAGGCCAGTGAGATTTCCAGGTGTTGGCTGCCTTTTGCAGGGAAGAAATGCTGCTGTGTAATAGCACCCTTTCAATAATCTGAAACGTATTCTCTTGTACTTTTCTTAAAAGTAGTTTTCACGCATCAGATTTTCAGATTTCTTGGGGTGCTATTACACGAGAGGCATGCTTGTGTAACAGCATTAATTGCTGGGCAGCATCTGCATTTGGAAGTACAGCCAAGGAATTAGCAAGAAAACGCATGCTCTAGTCTAGTGCATGTATAATACAGCACCCATGTATAATAGCAGACTTACGATCTGTAGAAAACATTCAAATCGTGGCATTAACCTGCTCCATGCATGATCTGATTTAAAGAGGTTGTCCCGCGCCGAAACGGGTTTTTTTTTTTTTTAACCCCCCCCCCCCCCCCGTTCGGCGCGAGACAACCCCGATGCAGGGGTTAAAAAAACAACCCGCACAGCGCTTACCTGAATCCCGGCGGTCCGGCGTCTTCATACTCACCTGCTGAAGATGGCCGCCGGGATCCTCTGTCTCCGTGGACCGCAGGGCTTCTGTGCGGTCCATTGCTGATTCCAGCCTCCTGATTGGCTGGAATCGGCACGTGACGGGCGGAGCTACACGGAGCCGGCATTCTGCACGAGCGGCCCCATAGAAGACTGCAGAAGACCCGGACTGCGCAAGCGCGGCTAATTTGGCCATCGGAGGCCGAAAATTAGTCGGCTCCATGGGAACGAGGACGCTAGCAACGGAGCAGGTAAGTATAAAACTTTTTATAACTTCTGTATGGCTCATAATTAATGCACAATGTACATTACAAAGTGCATTAATATGGCCATACAGAAGTGTATAGACCCACTTGCTGCCGCGGGACAACCCCTTTAAACTCTGTGCTCCAACTCATTGGCATGGAAATTTCATAATGTCATGCCTAGGTAAACCAGTAATCCACCAAGAAATAGCAACGTACTTAAAGTGTAGCTGCACTTTAACATGACTTTTCAGAATAAGCTGAAATGTTTACATGAAGAGTTTCCCTATTACTGGCCATTATATGACTTGCATCCTGTATTTCCTGCATTTTACCTTTCTACAGGGTGTGCCTTTGATTCTTAGTTCTCTCAAAACTGGCAAAAGCAGTTTGCTGCTGGGCTGTATAAACTGTGCAGAGAATTTTACATTCTGATCTCTAATTGTATGTAACATGCACAGAGAGACAAAAAACCATCAGGTAGGGCAGTGAAAAGCAAGACTGAGCAGTTGAGATGTGATTTCAGTAGCTAAAACACTTAGTAAACAGTCAGTTACTTTTAGCTGCAGGCAGTGTTTTTGTGAGTCTGTGCTTCTCACCTTACCCCCTCCACTCTGTTCTCTATATGGTTCAGTAAGCACCATGACTCATCCCCTTCCTTTACTTCCCATTCTGCTGGCAGACCTTTCTCTAGTCACACACAGGATAGCAGGCAGTAAAGAGCAAGTTAGGCGGAATGGAAACCCCTAGTGCCCAGCACTTTAAAGAGAGTTTTCAGCACGAAAATGTCATTTTAGATATATAAAGTAAATTGCACTTTAGTTAGTTATCACACTGACTACCGTTTGAAAAGCTAGTGACCATTTTAAGGGGTGGCATCACCCTGCAGCTACAAAGTCTACCAGTAACCAAAAAATCCTAGGTGTTTTGAAATTAACGCACTCCTTATACATCACACAATACCGGATAATTAGATCCCCTCTCAGTTAACATACCCTACAAGGCATTCCATTATTTACCACTAACCACTTACCAACACAGTAGCTCCCACTGCAGTGCTATGGCCCAAGGTTCAAATCCCACCAAGGACAACATCCGCAAGGAGGAAATGGAAATAAAAATAAAGAGATGGCACTCAGGGCACGAGATCCTGGCAGGTCTCTAGTCTGTCTCCCTGGTAAAACAAGTAACTCCGATTATTTCCTGCTATATTTCCCCATGTTGGAAGTTGTGAAGAGTTCTTTCTAAGCGCCATCTCTTTGGTTTTTTTTCTTTTCCTGTGTTATTTACTGGACCCATGCTTACCAGGTATATCGGATCAGCGCACTCCTTTGTGGATGTCCTAGACAGACAGACAGAGATTCCTTGCATTCATTTGCAGTCCATGACCTTTTGAGAGCACACCAGGCCTCCAGCAGTGTTTGCCTACTTTTTTTTTAGATTTGTTTCTTTTCCTTTACCTCATTGACCTATTGGTGATAGCACTGTCCTTTTTATTAGTCTTAAGGCCCATTTACATGCAACAATTGTCACTCAAAAATTGTTCAAAGAAGCGAAAGTGAGCAATAATCGTTACGTGTAAACATGAACCCATCATGCACTATTCGTTCACTTGTCGTTTATCGTTGAGTTTCAACCTGCGTAAAAATAGTTGTTAGTTCGTTCGCTTGTCCTTACTTTTTAAATGGCCTTCCTTTAGTCATTCAGTCTTTCAAAAGACTTGAGGGGAGGGGTGAATTTTTACCAAACTAAACACAACAACTCATGCCACAGTAGACAATAATGACTTTTCTTCTCACTGATTAAAAACCTCCTGGTCAGAGATTCTTTGTATAAACACACGCTCACCGAAACAAACAACATATAAAGAGTTTACAGATAGTCCCCGACTTGCGAACATTCGAGTTCTGAATTTCGCTAGATGCGAACAATCTGTTCTGCACAGTATGATGTAATGCTATGGCATTACATCATACTGTGCAGGGACCGGGCAGGCTTCTATCAAGCCTGATAGAAGCCTGTCCGGTCACATCGCGGGACACTGCGGTTGCTAGGCAGCCGGGGGCCTTCTGAAAGGCCCTAGGGCTGTCTATGCCGAGCGCCTATCAAGCCGTGCGCTTGATGGGCACTCTGCATAGGCAGCCCTGGGGCCTTTCAGGAGGTCCCCGGCTGCCTAGCAACCACACAGCGTCCCGCAATCTCATCGTAGGACGCTGTACAGGCCCCCTGAACGTCGGGTGCAGGCTGTTTCTTACAGCTGGCACTGGGCGGCAGCAGTTCCGACGAGCCGCGCCGCTCGTCAGAACTGTTAACACTCTAAATACCACTGTCAGAGCGGTATTTAAAGTGTTAACAGTTCTGACAAGCGGCGCGTCGGAACTGCTGCCGCCGGGTGCCCGCTGTAAGAACAGCCTGCACCCGACGTTGTATGGAGCGGGATCCACCCGCGATCCCGCTCCATACTACCATTTGTTCGGACTTGCGAACAAAATGGACTTGCGAACAGGCTCCTGGAACGGAACCTGTTCGCAAGTCGGGGACTAACTGTACTTAGCTAACGAGGGAAATGGTAAGAATTTCAAACATTTATCTTTACGTGTGAACGCTCAACAGTTGAAAGCAAAAAATGTCCAGTGGGGACAGATCCCACAAAGTGCTGCACAATATGTATGCGCTATATAAACATTATTATTATATCTGTCCTGTTATTAAATGTCTCCCAGACAAACCAGGGTATAAGAGCCCTAGGACAACTTCTATAACACATCATAGGCTCACAACAACATTCATACCAAGTCAGATACAAATCCAGGCGTCCATCTTACATAAATTCCTTTTATTAGTATAAGTAGAAGTACAAAACACATTATTTAATTTTTTTATTCATTTTTATATTTTTGGGGGATAGTAGCAACGCTATATAATGGAAGTGTGTTATTTTTGATTTAGGTATTTATTTTTTAGGAAAATGTCACTGTACATTTGCAAGCATTATATGATCTGCGTATTGATGTTATTGGAGCAGGCTGTTGGGCTTGGACCCATTCTGTTTCATAGGTCAGTTTTTGCTAATCAGTGATGGCTTGGTAGATGCTGTTGGTCTCAGGGGTTTAATTGCTCACTTTACATTGGTCCAGATACCATTGTTTTATTGTATTGTATTACATATTAATTTATTTTATTACATCATGCAAAGCATAACAGGTGCTCATTAGGACTCCACTACAGATAACCAGCAATATCATGGTTGACAGTTAAAGGGGATGCCGAATGCATGTTTGGTTTTTTTTTCTAATAATTAACATTGATGGGTTTTCAATTCATTGTTTAAAATCTTCCTTACATTGTCTGCTAACCTGAGTGCTGCTGCATGGAAACGCTGCATACATGGGCCCTTCCTCTCACACTAATTTTGGAATGTATGGGACACCAGAAAGTTGCGTAGAAAGTGTATCCTTACTGTGGCCATGTCACAAAGTCTCAAGAGAGAATAATACCTCTGCAGCGCCACCTATTGGATGGCAGCATTCCTTCAAATCAATACGTGAGAGGCCTATGATGTGGGTCGGGAGGGGTAACATCACTCCTTAGGGAGAGCACCAAGAAGGTGAGTAAGGAAGCTTATAAGGCCATCCATTCTTCTCTGGGTAATATGCAAATAAGGATGATGGAATAATACCTCTGAAACACCACCTATTGGATGGCAGCATTTATTCAAATTAATTCCATCTTCATTATTTGCATATTACCCAGAGGAGCATGGATGGCCTTATAAGTCTCCTCACTCACCTTCTTGGTGCTCTCCCTAAGGAGTGATGTTACCCCCTCCGACCAAAGTCTCAAACTACTTGTTTAATGCGGCCGTGCTCTGGTCAGTGAACATAGAACAGAGGGAGTGAGATTTTTAAGCACAAGTAATTGGAAAGCCCTCTTACAAAATACATACAGCCTAGAGAACCTCTCTAAATCACCCTGATTACTTTTGATGCACATTAGATGAATAGGGGCAGCACTACAGTGCCCAGATAACGGAGGGCTGGAGAAAGAACCGAAAGTCCCCACATGAATATATGAATGAAGGTGAGGTCATGCATGCATATTGCCTCTCCATGCATTTCAATGGGAGAGCCAGAGATTACAGAGAGCTTGTATTCAGCAATTTCCAATGTTCCCATTGAAATCCCACATGCACTTCATGACCTCCACTTCATTCATGTGGGGACCTCCAGGAACCCCATTCTCATGATTGGTGGGGTCCCAGCAGTTAGATCCTATGGATAGAGGATCACTTTGTAACTTGGAACAAACGCCTTAAAGATGAACCAACTCCTGTGATTGATTTATTTTTAAGATACCCTTCGTACAAAAAGGAATTGTAAAAATTTTTAAAGCTATTTAAAGAAATTTTTGAGATACAAAATAATAAAATCTGCAACCAAATGGTCTAAAACCACCGCTATACTTTACTATTCATGTTGGTTTCTTAGATACAGCCTTTGAGTTGAGGAGCCTGGCCTTAAGCAAGTAATTCTCATATGCAACACGTGGGTCCTTACTATGAGGTAATTCTTTCAAATCGGATAGAAGTAGTAAGCCAGTAGCTTCTTAACAACTTCAGTTATTTGTAGCAAACATGGAAGCATTGTTCGTCATTTCAGCCTGCGTTATTTATCTTAATCCAATCATCTTAACTTCTTACCTCCCAGCTATATATAAATACATGCAGGGATTCATGCCATCCAAACATGTCACATGCCGTACTTAACAGGAATTAGTTATTTATCTAAGTGCTCAGTGGTTTTTTAAGGATTTTTTTAATTACAGAATTTAAGTATAAATGTCCTGTGGACCCTCTCTGTTTGGTGTATACACACGTTTCCATGTATGAGACACGTTTTTAACAAATATTGGGAATTCACTTTTATTTTAATCATAAAATCATTACAGGGAATCGGTAGTGTTGAAAATGCTGCCCGATCTGAGAGCAACAGGAGCTGAGCAGATTAATTAAAATGTTTGTAGAAAAAGACTTAGTAGAAATGCTTATTTATGCATTTAAATTCCTGCTTGTTCTGTGCCTAAGAGTCCAGTGGGCGGTCCTAATCAGTGATACAGGAAAGGCTTAATAGGTCCTTAAGGTCAGAATGAGCAGAACTTTAGATTTAATAAAGTACAAGTTATACTGAATCTTTTCCCACTAAACTACACAGGGTGTCCACAGAAATACCTATTTAATGCCAAAAGAGGTTTTGCATTGCAAAAGGGTTTGTGTGTGAAGCATGCTTGTTCTAGCAATAACCAAATGGAATCATTTTAAGGCAAATTAGTCATTTTAGTCTCCTTCATTTTATATTGAGACCACAGATAATAAGGGCTTATTCAAACGTGGTTTTCACGCCCGACCGATATACGGTATCCCTCTCTGCAGGGGGAGGAGGCTGGAAGAGCTGGGAGCAGTACACCGAGCTCCCCTCTCCGCCCCTCACCACTATTTGCAATGGGAGGGGGCAGGATGGGGGTGGAGTTAAGTTCAATATCCGGTCGTCTGAAGCCGCCCTAAAAGTTGATGCACCCTGGCACAGACTAATTTGTAACATAACCTTAGTAAACAATAATAATAATAATATTGAGGGTAAAGTGGATAAGAAAAGACCTGGCTATGATTTATAATGGGAAGTTTGGCCCATAACATGCCCAATTTGACCATCACTGAAAAAAGGGCCAAATGTGAGGATTTGAAGGTTGAAATACAGCGTCTCTGGCTTAAGCCGGTAGTTGTGGTCCCCGCAGAGGTGTAACCTAAAGCTGCCGGGCCCCAGTGCAAAATCTGGAACTGGGCCCCCAACTATAAAGCTTCATTGTCAGTATTGGTTTGCAATATGGGGAAGAGAGACTTTATGGGCCTCCTAGGTTTCCTGGGTCCAGGCGTAACCGCATCCCCTATACATACGCCCATGGGTCCCAGTGGTACTCGGCACACTGGGTGCTGTGTCTAAAGACCTTGACTTGCACTTGAAACAACTCAATATCAACAAAATTAACATCTGTAAGTTACAAAAGGCCCCACTGCTGGGCTCTGCATGCATCTCATGCCGATAAATACTGTCCTCCTAGGTTCCTGGGAGGAACCAAATGTGCTATGAAGATGAACTGGCAAGCTGTGATCTTGTGCTTGAGTTGTACTGCTTTTTTATGCATACCAATAATAATAAATATAACTGCTGATGTGCCTATTTTACTAAATACTTGTGATCCTCCCTAAATAACATCTCTAGATAATGTTGTTTTAGAACTCTGTATTGTGTCTTTACTCTGTTGCCCCTTCAAGAAATGTAAGAATAAATTGACAACTGGGTGTTGTCATTCCCCCTAGTCTAAGGGGTGTGTCAGCCCACATTAAATAGTACCAAAATGCGTAAGAAAATGCCTCCAACTGGTAACACTTACTTGTAAATGTATTCTTACATTTCTAGGAGGAATAACAGAGGAACAGCACAACACAGAGTTGCAGGAAAAGATAATCCAGAAGTGTTAGATCACGGGAAATACAACTGCTTACTAAAAGTCGAGAAAACTAAAAGGTCTTCGTTAAAGATAATCTGTCACCTCTAACCCCCCCCCCCCCCAAACTACTGGAATTAGTAAATAGCATAAAATATGCCAATTCCAAATCTGTATTATCTTTTTACTCACTTGCACTCCCCAGCTGTGTGCTGCCTGCTGACAATGGGGCAGTCTCCATTATAACATTGAGGGTGGGGTGGGGGTTGGTGGAGCTGCAGGGGGCCACATATTTCTCCTGCAGGATCAGATCCTACCCTACATAAACAGTTCAATAACCCTGTAAATGCAAGGATACTATACTCAGCTTTTATGTAAATTAATGTTAGACAGTGAGGTCTGAATGTTACTCAGCTCTTCCCATTTCAGCAGTGCGTTTTATCTTTTTCTTGTCTCCAGCCGCAGCCGATTGCCCAATGACGATCAGACCAGACTACTTATTTAACACCTTGCCACTGCAGCCATTTTTTGTTTTTCATCCCTGCCTCCTAAGAACTCTTACTTTTCTCTGTTGACATAGCTGTGTAAGGGCTTGAATTTTGCGGGTCAGGTTCTATTTTTACCGGTGCCATTTAGGCCCCTCACAAAGGTACTTTTTACCGTGGCGCTTTCAGCACCACGCTAATCGGGGTACAACACTCCCATTGTTTTCAATGGGACAGCTCACACAGGCGCAGACAGGTTGTGATTGGTGCATCTAGCACTGGATCTGATTGGTTCTCAAGCACTGGCTCAGCCAATCAGAGCAATCTCTTGCTGGAGGTGGGGTTTTCAATTCTCGTTACCAGCAAGAGATGCTCTGTCGGCGCTGACAAGTGCAGGGAAGCCTGCCGGAATGCCGGAGAGCAGCGGGAGAGACCTGGACGGTGCCTGCTAGGTGAATATTGCTTTTTGTTCAGCTTCCTTGGCTGCGTTTTTACCAAAGTAAAAATGACGTCAAAATGCATGCTAACGCTGCTGAAACCACAGTAAACGTAGTGTTGAAAAACACAACATTTTTGCAAACGCCTGTGTGAGAGAGGCCTTAATGTTCTATATAATATATTAAAAACTTTTTAAAAATTTTTAGTGGGGTCTTATGGAAAAAAAAACACTGAGCCATAAAATGACATGATCATTTTATTTAGCAGGTTAGTATGATTACAAATATACTAAATTTGTATACTTTTTCATGTTTTACTGCTTTCTGCCGCCATATTCTGAGACCTGTAATTTTTTACATTTTCCTATGGATAGGGCTGTGTGAGAGTTTACTTATTGTGGGACAAGCTATGTCTTATATTGGTACTATTTTGGGATACAAAGAACTTTTTTTAATAGAATTTTTGATAACATTTTATTCCATTTTTGGAAGGTAGGGTAAACAAAAAACAGAATTCTGCCATTGTGAATGACCCCTGGAATACATGAAAGGACTGGCACACTTTAGTTATCTGTGGCTGATGAAGTGCTTGCACCTGAAATGTGGTGACTACTGACAATTGATCTTATGGCCTTAGTCAGACGGGCGTTTTTTTCGCGCGATTTGCGGATCGCATGACGGATGCGCATCCGCAAATCGCGTGACCGGTGCCCGAAAATCGCCCGAAAATCTGCTCCTAGCCGCGTTTCATTAGAAACGGGCCGGAGCTGTCCAGCGCATTGCATTCAATGGAGCGGCAATACAGCCCGCTCCATTAAAAGCAATGCGCTGCGGGCAAGTGTGGGATGAATTGTCGGGAAGGGCTTAAATATATAAGCCCTTCCCTGCAATTCATCCAGAAAAGTGTTAAAATAAAGAATATATATATACTTACCTGCTCCCGGCAGCCGGAGTTCCGCGCGGCTGGCCTGCAGTGGGTGTGAAGGGGGTGTGAGTCAGACCTGCCCCCTGATTGGCTCAGCGCTGAGCCAATCAGGGGACAGGTCTGACTCACACCCCCTTCACACCCACTGCAGTACGGCCGCACGGAACTCCGGCTGCCGGGAGCAGGTGAGTATGTATATATTTTTTATTTTAACACTTTTCTGGATGAATTGCAGGGAAGGGCTTATATATTTAAGCCCTTCCCGACAATTCATCCTGCGCTCGCCGGCAGCCCATTGCTTTCAATGGAGGCGGCTGTATTGCCGGCTCCATTGAATTCAATGGGCAAACATCGTTCTTCTCTGCCACAGCTGTTACAGCTGTGGAAGAGAAGAATGATTGGTCTTCTATATGTTCTCAATGGGGTCGGCGCTGCTGCCGCCGGCCCCATTGAGCGCATATAGAGAAGAGAACAGGAATCGCAGATCGCAGATAGGTGCGATCTGCGATTTCTGTTCTATAATTTATCGGACGAGCGCATAAAAAGCGCTCATGTGTCCGATACCATTGCAAAGCAATGGTTTTATAAAATCGCCGGACACATGCGCATGCGCAAATCGCGGCAAAAAGCGCCCATCTGACTAAGGCCTTAGTGATGTTTTGTGTGACATGGAACAATAAAGTATATATTAATAGATTCACCTGCAAATAGAGCCGTCATCACCTGGTGTACAAATGAACAACTCATCCTGGCATGGGTAATGGGCAGTACAGAACAAGTTGTAACACACTTTACTGTAGAGAGGTGCTACTAGACAGTCAATCAACACGTGTACTTCAGTATGCTCATGGTGGAAGCTCCACGAAATCGATGCCTCAGATCCGGACTGTCGGTGGCACTGTATGTTGAATATGGTTTCAAGTTTTAATGCTCAGGAAAAACCATTGTATGTTGAAAATATTGTATCCTGAGACCATTGCAATTTGAATGATCAATTGTAATTGGTAAACAATGATTGCAGGTTGACTATAGGTTTAGACTTTACACATGACTTGTTGGAAACTGTCGTGGACATTGCTATTTGATATCAAGCAACTCACAATCACATAGATACAGAGTACTGCACATTTTTAATCAAGACTAGTTACAGAGCCCCCTTTTCTTCCATTTCTTCTTACCTTTCATTTATTCTTTTTTTCTATCCTTTCTTTTCCTTTCTCATTTTCTTTCCTTTCTGCACTTGGATGGGGTTTAGCAGCAATAGCGGGCACAGACCATGGACAAAAGTCATGCTGTTGCTGGAAAAAAAGTTGACCCATTTTTCCAACACTGAACAATGCCCTTTAGGCTACCTGTCCACGGGCGAGTTGTCATTGCGAGATCCACTGTGATAAATCGCACGCGGAGCTCGAATGACTCGCTTTCCATTGGAGAATTATGGAAAGCGCAGCCCAACGTCCACGAGTGGAGAATCATAGCCATTTTCCGCTTGTGTGATTAAAATCGCGGCATGCAGCAATTTGGCGCGATTCTCCACGGTGAGCCTATCATTAATATAGGCTCATCGCGGAGACCTTGTAGTGCTCCCCCCTCCTCCCCCACGGTGGAATATATTCCGTCCTGCCCGTGGACAGGCAGCCTTAAAAATACAGGTTTAATTATTGTTATAGTATGTGGAATTGTTGAACTCTATCATTGCTAATCTGGAACTAATCTGTCTTTCTATTTGATGTTTTGATGCTGATGTTTTCATTTTTACAGGCAGTATACAATCATGGAAGACACACAAAGTCTCGAAGAAGAGACTGATTTTGAAGCCTCAGCTATGAACACAGGTAAAATGTAAAAACAGAATAATCTGCATGTATCTCATATTCTCTATCAGCTTGGAACCTTATGAGTACAGCTTCTCTGTAAGAGTGTGCAGTGTTCTGGTGGACCCAGTCTGTTCTTTCAGTGGAATGTCCATCACAAATGCTACATTTCCACTGCATGGACAAGTTATTTGGGAAATGTATAGTTTACGTCACTTGATGATATCAGCTGATTGCTGTATTTGTATCTAAAATGGGGTTATCTTTGTGAGAAATCTGCTTTTACAGAATAAGCAGGACACTGTGGCGTATTGTTCACTTTTTCATATATGTTGTCTGTGGGAATTTTTGGTCACTGAATACCACAAAGTGCAAACAAAAGAAGACAACCATTATTTAGAAGTGAACCTAATTAATTTCAAAATACCATCTGGCTGGTGACTCCCTCTGTCACCCATTAGACCCCCGTGATGTGATCGCAGGGTCCCTTAGGGTTGCTATAGAACCCGGAGGCTTGACTATAATCTCCGGGTCTGCCAGATACAATGTCCTGTGAGGCTCTGCCCCTGACTGACCTCATAGGCTTTTTTAGTGCACTACTATAATGATATATAGTAGTGTATTAGAAGAATGAAAAAAGATGCAGATATTCAAGTCCCCTAGTGGGACAAAAACAAAAAGTTTAAAAAGTATTAAAAAATAAATAAAAATGAAAACATCAAAACGGAACCTTTCCCCCTTTACTATGAAAGAAAATCAAAGCTAAAAAAAAAAAATCACACATGTGATATCGCTGTATTTGTAGTAACCCAGATAAAAAAGTTAGTACTTTATTTACCCTGCACAGTGCACGTCATAAAACAAGATACAAAAAACCTAGTGAAAATTGCTAATCTCGCCTTACAAAAAACACAATAGAAAGTGATCAAAAGGTTGCATGGATCAGCAAATGGTACTATTAAAAAGTACAACTCATCCCGCAAAAAAAAAACCCCTCATATGACACCGTTGACAAAAAAAAAGAAAAATGTTGAATGCAGCAATAAACAGAAAACACTTTGAAATAGTCTGAAAAAGTTGCAAAAACACCCCATTATATGGCTGCGTCCACACGGGGCTGATTTCAAGTGGAAAGTCTGCAGCAGACATTCGGCTGCAGATCAGCCATGGAATGCCTGCCTCCAAACCTGCACCATTTGGTGCGGGTTTTGAAGCTAGTTTCATCACAAATTCCTGTGCGGAATTCACCCCCTCATTGAGAGAGGGTGAATTACGCAGCAGAGATGGCAACATAATTGACATGTTGCAGAGTTGAATTCCGCACCGGAACTCAGTTTCCGCACAGGTTTTTGGGGGGTTATTTCTGCAGCACGTGGACAAGACTTTCCAAATTTCGTCCACTTTGCTGCTACTGTAAATGCTGCGAAATTTCTGAGCGGAGGGTCCACAAATGAAATTTGACAGTAACTCCGCTCTGTGTGAACCCAGCCTTATAAATTGGTATTTATTAGAGATGAGCGAACGTACTCGTCCGAGCTTGATGCTCATTCGAGTATTAGCGTGTTCGAGATGCTCGTTACTAGAGGCGAGCACCACGCGATGTTCGAGTTACTTTCACTTTCATCTCTGAGACGTTAGCATGCTTTTCTGGCCAATAGAAAGACATGGAAGGCATTACAACTTCCCCCTGCGACGTTCAAGCCCTATACCACCCCCCTGCAGTGAGTGGCTGGCGAGATCAGGTGTCACCCGAGTATATAAATCGGCCCCTCCCGCGGCTCGCCACAGATGCATTCTGACAGAGACCAGGGAAAGTGCTGCTGGTGCCGGAGCTGCTATAGGGAGAGCGTTAGGAGTTATTTTAGGCTTCAAGAACCCCAACGGTCCTTCTTAGGGCCACATCTGACCGTGTGCAGTACTGTTGAGGCTGCTTTTTGCAGTGTTCCACCTTTTTTTTTTGTATATCGGCCGTGCAGAACATTGCATCCTCAGTCTGCAGTAATTTTACATAGTATAGGGCCAGTAGTGCTGAGGCAGGGACAGTGAAAAACGTGAAACACATATATTGTCTATATAGGCAGTGGGCTTTTCCAAAAAAATTTGGGACAAAAAAATATATTTGGGCTGCCTGTGACCGTCCTGATTGTACTGCGTCTCTGCTGGGGGTAGTAGTCCTAATTAATACGCAGCCAGCTAAGTGTTACAGCAGGCTTGCGCAAAATTCTTTCCTGGCTCTGCTGTGCGTTCCATAAGCGAAGTCAGCCTCCAACCACAGGCCAATAAGCGGCACATTTAATTATAGCGTTCTGTTTCTGCACTACTGGTAATACAGCATGCTGAGGGGTAGGGGTAGGCCTAGAGGACGTGGACGCGGGCGAGGACGCGGAGACCCAAGTCAGGGTGTGGGCACAGGCCGAGCTCCTGATCCAGGTGTATCGCAGCCGACTGCTGCGGGATTAGGAGAAAGGCACGTTTCTGGCGTCCCCACATTCATCTCACAATTAATGGGTCCACGCGGTAGACCTTTATTAGAAAATGAGCAGTGTGAGCAGGTCCTGTCGTGGATGGCAGAAAGTGCATCCAGCAATCTATCGACCACCCAGAGTTCTGCGCCGTCCACTGCTGCAACTCTGAATCCTCTGGCTGCTGCTCCTCCTTCCTCCCAGCCTCCTCACTCCATTACAATGACACATTCTGAGGAGCAGGCAGACTCCCAGGAACTGTTCCCGTGCCCCTTCCCAGAATGGGCAGCAATGGTTCCTCTCCCACCGGAGGAGTTTGTCGTGACCGATGCCCAACCTTTGGAAAGTTCCCGGGGTCCGGGGGATGAGGCTGGGGACTTCCAGCAACTGTCTCAAGAGCTTTCAGTGGGTGAGGAGGACGATGACGATGAGACACAGCTGTCTATCACTCAGGTAGTAGTAATTGGACTAAGTCTGAGGGAGGAGCGCACAGAGGATTCGGAGGAAGAGCAGCAGGACGATGAGGTGACTGACCCCACCTGGTTTGCTAAGCCTACTGAGGACAGGTCTTCAGAGGGGGGGGGGGCAAGTGCAGCAGCAGGGCAGGTTGGAAGAGCCAGTGCGGTGGCCAGGGGTAGAGGCAGGGCCAGACCGAATAATCCACCAACTGTTTCCCAAAGCGCCCCCTCACGCCATGCCACCCTGCAGAGGCCGAGGTGCTCAAAGGTCTGGCAGTTTTTCACTGAGAGTGCAGACGAACGACGAACAGTGGTGTGCAACCTTTGTCACGCCAAGATAAGCCGGGGAGCCACCACCACCAGCATGCGCAGACATATGATGGCCAAGCACCCCACAAGGTGGGACGAAGGCCGTTCACCGCCTCCGGTTTGCATCACTGCCTCTCCCCCTGTGCCCCAACCTGCCACTGAGATCCAACCCCCCTCTCAGGACACAGGCACTACCGTCTCCTGGCCTGCACCCACACCCTCACCTCCGCTGTCCTCGGCCCCATCCACCAATGTCTCTCAGCGCACCATCCAGCCGTCGCTAGCGCAAGTGTTTGAGCGCAAGCACCCGCACGCTCAAGCGTTAAACATGCACATAGCCAAATTGATCAGCCTGGAGATGCTGCCGTATAGGGTTGTGGAAACGGAGGCTTTCAAAAGCATGATGGCGGCGGCGGCCCCGCGCTACTCGGTTCCCAGTCGCCACTACTTTTCCCGATGTGCCACCCCAGCCCTGCACGACCACGTCTCCCGCAACATTGTACGCCCCCTCACCAACGCGGTTACTGCCAAGGTCCACTTAACAACGGACACGTGGACAAGCACAGGCGGGCAGGGCCACTATATCTCCCTGACGGCACATTGGGTGAATTTAGTGGAGGCTGGGACAGAGTCAGAGCCTGGGACCGCTCACGTCCTACCCACCCCCAGAATTGCGGGCCCTAGCTCGGTGGTGGTATCTGCGGCGGTGTATGCTTCCTCCACTAAACCACCCTCCTCCTCCTACGCAACCTCTGTCTCGCAATGAAGATGTGTCAGCAGCAGCACGTCGCCAGCAGTCAGTGTCGCGCGGCACGGCAGCACAGCGGTGGGCAAGCGTCAGCAGGCCGTGCTGAAACTACTCAGCTTGGGAGAGAAGAGGCACACGGCCCACGAACTGCTGCAGGGTCTGACAGAGCAGACCGACCGCTGGCTTGCGCCGCTGAGCCTCCAACCGGGCATGGTCGTGTGTGACAACGGCCGTAACCTTGTGGCGGCTCTGCAGCTCGGCAGCCTCACGCACGTGCCATGCCTGGCCCACGTCTTTAATTTGGTGGTTCAGCGCTTTCTGAAAAGCTACCCACGCTTGTCAGACCTGCTCGGAAAGGTGCGCCGGCTCTGCGCACATTTCCGCAAGTCCCACACGGACCTTGCCACCCTGCGCACCCTGCAACATCGGTTTTATCTGCCAGTGCACCGACTGCTGTGCGACGTGCCCACACGGTGGAACTCTACGCTCCACATGTTGGCCAGGCTCTATGAGCAGTGTAGAGCTATAGTGGAATACCAACTCCAACATGGGCGGCGCAGTGGGAGTCAGCCTCCTCAATTCTTTACAGAAGAGTGGGCCTGGTTGGCAGACATCTGCCAGGTCCTTGGAAACTTTGAGGAGTCTACCCAGATGGTGAGCGGCGATGCTGCAATAATTAGCGTCACAATTCCTCTGCTATGCCTCTTGAGAAGTTCCCTGCAAAGCATAAAGGCAGACGCTTTGCACTCGGAAACAGAGCCGGGGGAAGACAGTATGTCGCTGGATAGTCAGAGCACCCTCCTGTCTATATCTCAGCGCGTTGAGGAGGAGGAGGTGGAGGAGCATGAGGAGGGGGAAGAGACAGTTTGGCCCACTGCTGAGGGTACCCATGCTGCTTGCCTGTCATCCTTTTAGCGTGTATGGCCTGAGGAGGAGGAGGAGGAGGATCCTGAAAGTGATCTTCCTAGTGAGGACCGCCATGTGTTGCGTACAGGTACCCTGGCACACATGGCTGACTTCACCCGAAGAGGAAAGGGGTTCGAGAGTGATGCTATACCACAGGACCCTGGCGGACAAGCTGATGGTAAAATTCCCATCCGACAGTGCTAGTGGCAGAAGGCGCAGTTCCGAGGGCCAGGTAGCAGGGGAGGCGCGGAGATCAGGCAGCATGTACAGCACAGGCAGGGGAACACTCTCTAAGGCCTTTGACAGCTGTCTGGCTCCCCAGCAAGACTGTGTCACCGCTCCCCAGTCAAGGCTGAGTCAGCGGGAGCACTGTAAAAGGATGGTGAGGGAGTACGTAGCCGATTGCACGACCGTCCTCCGTGATGCCTCTGCCCCCTACAACTACTGGGTGTCGAAGCTGGACACGTGGCCTGAACTCGCGCTCTATGCCCTGGAGGTGCTTGCTTGTCCTGCGGCTAGCGTCTTGTCAGAGAGGGTGTTTAGTGCGGCTGGGGGAATCATCACGACAGGCCGACAGGTTTACACTCATAAAGATGAACAAAGCATGGATTTCCCCAGACTTTTCTTCTCCACCAGCGGACAGCAGCGATACCTAAACAATACGTAGGCTGCACCCGCAGATGGAAGCATCGTTCATTATCAACATCAAAAACGGGGACCTTTTAGCTTCATCAATCTGTGTATTATATTCATCCTCCTCCTCCTGCTCCTCCTCCTGAAACCTCACGTAATCACGCCGAACGGGCAATTTTTCTTAGGCCCACAAGGCTCAGTCATATAACTTTTGTAAACACTGTTTATACGTTTCAATTCTCAATTGAATAAAGCATTGAAACTTGCACCTGAACCAATTTTTATTTTAACTGGGCTGCCTCCAGGCCTAGTTACAAATTAAGCCACATTAACCAAAGCGATTAATGGGTTTCACCTGCCCTCTTGGTTGGGCATGGGCAATTTTTCTGAAGTACATTTGTACTGTTGGTACACCAATTTTGGGGGGCCCTCACCTACATTGTAATCCTAGTAATTTTTAGCCCACCAGCATTAAAGCTGACGTTACCTCAGCTGTGCTGGGCATTGCAATGGGATATATTTATGTACCGCCGGTGGGTTCCAGGGAGCCACCCATGCTGTGTGTCCACAGGGACTTCACATTAGGGATTTGTACCTGCCAGTGTCTATGTATTAAAAACCCCGGTCAGACTGGGGCATGCAGTGTGGGCCGAAGACCACCTGTATTTAAGCTGACGTTACCTCAGCTGTGATGGGCAATGCAATGGGATATATTTATGTACCGCCGGTGGCTTCCTGGGACCCACCCATGCTGTCGGTCCTCACGGAGTTGTAACTGCATGTGTCCACTTCTAAAGAACCCCAGTCTGACTGGGGCATGCAGTGCGGGCCGAAGCCCAGCTGCATTTAACATGACATTACCTCAGCTGTGATGGGCAATGCAATGGGATATATTTATGTACCGCCGGTGGGTTAAGGGAGCCACCCATTCTGTGGGTCCACAGGGAGTTGTAACTGCATGTGTCTACTTCTAAATAACCCCAGTCTGACTGGGGCATGCAGTGTGGGCCGAAGCCCACCTGCATTTAACATGACGTTACCTCAGCTGTGATGGGCAATGCAATGGGATATATTTATGTACCGCCGGTGGCTTCCTGGCACCCGCCCATGCTGTCGGTCCTCACGGAGTTGTAACTGCATGTGTCCACTTCTAAAGAACCCCAGTCTGACTGGGGCATGCAGTGTGGGCCAAAGCCCACCTGCATTTAACATGACATTACCTCAGCTGTGATGGGCAATGCAATGGGATATAATTATGTACCGCCGGTGGGTTCCAGGGAGCCACCCATGCTGTGGGTCCACAGGGAGTTGTAACTGCATGTGTCTACTTCTAAAGAACCCCAGTCTGACTGGGGCATGCAGTGTGGGCCGAAGCCTACCTGCATTTAACATGACATTACATCAGCTGTGCTGGGCACTGCAATGGGATATATTTATGTACCGCCGGTGGGTTCCAGGGAGCCACCCATGCTGTGGGTCCACAGGGAGTTGTAACTGCATGTGTCTACTTCTAAAGAACCCCAGTCTGACTGGGGCATGCAGTGTGGGCCGAAGCCTACCTGCATTTAACATGACATTACATCAGCTGTGCTGGGCACTGCAATGGGATATATTTATGTACCGCCGGTGGGTTCCAGGGAGCCACCCATGCTGTGGGTCCACAGGGAGTTGTAACTGCATGTGTCTACTTCTAAAGAACCCCAGTCTGACTGGGGCATGCAGTGTGGGCTGAAGCCCACCTGCATTTAACATGACATTACATCAGCTGTGATGGGCAATGCAATGGGATATATTTATGTACCACCGGTGGGTTCCAGGGAGCCACCCATGCTGTGGGTGCACACGTAATTCCCATTGCGGAGTTGTACCTGCCTGTGACTATTTATAAAAAACCCCGGACTTACTGGGGCATGCAGACACCTTGACAGAATGAATAGTGTGTGGCACATAGGTTCCCCATTGCTATGCCCACGTGTGCAGCTACAGATGGAGGTGGCACAGGATTGGATTTCTCATTGCTTCTGTACAGCATTGTGGGCTATCGCCCCGCCCCTTTTAAAGAATGTCGCTGCCTAGCCGTGCCAACCCTCTGCAGTGTGTGCCTGCGGTGCCTCCTCATGGCAGACGCACTTATAAATAAACATGAGGGTGGTGTGGCATGAGGGCAGCTGAAGGCTGCGCATGGAAAATTTGGTGTGTGCTGTGGACACTGGGTCGTGCAGGGGGGGGGGTTGGGCAGCATGTAACCCAGGAGAAGTGGCAGCGGAGTGTCATGCAGGCAGTGATTGTGCTTTGTTGGAGGTAGTGTGGTGCTTAGCTAAGGTATGCATTGCTAATGAGGGCTTTTCAGAAGTAAGAATTGTTGGGAGGGGGGGGCCCACTCTTGCCGCTATTGTGGCTTACTAGTGGGACCTGGGAACTTGAGATGCAGCCCAACATGTAGCCCCTTGCCTGCCCTATCCGTTTCTGTGTCGTTCCCATCACTTTCTTGAATTGCCCAGATTTTCACAAATGGAAACCTTAGCGAGCATCGGCGATATACAAAAATGCTCGGGTCGCCCATTGACTTCAATGGGGTTTGTTACTCGAAACGAACCCTCGAGCATCGCAAAAATTTTGTCTCGAGTAACGAGCACCCGAACATTTTGGTGCTCGCTCATCTCTAGTATTTATGCAATCGTACTGGCCTGCAGAATTAATTTAACATATCATTTATACTGCACGGTGAACGCCGTTAAAATTAAAAACCATGCTAGAATTGTATATTCTGCTAGTGTTGCCTTTAGAAGAAAATGGAGTAAAAAGCTATCAAAATGTTATATATTCCCAAAAATGCCATAAATGAAGAGTACAGTTCATCCCACAAAAAACAGGCTCCCATAGAGCTTTTTTTAAATTATTTTTTAAACAGAGCTTTTTGTGTACAAAAATAGCAAAACATTAAAAAAGCGGTATCATTTTTGTACATTATATTGCTGCCATTCCATGCTTCGTTTAGTGGATGCATTAGAGTCCACTACATCAAATACTTTGAAGACATCTACAACATGTCTGTAGTTTATGATAACCAACCTAGTAAAGGATTGCTTTAATACAGCGTAACATGAAGACATTTTCCTTTACGGTTAACCTATCTCCCTTATTCACACAGGCCCAAAAGGTGTCATACATGACTGGAGAAAGTTCAAGCTGGTCAGTGAAGACCAAGAGGCAGTACCTGCAAACAGAAAGGAAATTCTTCGGCAAATGTCTTCTCCTTACAAGTCACCAAGCAAAGAAGAAAAGGATACAAGAGAGAAATTCACTCGGAAGGTAACTCAGCGGGTAGTTCAATAATGGCAAAACATATGGTAGACAAAGTTTTCTCCTATCCATACTTGAAGTGCAATAACATGTATAGCTGGATTGTATTAAAGGTTCCAATAACCTAACTATGGTATACGGGGTGGCAGAATAGCAGAGACCGGCCTCCGGTCTAGCAGAGACATAAGGGCGGTTGTTATGGGGTTAAGGTAATAATCTACACTTTCACTAAAACAACAAAAAAAATATTTAGACACATATAAAAAGGGAAGAAAAATAACCTAACTCTTCTCTACCCTCTCTGCTCTCTCCCTTACCCCCTCCAAATCTTGTCAGCATTTCTGCGATACCTCAATACAACCATTATAAATATCACTGAGGATCCTTCTAAAATTCAACTTTTATAAAAGTAAAATCTAAAAAAAGAATCACCTACTTATATAAACCCCAGATCATAAACAGACAATAAATAATAACCAAAAACGAAGAGAGCAATTGAGAATTTATTTTAAAGTTACTGGTAAATGGTCAGCCAATAGGCCGGATTTACCCAATAGTAGGTTCCAATGACAAGATGTCAAAGACAGTAAATCAGAGGGTCATGGGACATGTAAGGGGGAGGATGATATCTTGCTCCATCCACCCACATGTATCAAATCAAACCTCTATATGAAAAGTACGCCTAATAACAGAGAATAACCTCTCTGAGAGATCTCCACGCTACTTGTGTGATATTGAAATAAAGAAATTGGATGACTGTAGATGTTCCAATCAGATGTTATAGTGGAAAGAGTCAAAGATAGAAGAGACACAGAACAGTTGGAGAGCCATAACTATTGCCGTGTGGCTGAATTATGTATCAAAAAGACAAATCTGCCCACCCTTCTAGCAAATGAATCATTAATAGCTATAGATCTGGAAGGACAGATGTAACCCTCCTATAGATTCTAAAACCGCCCTGCAGCTAGGATAGTAGAGCTTCTAAATTTATCTCATGGCATTCTGTTCAGGCTAAATAAAGCTCTTCTATATACTGTTCTAAGCTCCCCTAGACTCTGCTCTTCTAAGCCTTGCTCAAGCTTTGCTCAAAGTGTTTCCTCTCAAAAGAGACTCATCAGGACAAATCCAATATAAACGATAAATCAAAGAAAGAAAAGCATGAAAAAAACGCTGCCAGTTTTGATGGTAAACTGGCAGCAATGATGGAGATGCATCTGAATTTGTATGCATCCCCATCGGGAAGCTACAAAAATACTAAACTTTAGGAGGGCAAAGTTCAATCGGCTTAAAGATGCCCCTAACCTTATTAATTGGGACAATGTCTTCAAAAATAAGAGTATAGACAATAAATAGGTAATGTTTAATAACATCTTAAATACATAGGACACTCTCACACATGCGCTTTTTAACGTGATTACCACAACGTTTTAAACACTGCGCTAATCGCAGTACAATGCTCCCATTGATTTCAAAGGGGCCCTGCAGACCTGCACTTGAGGGCAGTGTTTTCTAACGCCACGATTTTTGAGCACCGGCTACTCTATTTTGGCGCATTTTATTTTTAACGCACCTTATCACCCATCACAATTATAGGGTGCGTTAATAAATGCTGTAGAATGCAGTAACCTGCGTTCGAAAACGCCAATAAAAATCACAGTGAGACATGAAAAAATATCTAAACATTTGGCATTTTTGAATTACTTAGAATCATAGAATGGTAGAGTTGGAAGGGACCTCCAGGGTCATCGGGTCCAACCCCCTGCTCAGTGCAGGATTTACTAAATCATCCCAGACAGATGTCTGTCCAGCCTCTGTTTGAACACTTCCATTGGAGAAGAACTCACCACCTCCTGTGATAACCTGTTCCACTCATTGATCACCCTCACTGTCAGAAAGTTTTTTCTAATATCTAATTTGTGTCCCCTCCCTTTCAGTTTCATCCCATTGCTTCTAGTTTTTCTTTGCGCAAATGAGAATAGGGTTGTTCCCTCTGCACTGTGACAGCCCTTCAGATATTTGTAGACAGCTATTGAGTCTCTACTCAGCCTTCTTTTTTGCAAGTTAAACATTCGCAGATCCTTTAACTGTTCCTCATGAGGAATGATTTGCAGACCGCTCACCATCCTGGTAGCTCTTTTCTGAACTTCCTCCAGTTTGTCTATGTCTTTTTTAAACTGTATTCCAGATGAGGTCTGACTCAGGAAGAGTAGAGGAGGATAATGGCCTCACGTGATCTTGAATCTATGCTTCTCTTAATACATCCCAGAATTGTGTTTTGCTACTACATCACACTGTTGACTCATGTTCAGTCTGTGATCTATTAATATGCCCAAGTCTTTTTTACATGTGCTGCTCCTTAGCTCAATTCCTCCCATTCTGTATGTGTTTTTTTTATGTTTCTTGCCCAGATGTAGGACATTGCATTTCTCTTTGGTAAATAACATTCTGTTAGTCGCCACCCACTGTATAAGCTTGTCTGGATATTTTTCAATCCTTTTTCTTCTGTAATGTTAGCTATCCCTCCTAGCTTTGTGTCATCGGCAAATTTGATCAGATCATTTCAATTCCCTCCTCCAGATTTTTTATAAAAATGTTGAACAACACTGGGCCTTGGGGTACCCCACTTGACACATTCTTCCAATTGGATGTATAGCCATTTATGACCGCTCTTTGAGTACAATCACTCAGTTGTCAATCCACCTAACAGTTGCCTTGTCAATCCCATATTGGTCATATTTTCAATAAGGATAGTATGAGATAATTTGTCAAATGCTATACTAAAGTCAAGATATACTATATCCACCGCATTTCCCTCATTAACCTAGTCGTGATTCTGTCATAGAAGGAAATTGGATTAGTCTGGCATAATTTATTTATTACAACCCCATGTTGGCTCTGGTTAATTACTCCATTCTCATCCAACAACTTGCATATATGCTGTTTAATAATTTGTTCAAAGATCTTTCCCGGTATAGAAGTCATGCTCACAGGCCTGTAGTTTCCTGGATCCACCTTCTTTCCCTTGTTGAAGATAGGGACAACATTGGCCCTTATTCAATCTTCTGGAACTTCTGCTGTTCTTCATGAATTTTCAAAGATTATGGCGAGTGGTTCAGCAATTACCTCTGCTGCTTTCTTCAGTACCCTAGGATGTAATTCATCTGAACCTGGAGACTTGAATTCAATTAAGTTAGCTAAATGTTCCCTCAGGGAGAAGTAGATGGGGGATAATTACTTAATGTGATCTAATCTCTATACTTCGCTTAATACATCCCAGAATTATGTTTGCTTTTTAGCTGCTGAATCACATTGTTGACTTATGTTCAGTCATTGATCTATTAGTATACCCAAATCTTTTTCATATGTGCTGTTACTTAACCCAGTTCTGCCCTTTCTGTATATGCTGGTACCCAACTTGAGACAGTCATCCACTTGGATATGCAGCCAATTATGACCACTTTTTGAGTACAATCACTAAGCCACTTGTGAATCCACCTAACAGTTGCCTTGTCAATCCCACATTTCATCATTTTTTTATGAGGATGGTATGTCATACTTTGACAAATGTTTTGCTGAAGTCAAGATATACTATATCTACCACATTTCCTTGATCAACCCAGTCCCTGATTCTGTCATAGAAGGAAATTAGATTAGTCTGGCATGACTTGTTTGTTACAAACCCTTACTGACACTGGTCAATTACTGCATTCTCATTCAATTACTTTCATACATGCTGATTGATCATTTGTTCAAAGATCTTTCCCAGTATAACTGTCAGGCTCACAGACCTGTAGTTTCCTGGGTCCACCTTCTTCCCTTTTTTGAAGATAGAACAACATTTTCCCTTTGCCAATCTTCTGGGACTTCTCCTGATCTGCAGGGATTTTCAGATATTATGGCAAATGGTTTAGCAATTATCTCTGCTGCTTCCTTCAGTATCCTAGGATGTAATTAATTTGAACCTGGAGACTTGAATTCATTTAAGTTAACTAAATGTTCCCTCACCTTCTCTCTCCTTATAGATGGCTTGTATTCTTTAATTTCTTTAATGGCACAGGGAAGATCAGCTGATGTTACATCTACCTTCTGGGAGAAAACAAAGACAAAATAGGAATGTAAAAGTTTGGCCTTCTCAACATCATTTTTAATTAATTCACCATTTTCATCCTGCAAACATCCTAGAGCATCTTTGGCTTTTCTTTTGCTTTTGACATACTCACAAAATCTTTTTTTAGTGCTTTTGGCCCCTGTTGCAAGCACCAGTTCATTATTAGCTTTAGCTTTTCTGACACTTGCTCTACAGTTTCTGCAAACAGAATTATATTCTTCTTTAGATATTCCCCCCTCTGTCCTTCGTATAGGTAATTCTCTCCATGGTCTAGAAATCCAAATCTTTGCTGACGGCACCATTGACGTTGCTAGTTGTTCATCTCTAGAATCCTGTTCTATCTCCTTATTCCATAACCATCCAGTCCTACTTACTTCACTTTCCTGCGGAGGTCTTCAAAATCTCTGCAGATAGTTGCAAGGTCCTTTTTTGCAGTGTCATTTGTCCCTACATGTATTAGTAGGAATGAGTAATTGCCTGTAGAACTGAAGAGTCTTGACAGCCTATCAGACACATCTTTGATTTGTGCACCTGGAAGACAGCACACCTCTCCTGAGGTGTCAAGTCTGCAGACAGTGGTCTCTGTTCCTCCCAATAGGGAATCCCCCACAACAACCACCACTCTACTTTTTTTCTTCACAACAACACTTCTTTTTCTCCATCCAAGAGGATTCTGAGTGCTTACTAGGCTGTTCTTTGTGTGCAAAATCATTTCTTGCTGTACCTCTTCGTTGTTCTCCTGTGTGAGAGCCTGGTACTGGTTCCTGAGCAGTATGGGTGCTGACTAACTCCTGATACTCCAGCCTCTTTGGGTCACATGCTTCCATTCCTCTGCTTCTGCAGGTACACTGAAAATGTTTTCAACATCTTGAAGACTTCCTTCTGCTCTGTCAAGGAAATCATCCTTTTCATCATGTATTTCAATGTAGCTATTCTCTCTTGAAAACTTTGCACCTTTTCCTCCAGTAGAGACACAAGCTTGCATTTCTGGCAGATGAAGTTTGGCTTTTCCTCTAGTAGGTCTGTAAGCATATAGCATATATTGCAGCTCACCAAATCACTAGTTACCCCTTCCATGATGTCCGTTGATGTCCAGTTCCAAACTTCTAAAAGTCAAGAATTCGGATGATAATATATAACCTATAAGATGCTACTAAGCACAAAACTTTGCACGCTGTTCAGCGCTTGTTCTGGTGACGTCCCCTGAGCAGCTAGACACTGCTAATCCCAGCAATCTTCCCACTTACAGCGACTCTTCCCAGAAAGCCCCAGGAATATCCAAATTATCCTTCTGGAGCTCCAACCTCTGGTCTAGAACTCCAACCTTCAACATTTATAATGAATAGTCCACTGGCAAGGAATCTAAAGGAAGAATTACAGATTTCCCACAATTAATAGTGGATTTAATAGGACTCCTTAATCTACTCACATCTCTCGTATGCAGCAACGATTTATCTCAGCATGGCACAAGGTGGAGGTGATTTAGCAGGATCTCTATGAGCCCTTTCCACAGCAGAGAAAGCTGACAAAAGCTGACTATCTTTCTATTGCCACATACACTACATGATCATTTTCTTAGAGACACTCATCTTGTAGCACATTGGACCTCCTTTGGTCTTCAGAATTGCAGCAATTCATCATTGCATCCATCCACAGATATCAGAGGACCCAGGGTGTCCAAGAAAACATTCTCCACTCTCCAACTCCACCAGCCTGATATCTGACATTTTTGCTACCTGCTCCACATTCTGACTTTCTCAACAACATTCTTTGTCAAGTAACCGGTATACACTTTGAATCTCCAGATTAAGCAGATACGTTCGACTGTACAAGCATTCAAACGTTCAAGCTGTTGCCATCAAAATTTTGCAAACTGACAGTTAGAACATTAAGGAACTAAGTCATCAATGCATCTCTCTGATACGTCCTTGTAAGGCCAAAACCAGGCTTGGATCCAAAGATAAGTAAACTCTAAATCCTGCCTTCACGCTTGTACTTTTTTTTAGGATTTACTCTTAGCTTTGGCTAATAAAAAAAAACATCAAAAAGTGCACCAAACTGTGATATATAATCATTCCATTGGCATTTCAAAAACTGCAGGAGTAAATGGTCACTTTGAGGGGTAATTTTTTTTTTAAACATTATGAGTTCAACCTATAAAATGTTATTCCCTTTTGTTCACAGATGAGTATGCAAGAATATGAACTAACCCAGGACAAGGAGGATGAAAACTGTCTACAAAAGTACCGCAAACAATGCATGCAGGACATGCACCAGAAGTTGAGTTTCGGCCCTAAATATGGGTGTCTATATGATTTGAAAAGTGGGAATGAATTTTTAGAAGCAATTGAGAAAGAGCGAAAAAGCACTACAGTAATAGTTCATATTTTTTCAGATGATATCAAACCTTGTGAGGCACTGAATAATTGTTTAACTTGCCTTGCGTTAGAGTACCCAACAGTGAAGTTCTGTAAAATTAAGTCAGCAGATACAGGAGCTGGGGAACGGTTCTCCAGAGAAGTCCTCCCAACCATACTGGTCTATAAGGCAGGAGAACTTATTAGTAACTTCATCAATGTTTCTGAAAACTTGAATGAGGAATTTTTTGCTGGGGATGTGGAGGCTTTTCTTAATGAATACGGTCTTTTGCCTGAGCGAGAAATTCAAGGCATAGCATGTGAGGATGGGGAAGGCGATATTGAATAACTAAAATACACATGTTTTATAACATACCTTAACAAATTTAGGAGGTGTTCCTGTGCTCAGTGATTTAAAGGGAATATCATAGGAAAATATTTGGAGTGGTGTGAAATATTTATGGTTATGTTAACCAAAGTAAACCAGCTTTATTATAGTACTGGTTTAATATAACAAGTAGCCTATTTGGATAACAGAGAATATAAAGATTTAGAAACCCTCATGTCCAATACAACTAGTGTGGTCTTACTAAGGCTTTATTCACATCTGTATCGCATGAAAAAGTCATGCATGCAGGATTTTTAAGTCCGGTCAAAATGCCAGACAGGTGCATGAACCGAACAGACCCCATTATAGTCAATGAGGTCCTTTTGGCATAGTTTGGTTCTATCGAGGTGGATCCATTTATCCAGGGAATTCCATTTTGCTGCTCCCATAATGGAGCAGGAGGATGGAATCCCTAGCACAGATGTAAATTTAGCCTTATATAGCATTGTTATAGAAATACAGAACAATTTTCATAGAACGTTTCGGCAAATAAGGATTACTAAAGGGTTCCATTTTCCAATATGCTTTCTGTATAAAGTCCTCAAGGTTGTCCCAGGGAAAATAAAAATCTGTAATGGACACACCGGTGCATGACTCATTATTTTCAGTATGTGCACAAGAACTGTGACTTATACTGAGCCAAGTACTTGTGTGTTATCATCACATAATCATGTACTCGAAAAAGAAAAAAAAATCTCGTTATTTGTATAGCACCAACTTATTCCACAGCGCTTTCAGGTATTTTTTTATTTATTACATCCCCACCAAGCTGGGTACTCATTTTACCAACCTCAGAAGGATGGAAGGCTGAGTCAACCTTGAGCTGCTTACCTGAATCAAGCGGGGATTGAACTTTCAACCTTCAGGTTGTGAGCGAGAGTTTAGGACTGCATTTCTGCTGCCTTAACCTCAGCAAGTAAACATTGAAGTCCATTTTAACACCAGCAAGCAGAGATCTTAAAAACCATGGGAAATTGTTACAGAAAGTATGTTGGAAACTGGTATAACTTCTGATTATACAAAGAATAACCTTTATTTGCTGAAATTGTTATAACCCTTTATGTTGTCATACAGTTTAATTATCAAGTTCTGTGAAATATTCTTGGTCACAATGTGATCTACTGTTATAATATATGATGAGCAAATTTTTCAGGTAAAGCAGTAAAAAATAAATGTTAATGTCTGCTACATCACTCAGTTAAGCTAAGTCACTTCAAGGTTTCACTTAAATGATTCTTAGATATGGCTATATTTAAGTTTTGGGTGGAAATCATCTTTAAACGGGTTATCCAGGCAAAAATGTTTTTGGAAAGCTGCTCAGTATGGAAGAAAAAGCCAAGAGAATGCATGCTTCTCCGCACTCCTGTACTGATAGTGCCTGGCATACTTCTAGCGGCTGCAGCAATGACATAACCGAAACAATGGATGTGACCACTGCAGTCAATCACTGGCTGAAGTAAGCAACTTATTGGCTGAAGTTGACACATATTCCAGTTGTCAGTTTTGCCTGGAAAGCCCCTTTAAAGGTATTCTATCACCAGGTTCATGAAATTTGACTCAGAGCTAAGCTACGAGTCACGAAGGCAGGCCACACCGGCCTCTCCCGGCTCACACCGGCCTCTCCCAGCCCACAGCATGTAGAGTGCCATCAGTCTGCTTGATGCAGACGAGCAAAAGCCACTATGGCCCACCTCTTTGACTCTGAGTCAAACTTCATGAACCTGGTGACAGAATCGCTTTAACAAGACCATTTAACAAGTTGAATTAGCTAAAAGGTATGAATATGCTGGGGAAATGTTACTTCTACTCACATTTCAATACCAAAATGTCTTTAATACGAGTCTGTATCTCTAGTCCAGCTGATTATAAATTGCACTATTAGGAACATCACATTTTCTGTGAACATAAATCTTTATAAAACACATATAAACATAAACTTACAATTAGTTGGGAAAAAGTTGCAAACTTTATGGCAAACCGCATTCATACAAAAACGTGTAACTTTTTGTGATTTTTAAAAAAAAATTCGGTAGGGCTTAGCTGGAAGAGATGGAGCCACCAATAAAAAATGGTGTAAATTATAGGCAAATCTGAGTCTGAGTAGATTGAGTCAATTTTTGGTGCACAGACAGGCAAAAATGTGTCAAATTGATTAAGAGACAAACTCGATGCATCTCACTCCAGATTAAGACTGGTGTATGAACCGCTGGTCTCAATAAATCCCCCCCCCATTGGTTGTGTCATGTAAGTTCAGAACCCTAAAAGTTGTTGCTTAGCTTATACAACCCATTCTCAAGTAAACCAATTGGGAATTGTAAGTTAATAGATGGGGCGCTCTGTAGCTGCTCTTCACTTGAAGCTCCTGAGCAATGTTTCCGTCTCTGGAGGATCCCCTCTCGGCATTGGGTAATGCTACGCTTTCCTTGTGCGGTGCTGCAGGAAATTATCTGCTGCAATACCCCAGCCGCAGAACACCGCAATCAGATTATAGTCAACAATACATTCTTACCAAAGGATTTATCCATAGCTGTAAAAGAAGGTAGAAAAGGTTTTTACTCTGTGTTAACATGCTTCTTACTGGTCAGCATTGCTGTGATCATTTTTCCAAAGTGGATGAAGAACTTGACAGATGTGGGAATTGCTTTGGAAATCCACTCAAGTAGCCACTCAATTACCTGCACATAGTATGGTTTACAGAATTTTCTTATGAATGGATTTGTGGGGAGTACGGCAGACCAATAACGGTCAATAAAGTCTTTTTTGGATAGAGATGTATTGACATTTAATGGCGTTTTCCCACAAAAGGCATTCATCAACTACAGAAGAGCGCTTGAGTGTTTCCATCATGGCCGTAGACATAATTTGCATGTTAATGGACATTCTCCTTTCACAGCCTTGGATCGGTTTGTACAGTAATTTATGGGAATGACATATCTATAGACTATGAATAGTTCAATAAACACGTTTAAAAAATGTCTCTGTTGGTACAGTGTGTTTATGATGTATGTGGTGAAGCGATCGTGTTAAATCACAGCGAGTTCTCATGTACACAGCAGACTCATTTGCTGTAGGGGGTTCCTGCGGCTCAGTGCTATAGAGCAGTAGGCACTCTGCTGCTGAGGCATCTAG
The DNA here is from genome assembly GCF_035609145.1 of Eleutherodactylus coqui. Taxonomy (NCBI): domain Eukaryota; kingdom Metazoa; phylum Chordata; class Amphibia; order Anura; family Eleutherodactylidae; genus Eleutherodactylus; species Eleutherodactylus coqui. The sequence continues at coordinate 232,082,634 of NC_089839.1, forward strand.
AGTTACATAAGGGTTCCATCAGAGGTGTAACTCGAAGCTCTTGGTTCCTGATGCAAAATCTGTAACAGGCCCCTTACCTACCATGTGCTATTTATAATACTGGTGTCTTCTCGGGTGATTGAGGAGCCTTTAGACCCCTTAAAGGGGTTGTCCCGCGGCAGCAAGTGGGTCTATACACTTCTGTATGGCCATATTAATGCACTTTGTAATGTACATTGTGCATTAATTATGAGCCATACAGAAGTTATAAGAAGTTTTTCACTTACCTGCTCCGTTGCTAGCGTCCTCGTTTCCATGGAGCCGACTAATTTTCGCCGTCTAATGGCCAAATTAGCCGCGCTTGCGCAGTCCGGGCCTTCTTCTTTTCTCAATGGGGCTCCGTGTAGCTCCGCCCCGTCACGTGCCGATTCCAGCCAATCAGGAGGCTGGAATCGGCAATGGACCGCACAGAAGCCCTGCGGTCCACCGAGGGAGAAGATACCGGCGGCCATCTTCAAACGGTAAGTAAGAAGTCACCGGAGCGCGGGGATTCAGGTAAGCGCTGCACGGTTTTTTTTTTAAGTCCCTGCATCGGGGTTGTCTCGCGCCGAACGGGGGGGGGGGTTGAAAAAAAAAAAACCCGTTTCGGCGCGGGACAACCCCTTTAAGGCTCCAGGACCCGGTAACGACTGCTACTCCTGCACCCACTATAGCTACTCCCATGGGATCCATATAAGTTTATGGGTGCCATGTTTAAGCTCTAACAGGCAAAAGAAATCCAAAGCAATAAAAAATGTCAGCGCTCTCGACTTCTTGTTACTTTTACTAGTTTAATACCCCATCAGGGAAAAAAACAATGGACATACATAAAAGGAATGGCAGAATGTGGACAGAGAAAAATCTCACCCACTAACCGGCAAGGTACAGGTGCAACGCGTTTCTGCGTTCTAGTAGCGCTTTTCTTAAGCATCCTTTTATGCATGTCCATTGTTTTTCCCCTAATGTGGTATTAAACTAGTAAAAGTAACAAGAAGTCAGGAGCGCTGAAGTTTTTTTTACTGTATAGGCAGTTTGGATTTCTTTTGCCTGTTTGGTAAATACCCATCGACTCATCCATGTTGGGGTTATCTTCTGCTGCCGCCTGAGTCATTGGATCACCAGGGGGCTGAGAGTGACTTCAGTTATGTTATAAGTGTACTTGGATCATTGGTGCTGAGTGGGTTAAACCCCTGTCCCAGGGGGTTCCCGCTCTGTGCCAGGTGAGTTAATATACATGTATTATTGACATATCCATTTGTGAAGATCCATCTGGCGCTTTCCCATATATTCTACAAAATGTCCTAGCTCTACACAGCTTGGGGGTTACATGGAGCAGTAATATACACATACTATGTAGAAAAGTTTAACTGGTGCATCATAACTTGTTGAGGAAAGTTATCCTATCTTAAGCCATTACAATTCTATTGTCCTTTCGTCTTAACATAACAAAACCCATTGTGAAGTAGTTAAAAGGGGTAAAGAAACTGCGGCACAGAAAGTTATCATACCGCAGTAAATCTCAAGTTAAGTTCTACTACATCTGTATGCATGAGGACTAAAAAAAGTCAGTATGCTTCATAACACAAGAGAATGGTTACAAATACACCTGAAAGGCAATACATTTACATTACACATTGAGTTCACGGTGGTCATGCAGTAGGGGAAATGGGATCTTGTGATCGATGGGGCCTCTGGCAATCAGATATTTATCATGGATTCTGTGGATAGTTGATAAATGTTCTTTAAACCAGACACTGCTAATTTATTAGGAGAGCAACTGATAAAATTAGGAAATATTGTATCAACTGTGGCAAAATGTTGTGATTTCAGTTTTAACCAACATAATAAACAAGATAAGAAATATGCTGATACACTTTTATTTGCACCGAGGAAGATCTCTGCAGAGGATACAGCTTGCGATTAAGTACACTGAAAATTACAAATGGCTGAAATAACTCCTCAGTAATGCATGTTGATTGAAGGTTGATACTTCTATATCAAATGATGTGGACTTTTCATAAGCATTCTTGAAGGAAAGAACATTAAAATGTGTAGTTATAGTTACTGATTTAGATAATGTAGAGATATCAGAGCGGCTAGAAGAACAACTGCTGTCGCCATTAAGAGTCCTGCATGCAAGGAAAACATAGTGATTATTAAATATTAAGTGATTCTAGAAGCATTTTTCACAGTAAATTGATATAGTACATAAAGGACATAAGCAAAGATTTCATCCTTAACCCTTTCCAATTCAATTTTGGATTCACGGTTTCCTAAAAGGCTTTCCCTTTTTGCTGTTATACAACAGTGCCATCTGCTGGCTAAAGCCAGTGTGTCTACGCCAAAAAGGCTCCGACAGCGGAGTGGCTGGCAATAGACGGTAAGAATACCCTGTCGGATGTTTTCTGACATTGGAACTGTACAAGCTTCAATCAGAATGTAAAAAGACGTCAGACAGTGGATTGGAAAGGGTTAATGCTTAGATTTCAAAATTGTTATATTACACGGAGAGGTGCTGGTCCAAAAAAATATTTTGCATAAACATTAATTTCATGATGTTTTCCTATGTTTGCAATGAGGTTCATTCCACTTGTAAACCATCAGAACCTCTTTACAACTAACATGTAGTGCTTATATAATTGATCTCAGCACACTGCTAACTTTTGTAATTTACACTAAACACTGCAGCGGTCCTCAGTTGTGATCTCATCACACATGACTGCATGGACTGCTTGTCTGTACATACATGTACATTTATACAGCCAGTCTATGGTAAAGCGTCAACCAATCACAGCCAGCACTCGATGAATGGCTGTGATTGGTTCAATCACTGCCATTCATCGAGCACTGGCTGTGATTGGCTAAGCATCAGCCAATCACAGCCAGCGCTTCGAGGAGACGGAGATTTTTGAATCCCCAGCCAGAAGAGGAGAAGATCACTGTGATGTATGTGTATTTTTTTTTCTTGCAGCCAGGGCTTAGATTTGGGCTTTGACAGTAGGATTTCCTACTGTCAAAGTTGCATCGGGACGCACGAAAATCACGTTTTCGTGTGATGCAACAGAGAGGAAGGCTCCATAGGAAAACATGGACTACAAAACCTCACGAGTTGTGTGCATATAGCGGGACCCGTGAGGTTTTTGTGTCGTTTTGTAGCATGCTACAAAACATCGCATGTGTAAAGTAGCCCATAGGTAAGCACGGGCTTCTCATACATGCGATTTGTAGCATTGTAGCAACGCTACAAAATCTCGCGACTTTGTCGCCCGTGTGAACGAGGCCCAAAGTCTATGTTCACAGCTTATCCACCATTCAGAATTTGAATAATATGGATAACATCTAGTTAAATCTTTTAGACAGGAAGACTATCGTTCCTGTGCTTTCACACAGCAGAGATAGTCGTTCAGTGAATGGAGGCGGATTGCGCTAGAGATCTCTTCCGACCATTCGCCTCCATTCACTGTGAACAGGCAGTCGCTCAATGATAAGTGACTGCCTGTTTATATTGAGTGAGACCTTGCCCATTAATCGCTTTGTTTCAGTGAGCTGAAATTAAACAACTAGTGACTTAGGTTTGATTTCTCGCTCAGTACCCTGTGGAACCCCACTTTTAAAAAGGGACAACAATTGGTCAAAATCGCTTGTTTGAGTGATTTTTTTGGCTGATAATTGACCCTGTAAATGTATACACTCCTGTCTAGCCATACTTCACAGCAGCATGAGAAACTAGGCTGCTTTTTTGTGAGGCTTTTATACTATAGAACTGATTTAGCTTGCCCGGAGTCTGAAGAACTGACCAATTGAAACATTGGTGGTCACCAAACAAATTCTTACTATGTAGATCAGGATATCGGAAATTTAAAAAAAATGATCAAAAATGTTCAAAGAAATTTGTTTAACATAACGAAAAATTGATTTATATAATAGGGCATTTTCTGATGACACTTTCTATTTAAGCAGAATTTGGAGTGAGAAGACTTTATAAAAACACTACAGATCTTAGTTTTCCAAACTCCTTTTAGAACTTCTTGGTTTGGGTAAGTGGAAGTGGGAAATTGGGTTTACCATTGTTAACTTTGGTACTCAGAATTGTTTGTTTTTCCCAGCAAACAATCCTGTAAAACCTTTATAAATTGCCAAAAAAATAAAATAAATCCCATACCTATATTTTGCTGGAATTTTGTAGATGCGCCCTTTTTCAGTGTATGCATTTCTTCATTTGATGACTTATCAGGTTGATATGAATCATGAGGATACTGATCGTCTTTAGCTTTAATGAAAAAAATGAACAGATTTTATTGATATGTCTCTCTAAAAATATAATGCTCTCCATAATGACTTCTTCACATATTCCACATTAAAGATGTCCCTACGCCAAGCTCTGTAGTTTTCATAAGACAAAGCTTAACGCTTCACTGCATAGAACTTATGGAATACCACAGGACTTCATAAACAATTGCTGCAATATAAGAGCCAGGGTGGGAGTTACTTGTTATCTTAAACTTCAGTATCATGACATTATGGTTTTAAAAAAAAAAGTTGAAAAGTAAGTCCTCTAATGGGACTATTTTTTCAATTTAATAGTTTATGATTAAATAAAATAATGCAACAAAAGTAAAAAATATAGCACATTTCTTAGTTATTTAGCTATTCACACCTTACAGAGCTGGCAATGAAAGTTGGAGTCGATTCTTCTTCAAAAAAACAAATCTATGTATCTCACCACTGCACGTAATTTTACTCCTTAGCTAAAATGGGATTTAGCGGCCACCGTCTCAAAGCTACGTCTGCACTACGCTCAAATCTCTCAGCACGAGTATTTACGAATGGGGCCTTATCAGAAGAATTCAACATTATGAATGGATCTAGGTAGAGATGAGTGAGCACCCAAAAGCTCGAGTCTGCGTTATTCGAGTTGAGCTTTTCATAAAATTCGAGAGCTGTACTCGAGTAACGAACCCCATTGGCTACAATGGGAGAGCAGAGCATTTCTGTATGTGGGACACCGAGTCCCGAGCTTGTTTTATTTATTTATTTTTTTCTTGGTTCTCTCTCTCTCTCTCTACTGCCTGCCAAAAAATTTACCATTGACGCGCGCTGCGTTGCGGCGGGGCCAAAACAGGCACGTCACAGCGAGGAGGAGCCAAAAACTGGGGCGGGGTCGAACACGGCTTGATGCTCGTTTGAGTAAGGAGTACCATCGAGTACGCTAATACTCGAACGAGCATCAAGCTCGGCAGAGTACGTTCGCTCAACTCTAGTTCTAGGCAAGGTTGCCCATTGTCCCCCCATTGATCTCTATATTGTTCCAAGAACCAATGTCTCAAGCCATTAGGGAAAGCCCTCTAACTAAAAGATATACAGATTGGAAATCACTCATTTAATATCGCTATATGCAGATGATATTATTCTGATGATAACAGACCCTATATCTTCTATAGAAAATGCTTTGGAGGTAATAAAATAGCTTGCAGAAAACTCTTATTATAAGATAAACACACAGGAATCTCACATCCTGCTTATGAATATCTCTAATGACCCATTACATTACCTAGAAAACAAGCATCTTTTTGATTGGCAAGAAAACGGTATAAAATAGTTGGATATAACCATTTCTGCTATAATTCTATCATTATAATGTTAAACCTATGCTAAAATGATGCAGAAAAAATCCTTCAGAGTGTCTAAATTTGTGATTTTGTGGGTGGGGAGAATAGCTTCTTTACAATGCTTAAAGGGGTTGTCCCGCAAAATCAAGTGAAGTTAAACACTTCTGTATGGCCATATTAATGCACTTTGTAATATACATCGTGCATTAAATATTGGCCATACAGAAGTTATTTACTTACCTACAGAGGGTACCCCCCTGTGCTGGCGTCCCCGTCTCCCTGGCGCCGACCGAATCCTTCTCCTGGCTCGATTAGACGCGCTTGCGCAGTTGACCTGTGCGGTGCGAGCACGCTGGAGCGGCCCCTTCAACGGGACAGAAGAGGCAACATTTAATGCACGATGTATATTACAAAGTGCATGTATATGGCCATACAGAAGTGTTTACCTTTACTTGATTTTGCGGATCAACCCCTTTAATGAATAAGATTTTATCTCAAATTGTCTGCACACAACAAAGCCCTCAGGTGGCTGGTACAATTCTCTCTAAAGATAGATGGGTGGAAGGCCTATTAATCCCAGACATTCAGGACTACAATGTAGCCACATGTCTCCAAACTAGCTTGATTGTGGAAGTCTGATACCCAGAAACACCAGCTCTATATAGAGCATTATCTAGCTTTTCCTGTCTCAACCAAGACTTTGCTTGTAATCCCATTATAGAATTGGCCTGTACCCTCTCACCTTTTCCTGTTGACTGCAATATCTTTAAAAACATGGAAACACTTTCATGACTATGCAAAACCCCAGGGTGCACCCCCGGAGGATTACAATTCTTTGAATTTGCCCCAATATACTATTCCATACTTGAATATATCAAAATGAATCTTGATAGACATATCCAACCTCACATATTTATCCCAAGAGACCTCCTCCTATTCGAACAACTACAATCTCAATATTCTTTGACTCCAGAGGACTACTGCAAGTACTTACAGATACAACATGTTCTACATATTATTCAGGGGTAATTCAACTATATTCAAAATACTCTCCAAAGGAATTAAAGCCTTATATATATTTTATTGCATGACTGTGCGAATTTTCAAAAAAAACATATCTCTTAAGAGAATGGGAAAGAGTTGGCTCATAAATTTAGCGATAAAGAGGGGAAGCAAGCTCTATCTCTGACCCACATGGAGCGGTGAGATATATAAACTAGATAGATGAGGTAAGCCTTCGGCTGACAGCGGCTGTGAGCTGTGTATGTTGAATTTACAATGAGTGGTCACTTTAATAGAGACACTTGCCCTTTCATGAGTGGAGCTTCCCTATAGTGGTTCTGGACTGAGCCACTCCAATGGTTCAGCTGTGGCAATAGTTTCCTGGTAACTGCCTCAACAACACTTTAGAAGTGAGAGAATACTGATGCAACAGGAGTTTTCCTGTTTTTGTAACAGAATCCACATTATAATGGTAAAAATCGTACGATTATGAGCAACTGCAAATGAGGTAAGGTCATCAATACTTGATTAGTCGGGGTCAGTATTTCAACAGTTGCCATTCTGTGTGCAATCAAGGAAAAACATTCAATGCAAGGGGATCCTGTGTACATAACCAACGCTTTGACTAAAGACTAGCGTCTCCAGTAGGCGCATTTCCACAGAGTAGATATTTATTGAATGCAGCCTAACTTTCAACTATAGAGGGTGCCCTAAATCCTGTGTCAGAAGTGGCCCAAAGGCAGATCATTTCTGTTTATGACTTTGTCTTTGTATAAACCTGTGGGCAAAAGGATTTAAAGATTAAAGTGCTAAAGATTCTCAAAGCAATCCATTATCACAGAGTCTGTTAAATATGGTAGGATGAAATTCTGCATTTACAATATACCTAGTATCCCTATAGATTTCCATGTACCGTATATACTCGAGTATTAGCCGACCCAAGTATAAGCCGAGTTAATATGTTTACCACAAAAAACTGGTAAAACTTAGTAATTCAAGTATAAGCCGAGCTATACTTGAGTATATACTAGGTAAAGAAAAAATACAATACTCACCTCCCAGCCGACGTCTGTGTCCCCGGCGTGATGGTCTCCCTAGCGGAGCGGCAAGCTGCTTGAGAATTCTCCCCGCTGTCATCTCCCTGCTCAGCTTCGAATTCCCCTGCCATCAGCGCTGTGTAGGTAAGAACTGTGATTGGATCGAGCGCCAGCCAATCACAGCCAGCACTCGATAAACCAATCACAGCCATTCAGTAAAGTCATCCACTGAATGGCTGTAAATGATCGAGCACCGGCTGTGATTGGCTGGCACTCGATCCAATCACCGCGTTTACCTACACAGCAATGACGGCGGGGGAATTCAAAGCTGAGCAGGGAGATGACAGTGGGGAGAATTCTCAAGCAGCTTGCCGCACCGCCAGGGAGACCATCGCGTCGGGGACACAGGCGCTGGCTGGGAGGTGAGTATTGCGGGTTTTTTATTGTTGTTTTTTTTACCTCACTCGAGTATAAGCCAAGGGGGGCTTTTTCAGCATTAAAAAATGTGCTGAAAAACTAGGCTTATACTCGAATATATATGGTAAATGGTTTTTCAGTATTGTGCAATTATTGCAATATCATTTTAAAAAGTAAAGTTAGTGAAATTACGCAATACACTGCTTTTCAAACTCATAATCACATGACTGGTGCAGCATGGCATGAACAATGGTGTTACAAAACAGTGTCTCAAATTATTTTTCAAGAAGCATAGCTTCCAGTTTTTGTTTTTATACAATGCTCTTGGGCAATAATGTGAAATACAGAGAATTGACCTGTAATGAGTGAGTTATCTGCACCAGATTAGGTTTTCCATTTTCCTGACAGGTGGCCCTTTAGTGGCTCAAACACACCACTACAGTGGTTCCTTTGCTAATATAAATATAATAGCAAAGGAACCACTGTAGTGGCGTATTTGATAAAGGGCGATCTGTTAGGAAAATGGTTGGTCGAGAAAGGTTGTTTTCTGTTGCCTTATTACTGCTTATGCTCCACCTGAGGGGGCGCATTAAAACGAGGTGTGAGACCATCAGATGTGGTTTCCATTCTGAACATGGAAAGAGAGACAGGCTATGGGAAAAGGCCTATGCGAACTCTACAGTAGTCACCGTGTCACACGAAAGGGTAGGAGATGCACCATGCGCTCATTCATGGCATATGAAGTTTTTGTGCACCAGGCCTTTTTTTTGCAGTCTTAGAAGTGGCTTTCTTACCAACACTCTATCTGTTAAAGGGGTTGTCTCGCGGCAGCAAGTGGGGTCATACACTTCTGTATGGCCATATTAATGCACTTTGTAATGTACATCGTGCATTAAATATGAGCCATACAGAAGTTATTCACTTACCTGCTGCGTTGCTAGCGTCCCCGTCGCCATGGATCCGTCTAAATTCGCTGTCTTCTGGCGTTTTTAGACGCGCTTGCGCAGTCCGGTCTTCTGCCTGGTGAATGGGGCCGCTCGTGCCGGAGAGCTGGTCCCGCGTCGTCATCGTAGCTCCGCCCCGTCACGTGTGCCGATTCCAGCCAATCAGGAGGCTGGAATCGGCAATGGACCGCACAGAGCCCACGGTGCACCATGGGAGAAGACCCGCGGTGCATCGTGGGTGAAGATCCCGGCGGCCATCTTGGAGAAGGAAGAAAGAAGTCGTCGCAGAGCGGGGATTCCGGTAAGTAATATATATATTTTTTTTTTTTTAACCCATCCCTTGGGTTTGTCTCGCGCCGAACGGGGGGCCTATTGAAAAAAAAACAAAAACCCGTTTCGGCGTGAGACAACCCCTTTAAGCTTGCAGATAGAAGTCTTCTCCTTACAGTTGAAATACAAACTTGTTTATTTTTTGTTGCATTGAGCTGTGCTTGACGTTTTTGTGCGGTGAGGCGCCGATTACGCAAACTGTTGACTCTCAAAAACTTGTCATCTGATTTTGTAGTGGCCTTTGGTCTGCCAGACCTTTTCCTGTCAGAGTTTCCAAGTGCCTTTTGATGGTATAGGAAACAGTACTTCTTGCCACCTTGTCTTTCTTTGCAATTTCTCTGTAGGACATATCTACACTTCTAAGGATTATGATTAGCTGTCTGTCTTCTTTGGTTAATTGACTTTTTCTTGCCATTATAATAGCAATGTGCTCTGTCCTGAAGAGCAAAACTGTCCAAATCCTGCTCTAACACTGTTTATATAGAATCAGGTGTTTTAACATTTGTAGATTACTTTCAAACCCTTTACGGGAATAGTTTGAAACCAATTTCAAACCATAATTTACTTTCTGTGCTGCAGAGCACTTGTGCTTCATGCGTTTCCTGAAAAAAAGACCTTTAGATAAAATCATAAATTCAGACTATTGTTTTGTTTCAGTTTAAAATTTCATAATATTTTTATGTGTTTAACTTACTTTTGAAACATTGAACCATTTCAAGCCATTTGCTGAACTTGAACTGTGTTAATGTCAAGAATAGCTGGAAAAATTGAGGTCTTCATAAACTATACACGTATGTATGTATGGCAAATGTTGAGAAGGGGTTTAACAGTCTGCACTTACTCCTGCCTAACAAATGGCTGCAGAGGCTTCCGATGATAACTCACATCCATGATCAGCTTGAGACGGAGGACCCCAGAATGTAACAAGAGGTGTATCCTCTACTTCTGATAAATTAGTCAACATCTACTACAGGATAGGAATTTGGTTGCAGCTTTAGAAGCTGGAGTTTTTAATAATATATCCAATGAATATTAAATTATGAAGACCATTTATAAACTTTGGTGGAGAAGACAATATTTTATTAGGGATACAGAATTATTCATATTAACACACCTTTTAGTATGTTTTTGGAGTATGGAAAGAAACTAGAAAACCTGGAGTAAACCCATACAAACATAGAGAAGGTACAAAGTCCATGGCGATGTTGTCCATGGTCAGATTTGAGCCCAGGATCCCAGTGCTGCAAGACAACAGTCCTAAGCACTGAGCCCCCATGAATCATCATGCTACCCATATAAAACAACACCCTATGATTATACTGTATATGACAAATGGAGAGAGGATATAGGCCTAATCATGGAGGAACATTTTTTTTCATGCCTATAAGGTGGTTGCGCTACGCTGGCTATTGCCAAACCCTCCAGTAATGCCAAAATATGTTGCAGGTAACCCTATACTTGAGGTTGGAGAAATTTGTTTATCCCGGCTGCTCTGACTCTAATTAGTGATAGAACACGAGGCTTCTGGGGCAACCCGTGAACTGGTGAAGGGGCGGATGGCACATACCTCTCCTTGGTTATTCTTTGTGCACATACTTTTACAACTTCTTAAACTGATGCAATGGATTCAAGAGGGAAAATGGACTGATGATCAGGATTTATTAGAGTGGTTGTCTGGGTTGTTTATTGAAACACGTTCCCTGTGCAACAGCATAACAAATAGGCATATACTCACCTCTCCTGGTTCCCTGCGTTCCCCGTGCCGCTGCTTGGTCCTCTGTGCCCGGCGTTTATAGGCTGCAGTTAGAATGTGTTTGGGACATCACAGTCTGCTGCAGCCAATGACAGAGATCAACTATTGAGGGCGGAGCTCTGCCATTAGCTGCAGCAGACTGTTACATCCCATAAACAGGCTACTGCAGCCTGTAAATATGTCGTCAGGGAGGAGAGCCTGAAGCGGCAGCACTGTACACAGCGGGGAGCTGGGAGAAGTGAGTATATGTCTGTTTGTTATGTTGTTGCATAGGAGACCTGTCTAAAAAAAAAACATATCTAACAACCGCCTTTAGGCCACTCTCACACACAGCATCAGTATAACGCCACGTTTAAAATATGGCGTTTCATCGAGATTTTCATCCTTGTTTTTGAACGCAGATTACTGTGTTCGACGGTGCTTTTTAAAGGGAACATCATCATTGTGATGGGTGATGGGGTGTGTTAAACGCAAAAACGCACAAATATAGAGCAGATAGCGGTCAAAAATCGTGGGGTTAAAAAAGCCGTGTTCACGCAAGGCCCCATTGAAATCAATTGGAGTATTTTACTGTAGTAAGTGCCATGTTCGAAACGCCACGTTATTTGCGGTAAAAGGCCCCAGTGTGAGAATGGCCTTAAGGATATTCTGAACACTTCTGCTGGTGGGCAGTGCTGTATGGAGGGACGGGGAGGTGGAGGCTTTGGGGTTATTCTTATTTGGAAATCTAAAACATGCTAACAGACCAAAAAAAGCCCCTCCTGCACTTTGTGTATCCAGAAGCGTTCTGCTCTGTTTTATACCATAACGACAGTTCAAGCTATACAAGCTTAGTTTGTTAGACCCCCACAAACTTACAACAGCCTACTCCATAGTGATACATAAGACATAAATAGCAGAAGAGAGATGACAAACAGGCAGAAGGTCACTGAAGACGTTTACGCCAATCCGCAACTTATTCTTTCGCGTTCAATAAGTGGCGTTGAAAAACATCATGAAATAAACAATTCCACATTAAACACAAAGTTTACATGTTCGAGTGAATTCCATTTGGAAAACTCCAAACTTTCTGCCAGCTGTGTTATGCAATATATGGGAGCTGCTTACACATAGACCACAGGAATACTATGCTTACATCAGAGAGATGTCACCTCTCACGCACAAGCCACTTACAGCCTGGACAGCGCTCTAATAATGCAAACTTTCCACAGGATGTGGCTTTCAGACCTACTATATGTGCATAGCAAATGCATTAGCTGTCAATGACTTTCCCTCGGTCTTACAACATTTGCACAGTGTTAGTTTTATGTGCCTCGAGTTTTATAAGAGTCTACTTAGCACGATTATTCTAGCCAACGCTGCTTTTATGAGTCAACTGAAATGTATGAGCTGTTCTCTACCTCATCCATCGCCGTCTTCTTATAGCTTGTGGTCCGAGCTTTATATTAATGAGCCGCCACAACAAAGCACTGATAACATATGGTCAATGCATATAGGGGGACATTTATAAAGCTGGCAATGACAGTTTCTGGCATAGAAAAGTTGCAAGTTTTTGCACAACTGGGGATTTGTGCAAAAATGTGTGAATTTTTGGCTTTTTGTGCCAGTTTCGCCCCTTCTGTAAAAAGCAGGTGGTGTTTTCAGGAGAGAGTGTGGTCGCCTTGGATCAACAAAATTTATGTATAATTTATGTCACAAACTATATATCCTGTTTGTAGCTTTTAATCTTTCTCCTCTTGCATGGCGATAAGTCTTTTGATACCTTGCATGTATATCTACTTTTGTCAGTTTAAGTAAACTTAATTAATATTTGGCCTGTGTGTATGTGAGCCCAAATTTGAGGAACTTTATAATCAGGAGTGCACTGCCATCTGACACACAAAAAGGAACTTATCCCTGCAATGCAAGGAGCTACAAGACCTGCTCACATGTACTGACTGCGGACAGGATACAAATCCCCAACACACAACAGGACTATAAGATCCCGGGGACAGTCGCATGTTCCACGTCCAATGTTGTGTACCTGATCCTGTGCAGTAAATGTCCTGTTGGGGGGCTTTATGCTGGAGAAACAGGACAAAAACTAAAAAGCAGAGATAAGGTCTCACCGCCACACAATTTAAGAAAGACAGAATTATATGTTGCGGAGCATTTTTCTAGCCACGGCCATAACATAGAACAGATGAAAGTTACTATATTAAAAGGCAACTTCAAATCTCAGCATCATAGAAGAATTTGGGAGTACAAGTTTATAACCATCTTTGATACTCCTAAGACAAGAATCAACATCACAAGTAGCTTCATGCAAAAGTGGGAGAATATAAGAAATATAGAGCAGAGATAACACGCAGGCCTGGTGACCCTCTAACACCAATTTAGAGAACATTAAACTTTCACATCCTTATCAGTATTTCATACATACATATATTACATACATACATATGGTGTGATTAATTTGCACTTAAAACAATACCAGAACAGGATCCACTGATAAGGATGTGAAAGTTTAATGTTCTCTAAATTAGTGTTAGGGGGTCACCAGGCCTGTGTGCTATCTCTATTATATATACGCCTCTTTAGATCTATTCCATTAAGCCTGAGGAAGGATTCTGGGAGGTTCGAAAACTCGCTATAACATAATGTATTTTTCTTAGCCATTAAAAGCTATCATATCTACAAGATTACTTGGTTTCTCTTACTGAGAACAATCACATTATGCAATGCCTATTTTTTCCCACTGTGGAACCCACCATAAAGCAACTGGAGATAAACTGCATATCAGGAGGCCGGAAACTAGATGAAGGAATGAAGATTGCAGCCTGATACTTAGTGGCTACCTTATGTTAAAAAAGTTGCACCAACATTTAAAAATCTTTTTTTCCCATGTTGAAAGTATTCATACTACTTAAAGTTAAAAAACTGAATACATTTTTATGGTAAACAAGAACCTGGGGGTGGACAGATGCTGTTTGAGTCCACAGAGAAAAGGAGATACACATGTACAAACTGGGAACTGCAGTAAATGAACTAGAAGATAAAAGGAGAATTATTGATCCGGTTCCAAATGCTGCAGCCGTGGGGCAATATGTGGTTCTTAGCTACACCGCAAAAACATATTCCATTTACTGCTAATTGCTACAGTTGCAAAGCAAATCCAGGTAAAGGAAATAAAAGGCACATGCTGCACCTGGGAATCCGCTGCAACCTGTGGGTGGCATACTACTGCCATGTGGCTGGAAGGGGTTCACACAGCCGTTTAGGGTATCAAACCCGTCTTACATGATGTCATACGCCTTACAGCAACGAATGTCTTGGCTCATTCTGGCGCAGGGTTAAAATTAAACTAAATGTATTTCTAAATGTGGAAAGAAAATTCTATAAACAGAAGATTAACAATCTACATTATCTTTGGGGAGACCGCCAGAAAATGAAGCAGAGCAAAACACTTCTCCAGTGTTGTCTATTACTACCTACCATGTGTGTCTCTGGTATGTATCTCCTCCGCAAACTCCAAATCTTTACGAAATACTTCCAGATCCATCATCTCAAGAAATCGATTCTGCAAGTCTTCCTCCGCTTCATCTCCAAAGACATAGTCACAAAGCATAATGTTTGAGCCAGGGATGGGAATAAATAGGCGCTGAGGAAGTGGACAAGGTGCCTTCTCAGACTCTAGGATGAAACATCAGAACAAAGGAAAAAACAAGATGGAGCATAATACTGTTATAAGATATAATGGCACATATTTATGGAACGTGCAAAAGGAAAGCGGAGGAGCTGCCCAATCAGGTTGCTTCTTCCACTTTCTAAAGACTCTGGAGAGCAGCTTATTCCCATTTAAGTTGCACCAGTTAAGGCTCTTTTATAGGCGATAATCGTTACATGTAAACGCGGGCATTGTGCAGTTTTTGTTTAAACGATGGATTTCAGTTCACTTAAAATCCATCGATCTCACTTCTGAAAGACTGAGCAACTACAGTCCATTTGAATGTATTTCATTCATTTTTTAATAGACTGCAGGATGTTCTCCCCACAGCATGTTTACGCTAGTCACAAGGAGAACAATGCAATCTGCTGGCAGCCTTGAGGAGAATAATGGAATGTTTCGGCAGCTGTTTACACAGCTGGGCGTGTGTTTAAACACATGCTGGGCTCTGCAAACATCTCATAGAGGTCCTTTTACATGCAAATAAAGATGATAAAGTGTTAACGGTCATTCGCAATTTGTGCAAATACATCGCTAAACATTTCAGTCGTTTGAAAGATTATATTTGCGTGTAAAAGGGCCTTAAGAATATAACAAGGTTAAACACTGCTGCTTACCATGCTGGGATCCATTCAGTATGATATCCTCAAACAGTATTTCACAACGGTCTGATACGGTATTAAGAAGATCTCTTTTAATAGCCTAATAAAAGATTGGAAATTGTAATTAAAAAAAAGGAAATGCACAACATACCATGTTTCCCCCCAAATAAGATGTATGCCGATAATAAGCCCGACCCCAAAAATAAGCCCTTGCTACACTAGATAAAAAAAACAGCAATACTCACCTAGCCGGTGGCATCCCGATGCCTCACGCTGGACTCCGCCGCTGCGGCAGGCTGCCGTGTCCTCTGCACTGACAGCATTCTCTTCCTGGTAATGGGACTTTGAATACCCCGCCTCCAGCAAGCGAATGCTGCCATTCACAGCCATTCAGTGAATGACATCACTGAATGGCTGTGACTGGTTCATCGAGCACCGACTCTGATTAGTAATAATAATCTTTATTTGTATAGTGCCAACTTATCCTGCAGCGCTTTCAAAACACTGTAGAGCATAGACGATACAACAGTTACCAGTAGTATTTAATTATTCGGACCAAAAGGTGTGCAGTGGGAGGGGCAGGGGGCATGTAGGGGGTGAGGGGAGGCGGGGGTGTTAGTTCAGGAGAGTTGATATGCTTCTTTGAAGAGGTGCATTTTTAAGGCGCATCTGAAGTTCTGTGTGTCAGGGATTCACCAGATGTTTTTGGAGAGTACGTTTCAGAGCACTGGTGCTGCTCTGGAGACGTCCTGGAGGCGAGAATGTGAGGTTCGAATTAGAGGGGCGCTAAGTCTGAATGTGTTAGTGGAACGGAGTGTGCACTTGCTGATCGGTGGGGGTCTCATAGCTGAGGCCCCCCATCAATATCGAGAATGGGGGCCTATGTCCACAGTCATCCTCAATGCAGGGTCACTGCACCGTCGTAGTGAAGAGGAGACTGATTGGAGTGCTGGTCATGCAAGCTTATTAATGCGCCATTCAATTTCAACTGGACTGCAGAGATAGCCAAGCGGCCAGCACTCGGGCGTTTCCGTCAGTCCATTGAAATTAATGGAGCAGCGACCATACATGCCAAGCCAGCACTCTATTTATTCTGAAGTCATTGTGGGGAAGAAGCAACCCTCACGGTGATTGGCAGAGGGGAACACAGGACCCCGTTCTCAAGATCAGCAGGGTTCTCAGTGGTGAGACCCCTCTGATCAGCAAGTTATCCCCTATCCTATGGGCTTGTACACTGCCTTTTTAGCATGCTATACCTCCAATACTCAGTTTTTCCTAGCTTGTGAGTGTACACTAGCTATTATGTCTTCTGTATACTTCTAGATCCTACTCCCTTGTCACTATCTCTCATACACAGATAAATGGCAGCAATATGGAGGACATTATACAGCAGTCAACTGCATAAGAGGGGCCTGGGCGCCTATCTGAGTGTAACAATATTACCGGTTAAAACTCACTGATTACTTCAAAAAGTGTTATTCCAGGGAGTTATTCTGATTGCCGGACTGGAGTTGGGAAGGAATTTTTTTTACCTAAAATTAGGAAAATTGACTTCTACGGCCTTATGGCCAAGGACCCTGCGCACCTGTGCGGGCAGGCGTCGGCGTCCGTGCGGACCTCTATACTTCTGGGCTTTCTGCACTGCGAGTGGTCCACACAGCTCATTGTTGGACATGCAGAGTACAGATTTTGTTTTTATAAATCCCCTGCTTTCCCGTGGGATTCGTGGCTCATCTGCAGTGTCAGCTGCAAGCGGGTCGCAGATCGGGCATCTTCCATTGACATCAATGGAAGCCGCCTGTGCAGGAACCGCAATTAAATGGAGCATGCTGTGATTTGTTTTCCGGACAAAGGTCTGCAAAACAAATCCACATGCTGTAATTCATTTGCGGACACCCATGCTTCCCTATGAGCAGCTTGATATGAGGGTGTCCCGCGCGGATTCTGCAAATCAGATCTGCCCGTGAACATTAGGCCTATCTTTTTTTTTTTTTGCCTTCATCTGGACCAACATTGGGAGGAGTAATAGGCTGAAAACTACATGGACATATGTCTTTTTTCAGCCTTACACACTACGTAAAATGTGATTCTAGTAGTCGTGAGACAGTCAAACACTCACTACGAACTGCAGCAGCCTGTCTGTATGTCTTTCTGCCTCTCTTAGCTCCTCCCTCTTTCTTTCCATCCCCTCTGCATAGACATCTATGTGCAGCTTGCAATCTAACTTGCCAGTGAGCTGTTAGTCTGTCTTGTCTACCAAGGGGGATTTCAGAAGTAGTACAGAAGGACTGAACAGATTTTGAATGAAGAGGGACAAGGGGGGGGAAGCATCTGACTGCCATAATGTATGCGCTCTTCTTCACTGGTTAATGAAAGTGTTCAGCACAAACTTTAAAGCTACGGCTCTCTGCTTCCTGGCTGGATTTAGAAGGTTGACTGAAGTCTTGTCTTGCTCTTGTGTGCCCAACGCAAGTGCTATCAGCTCATGAACAGACATTCAGTCCAGCCTCCCCAGTTGGCTGGACTGCTTGGCTCACCCATTCACCTTATTGAAACAGAAAGCTTTCTCATGTTA
Organism: Eleutherodactylus coqui; assembly: GCF_035609145.1. Taxonomy (NCBI): domain Eukaryota; kingdom Metazoa; phylum Chordata; class Amphibia; order Anura; family Eleutherodactylidae; genus Eleutherodactylus; species Eleutherodactylus coqui. Next base: position 232,100,627 of record NC_089839.1, read on the forward strand.
CCAACAGACAATCAGTGGATTACAAGTAGAGGACAGATGCATTGGAGCAATTAACATTGGTTGCAGGAATGAACGTACACTTTAAAGGGGATATTTGGGACTTTGGAGAAGTTCCTAAGGACAGGGAATGGGTAAAATAAAAAAAAATAAGCAGTACTCACCATTTAAATGGCCCCCGATCCAGTACAGCCACCCCACTCCCTGCAGCTCAGTTCCGGAAAATTCCTGTAGTGGTCCATGTGCCGCTCATCATTCACGTGACAGCTGCAGCCAATCACTGGCCTTAGTTGTCACCTGCACATGTGACCGGTGACACCAATGACTGGCTACGGTGGTCACATGAAAGATGTGCAACACATGACGGCTGCAGGAACAAAGAGGACCATAGCAGTGGGGACCGGGGTGGCTGTGCTGGATTCAGAAACTATTTAATGCTGAGTGCTGCTTAGGTTTTTATTTTACCCCATTCTCCATCCTTGGGGACTTTTTGAAAACTCCTGGAAAGCCCCTTTAACTTTTAATAAAGGTTCTTCTTTCATAGTAAATATGAGTAGTTCTGGAACAAATACACGGGAGTTCAGGGAAATGAAACAAATGCTCCCTACAGCAGATGCAATGTGTAGCCCCATAGCAATGTTTCCTTGTCGAAATGCAATAAATTTGTGCCTCTGAATTTAAAATAACTGATATTAATAGAAAGAATTAGCAGAGGTGGGTTGCTCTATACATATTTTTATGAGTAAACTGTACTTTTCAAGCAAAAGTCCTGTGTCACATACACTGCAGGGCCAAAAGTACATGGACAATATTTACTAAACTGGTAGGGATCCCCATATGCACCGCTCAGCAATGACTGGAGGGCCGTAAAGTAGACTGCACTGGGTTCTGGAAGAATGAAGGCAGAATCTCTGCTGTGAAACATCCTACTTCACCATCTAGTAATCAGGTGAGTCTGGATTAGAAGGCTTCCTGCTGGAGCATTTAAATGGATATGTTCAATTATCCACACACAGTTGTAAAGAAAAAAAAAAATTCAACCTCCAGTGAAATAAGGTTTATTTTTCAAATTTACAAACTTGCAGCTGTTTGCAAAAAAAAAATTAACAAGACCACCCCCCACCCCTATGTACAATTATACCCCCCCCCCTCTATGTACAATGACATCCTCAGGTGTCTCTTTTCCGCAGGTATGACGCCATTCTCAGGTGACCCCTCCCCCACAGGTACAATAATATCCTTAAGCTCCCCCTTCCCAGGTACAAACACATGCAGAAGTCCCATTAACTGCAGCCAGGCGCCCATTCCCTCTCTGCAATACTTGTAGACTGACAGGGAGGGGTCAGCACAAGTGTCAGGAGCCCTGACGCATCAGGTAGGCATGACTGCTAGATAAGCATGACTGCTAGATGTACAGTGGATGCTTCCTCCAGTGACCATTTTGGTCTCCATCTGGAGCCCTGAATGATCTCTTTTTTTAAACTTTTTGAACCACTTTCTTGACTTGGCCATAATTCTAACATGTAATCAAATGCCACAGTCAGCACCGCTCTAGCCAGTCCGGGTATTTGATGTGTTTTGTCTCAAGCACACCTGATGCAACTAATGAAACCATTGATAAGTTGCATCAGGTGTGCTTGACAGAACACCTCATTTGCTAATGAACGCTCTTATGTGAGATTCTACTCAGGGGGCTGAATAATTTTGATTGCAACTGTACATTTGGCCATGTAGTGTTTGTTTTAGGAGTAACAGATGAGACCACGTCTTACCTGCACAGCATCTTTTACTTTTGGCTTGTTGTTGCTAAGATACGCTCTACATTTGACTACTCCTTGAATACTTAGAGAAGACTTACAGACTTGAACAAGTGCTGTGGAACGATTAAAAGGATTCTGCAATAATTAGGAAAAAGAAGCATTACTATATATAAGGAAACAGGGAAAACTACACAAAATAAAACATAAACATTTGTATTAAAGGGGTATTCCCACTTTAGAATTTCATGGTATATCCACATGATATGCCATGAAAGAGTGATAAGTGAGAGTCCCAACCCTCGGTCCTGCACCTATCTCTAGTTCTGGCCCCCACTACTCTCAGCACAAATGTCTGCATATTGTGAATGGAGGCGGTGGGGGGAGAACGCTCCCCAGCCCACTCCACCTTCATTCCGGCAGTGCTGTAAGCAATGCCAACCATACTTGCTCCTGTCTAACAGCACAGGAGCGGGCATCACTGGGACGAGCTGCCAGGCTTCGTTTACCCGACAGCTCATCCTGTGTAAATGGCCCATTACTTAAAACTCCTCCGTTTTTACAAAACACCATTATCTATACCTATAGCTTTTACATCCATTTCTCTTGTATTCATCCTCCTCCCTGTCCCGCCTGCATACCACTTGTGTCTTTTTTCCCTTTGACTTTTTTATTATACTGAAATTTCACATAAATGACGTAGAAATTTACCTTTTTACTATATCCTGAAACTTACAAGTGAAAATGCTAGAAGCGCTGCATAAAGATACCTAATAGTTCAGCGGGTCACTTACTGATGCTAGAAGAATGTTTGCAGAGATGGTCTGAGGACTACAATGTGCAACTGATCGGGATTTTTTCTGCACAAAAACAGTAATACAAATAACATTAGAATACTTCAGATTTTATATTTTACTTGAATCGCTCTATAAAAATGATGTGAAGATAACAACATGAGGACCAGCTTGGCGCGTCTGCTAAGGCCTTTGCAGAATATAAATGCCTGTTTTATTAAAGACACCCAAACGAGTGCACGTTGGACCTCCTTTGGTCTTTAGAACCGCAGCAACAGCAAACTGAGTAGAATCGTCTGGATTCCACCCTTGTATCAAACCTTCTGCTGCGGAAGTCCTTAGTCTGACTTTATAGGGTAATAAAGCACTTTGGATTGGACAGGCTTTGAAATGTTACGTATCTAACCTGGAGCGTGGTTAAGATGTAATGATTTATGCAAAGTGCTGCTAACATTCACTTGGACTGATTATATGTATATCTCTAAATATATTATATTATACACATATACATATATGTGTATAATGTGTATACACACACACACACACATTTATGGGCCAGAAACCTATGGCACACTGATGAGAGACAATCACCCTGAAACAGCTGTCTGTACTTGGTTTTCTTCTCCTTTAGTTGAAGTTTCTGGTTTGTTAAAAGGTCAGACATTGACTTGCAGGAATTCTGCCTTCCAATAGGTGGTGCTGTAGAGGCAGTGTTCCATCTTCCCATTTGTATTACAATATTTGATATGCTGTACACATTAACACAGATACATGCTACACGTATACACACACTACACACGTTACATACACATTTACATATGGTATGCACACACATTTTGCATACATTACACACAAATACCCAGCATACATGCCCACACTACCGTATGTATACATGTTACGTGCACACACACAAACTGCTCACGCCTGTTACGTACACATGATAGGTATGTGATAGGTGGTGGATCCGACTGCTGTGACTTCCAGCAATCATGAGAGCAGGAATCTGGAGTGTCCTGATTGGAGCGATGGTCACACGTGCCCTGCGCTGCTCCATTCATTTCTACAGGACTGCTGGAGATAGCGGAGTATAAAGGCTCGACTATCGTCCCACAGAAAATACCAGAATGATAGTTCACACGTAGCCACTGCTCCACTCATTCACTGTGTTTGGAGTAAACTATAAAGTAGTTGAAAAGTGAGTTTTTTGGGCCACCCTAATAGGCAGTTCATTCTCCTCGAATGCAGTTGTCTTACCTGCTCATCAACCAGGTCTCCATCTTTGTCTTTCACTTGTCCATTGAAAAATATAACCGCGTTTTCCAGTTCTTTCGCCCACTGCGCCAGTCCTTGCTACAAAAGTGCATTATTTATTTTAGAGACACAACTCCCCAACACTAATGATGCCAAACAATCTGTATAAAGAGGTAGACCCCTCACCCTTGTACATTTCTGTCTATCTTGATAGGTTGCACATGAGGATAATGGGATGGTCAGATCTACATGAACATTGCCGTTGATCGTAAGCCAATAGGAAGGTGTATTTTGGTATTTCCAATCTGCTGGCTTTGCTGTACTCTAAAATCAAAGCAGAATCATTTTAGTAAGAATGAATTACAGAAACGAGGGCCTGTTTTTGAACATCATCATCTTCCTAGGTCTAAATGCCGAGATCCCCTCTCTTCCAGTCATTTGTGGCAATATTTATGGTTTATCTCAAACATGGTGGATTACATGGAGAGCATCTGAGGTCCTCCGGTGTTATACGCTGGACTGGACATGGCACTTGGCTTTAGCTAATAAAGATGGGTCTCATGCATGGCATCAGTATTATTTGTCTTAATGCTGTGGTCATAAAGCATTGTAGCCTACACCCTGGGGTTCTGTCTGAATCCCTGAAAACCGGAATCAAACGGAACTCTGGGATAAAACCTCAGGCTTCCATTGGTCAAACGGAGACCAATAAGGTCCCAGTTTGAGCATCTATTTACTTAATAGCCACCTCTAAAATTCTTGACGGCGTGCCATAGTGTGAGTACAAAACATCTCTTCAATCTTAATGGCCAGCTATTCCAATTTTCATCAAAATCTTCTGACTTTGATGCTACTCTGATAACTTGCTGAGACCCCCGCAGATCTGGAGAACGAGACTCCTGTGTCACGTCCCCTGTCACTTTGGGAGTCACTTCTTTCCTTTTCATTTTGATGGGGCTGACAGAAATAGTAGAGCGAGTGCCGATCGGGTATCTCTGCAGTCCCATTGTAAGTGAACAGACCGCTGACTGCACTTGTGCGGCCAGCACTGCATTCAGTCTCCTCCTCACTGAGGGGGATACAGTAACCCTGCAGTGAGGACAGGGAACATGGGAACCTCATTCCTAAAATTGGGACTGAGACCTCCACCAATAAGAAAGTTATAGTATAGGGGAGAACTTGAAATTCTGGTACAACCCCATTAATATATTCATTTTTAAAAGCTAATAAAACACTATAGTCCATCCAACATAATGCTATAAACAGACCCCCCCGTCATGGATGCACTTTCTATAGACATTTTAAAAAATTCTAACAATTATTAAAACTTTATGATAGATAATTTCATAAATGTTTTGGTATGAAACTTACTTTTGGTTAACAAAGTTTTTATTAGTTTTTTGGAAAGGTCAAAACATTAAACATGACTTTAAATATTACATTCATTTACATAGTCAGGGGGTTACAAAGTTGGGCAAAATGCCCAAAATGACATCTCAGGTAATACTTCTTACAGAGCAGAATAAAGTGAAACTTACTTTTGGATCTGAGACCTCAAAGGTTCTGCAGGTATTCCTTAAAGAGAATACATTTAAAGTTAAGTGAAAGTCCACTGACCTCAGTCTAGGCAATCTTTGCTGCTTTTGATTTTTACACAATTTATTTTTCTCTTTCATTTTAACCCCTCGCTGCTTCCTTTTAGCTTTAGCAGTTTAAATGCTTTCTTTTTAGGATTTTTGAGACTGGTTTCCCCCTGTCTCTTAAAGCGATTATTCCCATGAGGTCCATCTCTTTCACAGACCTATGTATGATGCAATTAAAAAGGTCCAATTTATCTTGCCTGCTTTTATTTTTGAGGACATTGTCCCAGTTTGCTCCATTATAGTCATCCCTTAGGCTGTAGAAATTGGTCTTTCTGAAGTGCATGGTTTCTGTATCTCTACTAAACATCTTAATAGAAGGATAAATGAAAAATGTATAATGTTACAATTACTATTACCCAGGTGACCCGAAACTGTACCTTTGCTATCCTGTCTGGTCTACTGGTTGATCTTAGGTCTAGAAGTGCTCCCCCTCTTGTTAGGGTCTGTACTACTTGCACCTGCAGGCTTTTACTTCCCAATTTATATTATGGCCATCGAAGTCCCCCGTAATAATTACCTTGCTTCCTCATCTATTCGAACCATGCTCAAGTAAATCTTTTTTGCATTTGTGTCACGAGGTGCAACAACTGTATCTCATACCATTTACATTGTACTCTTGTAAAGTAATACTGTGGTGTCCCATAATGGTCACTACATAAACTATAACGTTTTTAACCCTTTCCAATCCAATTTGTATCCTGGTTTTCCTAGGGGGCTTACTCTTTTTCTGCCGTTATACAATGGCGCTATCTGCTGGCTAAAGCCAGTACTGCATGAGGTGGCACATTGGATAGGCCCCGACAGCAGAGAGACTGGCAATATACAGTAAGAGAACCCCGACGGACGTCTTCCAACATTGGAGCTGTACAGCCTTAAATCATAATGTCTTCAGACGTCAGACAGTGGATTGGAAAGGGTTAATTTTACTGTGTTATGGACATGTGTGTCCAGGTTTGAGGTTGGTGGTTCATAGATAATAGAGTTCGGTTTAGTAGGTGATAAAACAGCCCAATGACTCAACTTCTTACTCCAGCCAATCAGCATTCAGCTGATGGGAGGGGCTAAAGTTATATAAATTGTTGTCATGTTACAGAAACTTCAGAAGAGAGACAGTTGAACAGACAGCTGGCTTAAGGGATGTAACACCTCAGGCCTTGACCAGTCGTTCCCTGGAGAGGGTGATTGAAGGATAAAAGAGGCAAAGTACTGCCCAAAAGTATCCCGGGGCCCTGGTGAGGAAACCAGTAAAGAAATACGGAAGCAGATGGAAAGGCAATAATACTATGAGCCACTATCTTCAGAATGGGCAATGAAAGTTTGGAATGTAACATCCTCAGAGTTTAATGACTATCATTTTTAAGTTAATCTGCCCAATTCCTTGGCCTCTCGTCTCAAGGGGATGACTGACCGCGATATCACACCAGGGAACAGCAGCTGACCCGTATTATCAGTCCCCAACCGTTCACTGTGATGTATCCAGATAGGAGTGATACGCTAACAGCCACCATGAGTCCAAGCCTCGTACTCTGGGGCATTACAGTACAGTCTGTATACGGTGCGTACACATATTTAGAATTGTACTTGACTATAAGACTAAGTGTAAGTCTGCAGCATGCAATGAGGTGACAAACTAGTAACAAACTAATGGAGTGGTTAAGAATACATTATTAAAGAGGTGTCTGGGATTACAGCACCGAGAGAAATAGACCAAGGTGGGTGTGCTGGATAGGGTAAACACATCCAAAAGAAAGTTGCCAAGAGGCAACAAAACTATCCATGAGCTTCGTCCATCTTAAAGCTTTACTTGTGATATAAATAAAAAGAAAATAATTCCAGATAACAAAAAAGAAACCAACTCAGGTGGATACAAGCTCTAAGCAGTAGCACAGCACCAAATACTGGTGAAAGAGAAATGGATTCCATAAAATATATTCAGCTGCTGTTCTGTATAGGTTTAGGCTAACAACAAACACAGGGAACCGCTGTGATGCTATCTAGCTAGCTAAAAATTAGGATTTAGGCCCCCCTGACATGTTTTGCTGCATACATCAGCTTCATCAGAGGTTTGGGGCCAAAAAACTGATGTATCCAATCATTTTTCACTAGCTAAATAGCAGTGCAGCAATACCCCAGATCCCTTAGAATAGGTAGCAATACCTTTAACATTATACAGAACAGAAGCTAGTTGGATATACTTTTTTGAGACTATTTTTTCCCCAGATTTCGGTGCTGTGCTGTGGTCTAGTGGTTTTATCCACCTTAGTTGGTTTCTTTATCATTATCAGGAATGACAGAATTTTTATTTATATTGTGGCAGTGCAGTTAGTAAAATGGCCACTAGAGGGCAACTGTGTAGAATTCTGTTAGGTGTTGGGCTGCCTAACGAGCCTACCTAACTAGTAGGCACCTGAGAGGGCTCAATAAAGCAGAGTGTGTGCCTATCAGAAATAGTTTCAGGCTCCTAGGCTTCTAGTCCGGCTCCAAACCTGATATGGGATAATGAAATCCTGATATTCGGATGTTCTTAGATGACTGGTTGATATAAGGTATACGGTACATGTTAAGAAATGTGAAGTTTTGTTGTTAGGCCTAGTTGTAGTGATGGTCACTACTAATGTTTAGATAGAGGCCAGATGGCCAAGTATTATTTTTGTGCACTGCGGAAAATCTTTACAGTGTGAATATTACTGTGCTGTAAAGAAAGCCATAAAAGTGCTGGAAGCCAGATTTTAAGGAAAATGATGTTGTTGAACTTGTGTGAAAAGACTGTGATCCTGATGTGACTAATCCCCGAGTTTGTCGTATATGATGGAAGATGCTGGCATCCAAGATGACGCATAGAGCTTGCCATGAGGACGTACCAAGTGTGGCATATGGCGGATTCCACATAAGAGTTTTTGTGTTGCAGTTTAAAGGGTTGAATGTGTAAAACTACATGAAAAGTCTGCTGCGAGTTGCAGGAGTTAATCTGTCACTGTCATGTCTATAGTTGGAGCCAGCATAAGCAGCTGTCGGAGAATTCTCAAATTCCTTATTTTACGGATAAGCTACAAAATTACAAAAGCTGAAAACCAACCTCTCCAATAACAATCCCTCTTTCTCCTTAGCAACAAAAAGCTGATGTAGTAACATTGAGTTCTCTGATTTTTGGGAGAGATGTGTGTGCTGAGACTACTGTCTATTAGCTTACATTACGAAAGCTGAAAGGCCTACGTGTCAGAGGAACAACAGCTCCCTCTGGTGGCTTAATGCTGAATATACTATAATAGCTAAAAACAAGTCATAGGAAATGTAATATCTTGCTTTAACCTACTTTTTAGTTGCTGAACAAATGTGCACCGCCACTCTGTCCGTGACGTCATTCTCATCGAGACTCCACAATCTGTTCTTTCTTGAAGACTTATCTACAGCAAAGATGAGCTAAAATGAGAAATAAGGATAAGATATAATGAGAGCTGTGCCGAGCTGTTACTGCTACAATGAACAGCCTACAACAAGCTACATGGCTCCTACTATTTAAAGGGCTTTTATTTATAGTAGATGGAATGGATGGCAGTCTAATTGGAAGTCATTGTGGGAGGGGGCTTATTGATGCCATTGATAATTGGCCAATCTCTGCAGCAAACTGTCAGGCAAATTTTCCTTCATAATTCATAAAACAGATCTACAAGGGTCACTTACCATTCCTTGGTAATGGTGCTCTGTACACTTTAGATCCTCGACAACACGGAAATAACAGATGGCTGCATGTTATTGGGAAGTACAGAAAGTTCCAAAATGATTTAAAGGTGGACCCTATCCCACCTCATCCATGACCTTACCACCATATTCATCCCGGCCCTAACCCACCTGTTCAACCTTTCACTGACTAGTGGCGTCTTCCCTTTGTCTGTCAAACACACATACATCCTCTAAAACCATCCCTCGATCCTTGCTCTCTGTCCAGCTGCTACTCCTTTTTGCATTAAAACTCCTGCAACAGCACCTTCACCTTGAACTTTCCCCCTACCTCTTCTACAACCCGCTGTTTGACCAACTGCAATCCAGTTCCTCACCCTACCCTTCTACCGAAACCACCCTAACCAAAGTAGCCTCAAAACATCACTCTGTTTCTCCTCCTAGACATATCCTCTGCCTCTAACTTGGTCAACCACTCCCACCTGCTACAAATGCTTTCCTCCCTTGGTATCACAAACTTTCCTCCCTCTCTCTGTTAATGTCCCTCAAGACTCTGTACTAGGACCCTTACTATTCTCCATCTACACCGGGCTCATAGAATCTCATGAAAACTTAACATGGAAAAAACTGAACTCATTCCCTTTCCCCATCTAACTCTACAGTTCCACCAGACATATCAATCCCTATCAATGGCTCAACAATCTTACCAGTTCTAGAAGTCCGCTGTCTCAGTGTTATATTTGACTCTGCTGTCTCCTTCAAAGCACATATACAAGCCCTCGCCACCTCCGGCTCTAAAACATCTCTTGGATACAATTTTTCTCAACACAGATTCAACAATGCTAGTGCATTCCCTCATCATCTCCCAACTAGACTACTGCAACATCCTTCTCTGTGACCTCCCTTCCAATGCCCTTGCTCTCCTCCAATCTACCCTCAACTGCTGCCCGGCTTATCCAGCTCTCCCCCTGTTACTCTTCTGCCTCTCCCCTCTGCCAATCCCTTCACTGGCTGCCTATTGCCAAGAGAATCCTGTACAAGGTCTTATCAACAACATACAAAGTTGTCCACAACATGTCCCCTCCATACATCTCTGACATCTCATTAATATCCTGATACCTCTCCACATGAAACCTGTATCTGGTCCTTGCAAAACCTCCTCCTCTGCTCCCCCTTAGTGAGCTCCTCACATAATCGTCTCCAGAACTTCTCCCGTGCGTCACCTAGACTCTGGAACTCACTACCCAAACTCGTAAGACTCTCCACCGCCTGGGAAACCTCCAAAAAGAACCTAAAAACCGACGTCTTCAGAATAGCCTACAACCTTCAGTAAGCCTGCTGCCAACACAACATGAACATCTTCTACCTCCACCCACTGTCTACTTCCCCCTCCCCTGTAAGCCCTAGTGGGAAGGGTCTGCTCTCCCTCTGTAGCAATCTGTAGGTCATTCAGTTGATGGTTACCATTCCTGTTTTTGATACATGTAATGTGGTTACATATGTAGTAGTATATGTAATTTATTGGTTATGTAGTTTAATGCCCCATTCTTCATTTGTACTGGAATTAATGGTGCTTTAAAATTAAAAGTAATAAAAATAATAATGTTTAATGTCATTTTTGCATTGCTTTGGTTGCTCTGTGTTGACCATTGTCCGGCTTAGCACTTGGTACTGGTATTAACCGAATTAAACATCTAACACATATACAATAATAATGCGCGGAGCAGAATGTCTATGAGACGAGGCTTTGGTCAGTAGCACTAAGTGACATCGCAGAGGGTCTTTAATTCTGGAAACTCGTCCTGTACATCCCAGTAACATGCAGACATTTTGTTATTTCCTGTGGTATTAATGACCTATAGTGTACAGCGTACCCTAAGAACCTGATCTTAAGAGACCCCATAGAGAAGGAATAAACTGCCCTCATATGTTAATTAACCCTAATAGCTCCACTTTGATAGTTATGAAAGTTAAGACTTTCCCTTTGAAGAAGTTTTCTGGGAGTTTGACAACAAAGGCCTGTGCTTAGGGTGTAGGGGTTTTACTCCCAGCACCACCAGTAATCAGTTGGGAATGAAACAAGAGAGGGAGATGGAGAGGAAGAACATCAGCTTACCTTTCGTAACGCATTTTGGGAGTCCTTTGAAAGCTCTGGAGATGTGATAAGGAATACACCGACAACCAAAAGGCCACCGGGAAGCATCCGATTTACCTGAAAGTGCAACCAAGTATGGTTTTTCCCAGTGCTGTAGATATACACATACAGTCAATGCGAGGTCTCTTCATTGTGGACTGCTTGAAGACCCCCATTAAAATCTAACGTTTATTGAACTTAATTAAAATACTAATAGACATAGGGAATAAAAATACAAACTCCTGCCCAGCAAGCCTGGGAGCGCAGGGCCACCTCTAATATATATCATCCAATGCTTTATAGGGCTCCCCTAAATAGCCGGTAGCTATAGAAGATATCAAGCAGGTCACTGCTGCAGACTAATGGCTCTGCCTAAATTATATCGCCAGGTCTGAGTGTTTGAGCTAGAAGAAATACAGAAACCAACCCAGCCCCAAATGTAGTGGTGTCCTCAGGGGTCTGGGGTTACTAGAGGTGCTCCCACCTAAATGACAGCTGTTATATAACATCAGGGAGGGATTCTCCCATTTGTCTGACCAGTGAGAGACACTGCATGCTGAGCGGCCAACGGAGAGAAAGCTAACGATGCAGGATTGGTCATTAAGCCGATCGTATAGAGTGCCTCCCTTATACTCGGCCAATCCTGATGTTTAATGATGTAATCACCCAGAGAATGGCAAAAGCCTTATATTACAAAGCAAAAGCCGCACCGACAGTTATACAATTCATGGAAGTGACTGAACAGTTTCCAAAATCTGGTTTCAAATGAATGCTGAATAAGAAAATCCCTCATTTAGGCCAAAGGGCTCTTACTCCGAAGGCGGAGGGTCCAGCATGCCTCCTCGCATAGCAATTTTTGTCCAGATCCCCCTTACAGGGAGCCAGTTCTATCTGACCAACGCCCCAGACTGTTAGTTGAGCGCCATCGCCTCCATTAACAAGCCTAGGCACTACATATACAGCTCCTGCTCAGGACCAAGTAGCGCCATGTGCATGAGGCTTTACAGTGATCCTCATCAATATACCTGATTGGCGTGGATAGAGACCCACTCCTCATCAATGTCATCCAGTGTGGAGGAACCAGACTTTTTCTTAGGGACTTCGCCTTGATCTTCTTTTTGTGGTGTTTGTACAGCCAGAACAACATAGTCCCTCTGCGGGGAACACTAAGAAGAAACGGAAGGATTTAGGACTTACGAAAAAACAGACCATAATTCTTTCACCGTAAGGAAATGTCAGATATGGACTAGATGTTAATGGAGCAGATGAGGGGTTTTCATACTGAAAGAACCCCAAATGACGTCACCAAGAAGACGCACTCCTTGTGTTGTGCTTACATTTGCATACAACATTCAGTTTTCCTGTTCCATCATGGGGACAGAAAAACGGAATGGGAATGGATCCGTCACATGCTAGAAACAAAAGATGTCCGACGGTCTCCGCTGACGTTCGTCCGGCTTCCTCGTGTCACATGTATTTCCCCAGATGAAATGGCGCAGTATGCTGTGCTATTTCACCCCAGATTTTGTGCTCGGTCTGCACTGGAGCCTCCGCCGCAGCCGTGAACAGTCTCTTACATACAGATTGCAGTCCGGTGCTCCCCCGGTGTAAGTGATGGGCACTAGTAGGCGGTGTAGTCTCACATAAGGTACTCATGTAGGTGTACTTACATGTCCTATAAGGAGTCCGATCACATAAGACTTCTCCTGCTGAACAATCTTTGTGAAGTACTTCTCCACTGCCTCCTCCACATAGTAGCTTCTCCCCATGATACAAATATGTCATCTAGTCTCGGTTTACAGATCTGTGTAATGGACAGTAGTCATGGTTAGAAGTAAGGCTGCAAAACCCGCATGCTAATATTACATCACACGCCCCTACAAAGCAGGCAGCAAGAGGGCTGCCATTTCTGCCCGGCCAGCGAATTGGTTTCCAACCAAGGCATCTCCAGAATGTTTCATGTTGGTGTTGTTTGAGATCTTTATAGGTCAGTAGTATTTAATTACTGCATACATATAGAACAAAAAAAGTTTTCTGGGACTTTTACTATTAATGAGCTATCCTTAGGATAAGTCATCAATAGTTGATCAGTGGGGGTTGAAATCAATCAGCTGATCGCCGATCCTGCTCTCAGTGCTGGAAGCAGATAGCACTGTCAACACTGCAGTGGCCCAACTTGGTACTACAGGAACATTGGGAGCCATTGAATGCAATGGGAATGTGCCTGCAATACCAAACTGGGTCACTGCTATACAGACAGCACTATCTGCACTGACAATGGGTCAGAGATCAGCAGATCGGTGGAGGTACCAACCGGCAAACCCTGCCGATCAACTATTGATGACCTATCCTGAGGATAGATCATCAATAGCAAAAGTCCTGGACATCCCCTTTAAACGGAGTCAGAAAACATGCTGTGACAAGTTACCTTAAGACACAACAAAAGAAATTGAAAAGCTACTGAAAGGGCAAATAAACTGTGGCACAGAACTACATTTAAATGCATTAAATCTCCAGCAAGGGCCCATTCACACATGCGCATGCGTTGGGCAGCATACGATCACCATCGATCCATGTAACAAACGCTTGTGTGTACAGCCTAACTGGCTATAATAGGCTGAGTGCTGTCCATAAAATATATAAACGGGAAGTACACCAGTGTGAATGGGGTTTAAACTTTGCTACATCTGTAACATTATTTCTGTGTACAGTATGCTCCGACATGCCAAAAGTGTTGGGATAGCAATATGTAAATGCATTAGGAAGTGGCATTATCTCAGGTGAGGGCTTGAGAACTCCAACATCTGTAGAAGTTGTGAGGTGTTACATTGTGAGTGAGGGGAGGTGACACAAATTAGATATTAGACAGTGAGGGTGATCAATGAGTGGAACAGGTTACCACAGGAGGTGGTGAGTTCTCCTCCAATGGAAGTCTTCAAACAAAGGCTGGACAGACATCTGTCTGGGATGATTTAGTGATCCTACACTGAGCAGGGGGTTGGACCCGATGACCCTGGAGGTCCCTTCCAACTCTACCACTCTATGGTGTTGAATAGTGGCCAGTGTGTTCATTGCAAGGCAATGCGAATTGTTGGAGTTCAAACGAGGCATGATAGTGGGTGCTAGACGGATGGGACACTCCATTTCCAAAGTTGTGTGGGCATTTAACATTCCTTGATCCCCCATGTCACATGAACTGCGAATACGTTACTGAAGGCATTTCCACGCACAGTGGACAATGATGCTTAAAGGGAACCTGTCCTGTACCCACAGCACCATAAACTAACTTATGGTGCTGTTAGGGAATGTCACAGCGTCGGGTGAGGTGGGTAATTATATAAACTCCTGTTTCCACAACACAGAGCTGTCACCTGGTGAAGTCTGTGTGCGGCATGAGAATCTGACTGTTTGCAGAGCCCCGTGGGGTCCAGCGGGTCCAGTTCCATAGGTTCGGGAACAGAGACTGGTACGGACGGGGAGGGAACAGGACAAATGACCTCCCTAACTCTATGGGTCGGTCTATCTTGCTTCCCAGCCCTGAGCCTCCTATCTGCCTTCACTGCTAACTCCATAGCCTCCTTTAAGGACCCGGGAACGGGATGGGAGATTAACAGTTCTTTGACCGCGTCTGAGAGACCTTGCATAAAAACGTCTTTCAGGGCATGATCGTTCCATGCAGTATCACCCGCATAGCGTCTGAAATTGGAGCAATAATCCTCCACACAAAGCGACCCCTGATGCAGCGCCAGCAACCGAGAAACCGCCAACCCCACTCTGTCCGGTTCATCGAAGATGCCCCCAAGTTCCTGAAAAAAGGAGTCCACCGAATGCAGGGAGGGGGAACCCTCGGGAATGGAAAAGGCCCAAGTCTGGGCAGAGCCCCGCAGCAGGGACATTATGAGCCCGACCCTCTGGACCTCCGAGCCGGAAGAGCGGGGACGCATCCGAAAAAACAGGCGACACGCCTGTTGAAAAACAAAAAACTTGTTCCTCTCCCCAGAGAACACCTCGGGAAGAGGGCACTTGGGTTCGGGACTGGTAACGGCATTCTGCTCCTGCGACAATGCCCACTGCTCCTGGGCCACCATGCGAGCTGACAAATCCCGGATCACCGGCACCAGGTCTTGCAGCTGGTTTGCGAGGGCGCTGATCGCCGCCATGAAAAGAAAAACAGTATTTTAAGGGCCAGTTATTATGTTACGGCACTCTGCCCCCCGAGCGCCAGTTGGGGTGCCCTGATCTCCCGCACCCCCGCTGTCCCTGCCTACTTGCCTCGGCCCTGGCTAACCCCAGGCGGACAACTGGACGGCGGTCCCTGCCCTGGCTAGGGGCCTGGCGACTGACAAGCAGGAACCTACCTAATGGGGGGAACAGAGTGCCGACAGAGGAGGCAGATGAATCAGACCAACAAAACTTACAAGGCTGGAGATGGGACTCACAGGCAAACTGGCAGGGTGCTGGATAGCAACTAGTGCTGACTGGGCCAGACTAGATTAGAGGCAAACAGAACCAACTAAAACAGACTGAGTAACAGGGGACCAGAGGGAGCTGACTGACAACTAGGGACTGACTGAGGAGAACCGCAGACAGACTGGCTAGGTGCATGCAGAACCAATAACTGGCAATGAGCTCAGTTCACTGCCAGTCTTCTAACCACAAGGTTCCGCCCAGGGGCGGAGAGCGGGAGGAGGCAACTCCACCCACCGCTGCACAGAAGCACAGAGGAGTGCGGGCGGCACCCCACGGACGGGCACGCTCACGCCGCCGCCCACCGGCCAACCCAAGCCGCTGGGACGACCTCGACACAGGGCCCCAGGCTGCCGGAGCCGACGCCGGAGCGACGCGCGCCGACCGCGGGACCCCATGCCGCACTGCATGGCAACAATTAGTTATATATACAGTGTATGGCTGAGCTGTATGTATAGTATATGGTGGTATTAGTTATACATACAGTGTACAGCTGAGCTGTATGTACAGTATATGGTGGTATTAGTTATATATACAGTGTATGGCTGAGCTGTATGTATAGTATATGGTGGTATTAGTTATATATACTGTGTATGGCTGAGCTGTATGTATAGTATATGGTGGTATTAGTTATACATACAGTGTACAGCTGAGCTGTATGTATAGTATATGGTAGTATTAGTTATATATACAGTGTATGGCTGAGCTGTATGTATAGTATATGGTGGTATTAGTTATATATACAGTGTATGGCTGAGCTGTATGTACAGTATATGGTGGTATTAGTTATATATACAGTGTACAGCTGAGCTGTATGTATAGTATATGGTGGTATTAGTTATATATACAGTGTATGGCTGAGCTGTATGTACAGTATATGGTGGTATTAGTTATATATACAGTGTACAGCTGAGCTGTATGTATAGTATATGGTGGTATTAGTTATACATACAGTGTATGGCTGAGCTGTATGTACAGTATATGGTGGTATTAGTTATATATACAGTGTATGGCTGAGCTGTATGTACAGTATATGGTGGTATTAGTTATATATACAGTGTATGGCTGAGCTGTATGTATAGTATATGGTGGTATTAGTTATATATACAGTGTACAGCTGAGCTGTATGTACAGTATATGGTGGTATTAGTTATATATATAGTGTATGGCTGAGCTGTATGTACAGTATATGGTGGTATTAGTTATATATACAGTGTATGGCTGAGCTGTATGTATAGTATATGGTAGTATTAGTTATATATACAGTGTATGGCTGAGCTGTATGTATAGTATATGGTAGTATTAGTTATATATACAGTGTATGGCTGAGCTGTATGTATAGTATATGGTGGTATTAGTTATATATACAGTGTACAGCTGAGCTGTATGTACAGTATATGGTGGTATTAGTTATATATACAGTGTACAGCTGAGCTGTATGTATAGTATATGGTGGTATTAGTTATATATACCGTGTATGGCTGAGCTGTATGTATAGTATATGGTGGTATTAGTTAAATATACAGTGTATGGCTGAGCTGTATGTATAGTAAATAGTGGTATTAGTTATATATACAGTGTATGGCTGAGCTGTATGTATAGTATATGGTGGTATTAGTTATAAATACAGAGTACAGCTGAGCTGTATGTATAGTATATGGTGGTATTAGTTATATATACAGAGTACAGCTGAGCTGTATGTATAGTATATGGAGGTATTAGTTATATATACAGTGTACAGCTGAGCTGTATGTACAGTATATGGTGGTATTAGTTATACATACAGTGTACAGCTGAGCTGTATGTATAGTATATGGTGGTATTAGTTATATATACAGTGTATGGCTGAGCTGTATGTATAGTATATGGTGGTATTAGTTATATATACAGTGTACGGCTGAGCTGTATGTATAGTATATGGTGGTATTAGTTATATATACAGAGTACAGCTGAGCTGTATGTACAGTATATGGTGGTATTAGTTATATATACAGTGTACGGCTGAGCTGTATGTATAGTATATGGTGGTATTAGTTATATATACAGTGTACGGCTGAGCTGTATGTATAGTATATGGTGGTATTAGTTATATATACAGAGTACAGCTGAGCTGTATGTATAGTATATGGTGGTATTAGTTATATATACAGTGTACGGCTGAGCTGTATGTATAGTATATGGTGGTATTAGTTATATATACAGTGCATGGCTGAGCTGTATGTATAGTATATGGTGGTATTAGTTATATATACAGTGTACAGCTGACCTGTATGTATAGTATATGGTGGTATTAGTTATATATACAGTGTACAGCTGAGCTGTATGTATAGTATATAGTGGTATTAGTTATATATACAGTGTACAGCTGAGCTGTATGTATAGTATATGGTGGTATTAGTTATATATACAGTGTATGGCTGAGCTGTATGTATAGTATATGGTGGTATTAGTTATATATACAGTGTACAGCTGACCTGTATGTATAGTATATGGTGGTATTAGTTATATATACAGTGTACAGCTGAGCTGTATGTATAGTATATAGTGGTATTAGTTATATATACAGTGTACAGCTGAGCTGTATGTATAGTATATGGTGGTATTAGTTATATATACAGTGTATGGCTGAGCTGTATGTATAGTATATGGTGGTATTAGTTATATATACAGTGTACAGCTGAGCTGTATGTATAGTATATGGTGGTATTAGTTATATATACAGTGTACAGCTGAGCTGTATGTACAGTATATGGTGGTATTAGTTATATATACAGTGTACGGCTGAGCTGTATGTATAGTATATGGTGGTATTAGTTATATATACAGTGTACGGCTGGGCTGTATATATAGTATATGGTGGTATTAGTTAGATATACAGTGTATGGCTGAGCTGTATGTATAGTATATGGTGGTATTAGTTATATACACACAGTGTACGGCTGGGCTGTATATATAGTATATGGTGGTATTAGTTATACATACAGTGCACGGCTGAGCTGTATGTATAGTATATGGTGGTATTAGTTATATATACAGTGTATGACTGAGCTGTATGTACAGTATATGGTGGTATTAGCTATATATACAGTGTACAGCTGAGCTGTATGTATAGTATATGGTGGTATTAGTTATATATACAGTGTACAGCTGAGCTGTATGTACAGTATATGGTGGTATTAGTTATATATATAGTGTACAGCTGAGCTGTATGTACAGTATATGGTGGTATTAGTTATATATACAGTGTATGGCTGAGCTGTATGTATAGTATATGGTGGTATTAGTTATATATACAGTGTATGGCTGAGCTGTATGTATAGTAAATAGTGGTATTAGTTATATATACAGTGTATGGCTGAGCTGTATGTATAGTATATGCTCGTATTAGTTATAAATACAGAGTACAGCTGAGCTGTATGTATAGTATATGGTGGTATTAGTTATATATACAGTGTACAGCTGAGCTGTATGTATAGTATATGGTGGTATTAGTTATATATACAGTGTACGGCTGAGCTGTATGTATAGTATATGGTGGTATTAGTTATATATACAGAGTACAGCTGAGCTGTATGTACAGTATATGGTGGTATTAGTTATATATACAGTGTACGGCTGAGCTGTATGTATAGTATATGGTGGTATTAGTTATATATACAGAGAACAGCTGAGCTGTATGTATAGTATATGGTGGTATTAGTTATATATATAGTGTATGGCTGAGCTGTATGTACAGTATATGGTGGTATTAGTTATATATACAGTGCACAGCTGTGCTGTATGTATAGTATATGGTGGTATTAGTTATATATACAGTGTACAGCTGAGCTGTATGTACAGTATATGGTGGTATTAGTTATATATACAGTGTACAGCTGAGCTGTATGTATAGTATATGGTGGTATTAGTTATATATACAGTGTACAGCTGAGCTGTATGTACAGTATATGGTGGTATTAGTTATATATATAGTGTATGGCTGAGCTGTATGTATAGTATATGGTGGTATTAGTTATAAATACAGAGTACAGCTGAGCTGTATGTATAGTATATGGTGGTATTAGTTATATATACAGAGTACAGCTGAGCTGTATGTATAGTATATGGAGGTATTAGTTATATATACAGTGTACAGCTGAGCTGTATGTACAGTATATGGTGGTATTAGTTATACATACAGTGTACAGCTGAGCTGTATGTATAGTATATGGTGGTATTAGTTATATATACAGTGTATGGCTGAGCTGTATGTATAGTATATGGTGGTATTAGTTATATATACAGTGTACAGCTGAGCTGTATGTATAGTATATGGTAGTATTAGTTATATATACAGTGTATGGCTGAGCTGTATGTATAGTATATGGTGGTATTAGTTATATATACAGTGTATGGCTGAGCTGTATGTACAGTATATGGTGGTATTAGTTATATATACAGTGTACAGCTGAGCTGTATGTATAGTATATGGTGGTATTAGTTATATATACAGTGTACGGCTGGGCTGTATATATAGTATATGGTGGTATTAGTTATATATACAGTGTACAGCTGAGCTGTATGTATAGTATATGGTGGTATTAGTTATACATACAGTGTATGGCTGAGCTGTATGTACAGTATATGGTGGTATTAGTTATATATACAGTGTATGGCTGAGCTGTATGTACAGTATATGGTGGTATTAGTTATATATACAGTGTATGGCTGAGCTGTATGTATAGTATATGGTGGTATTAGTTATATATACAGTGTACAGCTGAGCTGTATGTACAGTATATGGTGGTATTAGTTATATATATAGTGTATGGCTGAGCTGTATGTACAGTATATGGTGGTATTAGTTATATATACAGTGTATGGCTGAGCTGTATGTATAGTATATGGTAGTATTAGTTATATATACAGTGTATGGCTGAGCTGTATGTATAGTATATGGTAGTATTAGTTATATATACAGTGTACGGCTGAGCTGTATGTATAGTATATGGTGGTATTAGTTATATATACAGTGTACAGCTGAGCTGTATGTACAGTATATGGTGGTATTAGTTATATATACAGTGTACAGCTGAGCTGTATGTATAGTATATGGTGGTATTAGTTATATATACCGTGTATGGCTGAGCTGTATGTATAGTATATGGTGGTATTAGTTAAATATACAGTGTATGGCTGAGCTGTATGTATAGTAAATAGTGGTATTAGTTATATATACAGTGTATGGCTGAGCTGTATGTATAGTATATGGTGGTATTAGTTATAAATACAGAGTACAGCTGAGCTGTATGTATAGTATATGGTGGTATTAGTTATATATACAGAGTACAGCTGAGCTGTATGTATAGTATATGGAGGTATTAGTTATATATACAGTGTACAGCTGAGCTGTATGTACAGTATATGGTGGTATTAGTTATACATACAGTGTACAGCTGAGCTGTATGTATAGTATATGGTGGTATTAGTTATATATACAGTGTATGGCTGAGCTGTATGTATAGTATATGGTGGTATTAGTTATGTATACAGTGTACGGCTGAGCTGTATGTATAGTATATGGTGGTATTAGTTATATATACAGAGTACAGCTGAGCTGTATGTACAGTATATGGTGGTATTAGTTATATATACAGTGTACGGCTGAGCTGTATGTATAGTATATGGTGGTATTAGTTATATATACAGTGTACGGCTGAGCTGTATGTATAGTATATGGTGGTATTAGTTATATATACAGAGTACAGCTGAGCTGTATGTATAGTATATGGTGGTATTAGTTATATATACAGTGTACGGCTGAGCTGTATGTATAGTATATGGTGGTATTAGTTATATATACAGTGTATGGCTGAGCTGTATGTATAGTATATGGTGGTATTAGTTATATATACAGTGTACAGCTGACCTGTATGTATAGTATATGGTGGTATTAGTTATATATACAGTGTACAGCTGAGCTGTATGTATAGTATATAGTGGTATTAGTTATATATACAGTGTACAGCTGAGCTGTATGTATAGTATATGGTGGTATTAGTTATATATACAGTGTATGGCTGAGCTGTATGTATAGTATATGGTGGTATTAGTTATATATACAGTGTACAGCTGAGCTGTATGTATAGTATATGGTGGTATTAGTTATATATACAGTGTACAGCTGAGCTGTATGTATAGTGTATAGTGGTATTAGTTATATATACAGTGTACAGCTGAGCTGTATGTATAGTATATGGTGGTATTAGTTATATATACAGTGTATGGCTGAGCTGTATGTATAGTATATGGTGGTATTAGTTATATATACAGTGTACAGCTGAGCTGTATGTATAGTATATGGTGGTATTAGTTATATATACAGTGTACAGCTGAGCTGTATGTACAGTATATGGTGGTATTAGTTATATATACAGTGTACGGCTGAGCTGTATGTATAGTATATGGTGGTATTAGTTATATATACAGTGTACGGCTGGGCTGTATATATAGTATATGGTGGTATTAGTTAGATATACAGTGTATGGCTGAGCTGTATGTATAGTATATAGTGGTATTAGTTATATATACAGTGTACAGCTGAGCTGTATGTATAGTATATGGTGGTATTAGTTATATATACAGTGTATGGCTGAGCTGTATGTATAGTATATGGTGGTATTAGTTATATATACAGTGTACAGCTGAGCTGTATGTATAGTATATGGTGGTATTAGTTATATATACAGTGTACAGCTGAGCTGTATGTACAGTATATGGTGGTATTAGTTATATATACAGTGTACGGCTGAGCTGTATGTATAGTATATGGTGGTATTAGTTATATATACAGTGTACGGCTGGGCTGTATATATAGTATATGGTGGTATTAGTTAGATATACAGTGTATGGCTGAGCTGTATGTATAGTATATGGTGGTATTAGTTATATACACACAGTGTACGGCTGGGCTGTATATATAGTATATGGTGGTATTAGTTATACATACAGTGCACGGCTGAGCTGTATGTATAGTATATGGTGGTATTAGTTATATATACAGTGTATGACTGAGCTGTATGTACAGTATATGGTGGTATTAGCTATATATACAGTGTACAGCTGAGCTGTATGTATAGTATATGGTGGTATTAGTTATATATACAGTGTACAGCTGAGCTGTATGTACAGTATATGGTGGTATTAGTTATATATATAGTGTACAGCTGAGCTGTATGTACAGTATATGGTGGTATTAGTTATATATACAGTGTATGGCTGAGCTGTATGTATAGTATATGGTGGTATTAGTTATATATACAGTGTATGGCTGAGCTGTATGTATAGTAAATAGTGGTATTAGTTATATATACAGTGTATGGCTGAGCTGTATGTATAGTATATGCTCGTATTAGTTATAAATACAGAGTACAGCTGAGCTGTATGTATAGTATATGGTGGTATTAGTTATATATACAGTGTACAGCTGAGCTGTATGTATAGTATATGGTGGTATTAGTTATATATACAGTGTACGGCTGAGCTGTATGTATAGTATATGGTGGTATTAGTTATATATACAGAGTACAGCTGAGCTGTATGTACAGTATATGGTGGTATTAGTTATATATACAGTGTACGGCTGAGCTGTATGTATAGTATATGGTGGTATTAGTTATATATACAGAGAACAGCTGAGCTGTATGTATAGTATATGGTGGTATTAGTTATATATATAGTGTATGGCTGAGCTGTATGTACAGTATATGGTGGTATTAGTTATATATACAGTGCACAGCTGTGCTGTATGTATAGTATATGGTGGTATTAGTTATATATACAGTGTACAGCTGAGCTGTATGTACAGTATATGGTGGTATTAGTTATATATACAGTGTACAGCTGAGCTGTATGTATAGTATATGGTGGTATTAGTTATATATACAGTGTACAGCTGAGCTGTATGTACAGTATATGGTGGTATTAGTTATATATATAGTGTATGGCTGAGCTGTATGTATAGTATATGGTGGTATTAGTTATAAATACAGAGTACAGCTGAGCTGTATGTATAGTATATGGTGGTATTAGTTATATATACAGAGTACAGCTGAGCTGTATGTATAGTATATGGAGGTATTAGTTATATATACAGTGTACAGCTGAGCTGTATGTACAGTATATGGTGGTATTAGTTATACATACAGTGTACAGCTGAGCTGTATGTATAGTATATGGTGGTATTAGTTATATATACAGTGTATGGCTGAGCTGTATGTATAGTATATGGTGGTATTAGTTATATATACAGTGTACAGCTGAGCTGTATGTATAGTATATGGTAGTATTAGTTATATATACAGTGTATGGCTGAGCTGTATGTATAGTATATGGTGGTATTAGTTATATATACAGTGTATGGCTGAGCTGTATGTACAGTATATGGTGGTATTAGTTATATATACAGTGTACAGCTGAGCTGTATGTATAGTATATGGTGGTATTAGTTATATATACAGTGTACGGCTGGGCTGTATATATAGTATATGGTGGTATTAGTTATATATACAGTGTACAGCTGAGCTGTATGTATAGTATATGGTGGTATTAGTTATACATACAGTGTATGGCTGAGCTGTATGTACAGTATATGGTGGTATTAGTTATATATACAGTGTATGGCTGAGCTGTATGTACAGTATATGGTGGTATTAGTTATATATACAGTGTATGGCTGAGCTGTATGTATAGTATATGGTGGTATTAGTTATATATACAGTGTACAGCTGAGCTGTATGTACAGTATATGGTGGTATTAGTTATATATATAGTGTATGGCTGAGCTGTATGTACAGTATATGGTGGTATTAGTTATATATACAGTGTATGGCTGAGCTGTATGTATAGTATATGGTAGTATTAGTTATATATACAGTGTATGGCTGAGCTGTATGTATAGTATATGGTAGTATTAGTTATATATACAGTGTACGGCTGAGCTGTATGTATAGTATATGGTGGTATTAGTTATATATACAGTGTACAGCTGAGCTGTATGTACAGTATATGGTGGTATTAGTTATATATACAGTGTACAGCTGAGCTGTATGTATAGTATATGGTGGTATTAGTTATATATACCGTGTATGGCTGAGCTGTATGTATAGTATATGGTGGTATTAGTTAAATATACAGTGTATGGCTGAGCTGTATGTATAGTAAATAGTGGTATTAGTTATATATACAGTGTATGGCTGAGCTGTATGTATAGTATATGGTGGTATTAGTTATAAATACAGAGTACAGCTGAGCTGTATGTATAGTATATGGTGGTATTAGTTATATATACAGAGTACAGCTGAGCTGTATGTATAGTATATGGAGGTATTAGTTATATATACAGTGTACAGCTGAGCTGTATGTACAGTATATGGTGGTATTAGTTATACATACAGTGTACAGCTGAGCTGTATGTATAGTATATGGTGGTATTAGTTATATATACAGTGTATGGCTGAGCTGTATGTATAGTATATGGTGGTATTAGTTATGTATACAGTGTACGGCTGAGCTGTATGTATAGTATATGGTGGTATTAGTTATATATACAGAGTACAGCTGAGCTGTATGTACAGTATATGGTGGTATTAGTTATATATACAGTGTACGGCTGAGCTGTATGTATAGTATATGGTGGTATTAGTTATATATACAGTGTACGGCTGAGCTGTATGTATAGTATATGGTGGTATTAGTTATATATACAGAGTACAGCTGAGCTGTATGTATAGTATATGGTGGTATTAGTTATATATACAGTGTACGGCTGAGCTGTATGTATAGTATATGGTGGTATTAGTTATATATACAGTGTATGGCTGAGCTGTATGTATAGTATATGGTGGTATTAGTTATATATACAGTGTACAGCTGACCTGTATGTATAGTATATGGTGGTATTAGTTATATATACAGTGTACAGCTGAGCTGTATGTATAGTATATAGTGGTATTAGTTATATATACAGTGTACAGCTGAGCTGTATGTATAGTATATGGTGGTATTAGTTATATATACAGTGTATGGCTGAGCTGTATGTATAGTATATGGTGGTATTAGTTATATATACAGTGTACAGCTGAGCTGTATGTATAGTATATGGTGGTATTAGTTATATATACAGTGTACAGCTGAGCTGTATGTATAGTGTATAGTGGTATTAGTTATATATACAGTGTACAGCTGAGCTGTATGTATAGTATATGGTGGTATTAGTTATATATACAGTGTATGGCTGAGCTGTATGTATAGTATATGGTGGTATTAGTTATATATACAGTGTACAGCTGAGCTGTATGTATAGTATATGGTGGTATTAGTTATATATACAGTGTACAGCTGAGCTGTATGTACAGTATATGGTGGTATTAGTTATATATACAGTGTACGGCTGAGCTGTATGTATAGTATATGGTGGTATTAGTTATATATACAGTGTACGGCTGGGCTGTATATATAGTATATGGTGGTATTAGTTAGATATACAGTGTATGGCTGAGCTGTATGTATAGTATATGGTGGTATTAGTTATATACACACAGTGTACGGCTGGGCTGTATATATAGTATATGGTGGAATTAGTTATACATACAGTGCACGGCTGAGCTGTATGTATAGTATATGGTGGTATTAGTTATATATACAGTGTATGGCTGAGCTGTATGTACAGTATATGGTGGTATTAGCTATATATACAGTGTACAGCTGAGCTGTATGTATAGTATATGGTGGTATTAGTTATATATACAGTGTACAGCTGAGCTGTATGTACAGTATATGGTGGTATTAGTTATATATATAGTGTACAGCTGAGCTGTATGTACAGTATATGGTGGTATTAGTTATATATACAGTGTATGGCTGAGCTGTATGTATAGTATATGGTGGTATTAGTTATATATACAGTGTATGGCTGAGCTGTATGTATAGTAAATAGTGGTATTAGTTATATATACAGTGTATGGCTGAGCTGTATGTATAGTATATGCTGGTATTAGTTATAAATACAGAGTACAGCTGAGCTGTATGTATAGTATATGGTGGTATTAGTTATATATACAGTGTACAGCTGAGCTGTATGTATAGTATATGGTGGTATTAGTTATATATACAGTGTACGGCTGAGCTGTATGTATAGTATATGGTGGTATTAGTTATATATACAGAGAACAGCTGAGCTGTATGTATAGTATATGGTGGTATTAGTTATATATATAGTGTATGGCTGAGCTGTATGTACAGTATATGGTGGTATTAGTTATATATACAGTGCACAGCTGTGCTGTATGTATAGTATATGGTGGTATTAGTTATATATACAGTGTACAGCTGAGCTGTATGTACAGTATATGGTGGTATTAGTTATATATACAGTGTACAGCTGAGCTGTATGTATAGTATATGGTGGTATTAGTTATATATACAGTGTACAGCTGAGCTGTATGTACAGTATATGGTGGTATTAGTTATATATATAGTGTATGGCTGAGCTGTATGTATAGTATATGGTGGTATTAGTTATAAATACATAGTACAGCTGAGCTGTATGTATAGTATATGGTGGTATTAGTTATATATACAGAGTACAGCTGAGCTGTATGTATAGTATATGGAGGTATTAGTTATATATACAGTGTACAGCTGAGCTGTATGTACAGTATATGGTGGTATTAGTTATACATACAGTGTACAGCTGAGCTGTATGTATAGTATATGGTGGTATTAGTTATATATACAGTGTATGGCTGAGCTGTATGTATAGTATATGGTGGTATTAGTTATATATACAGTGTACAGCTGAGCTGTATGTATAGTATATGGTGGTATTAGTTATATAAACAGTGTACAGCTGAGCTGTATGTATAGTATATGGTGGTATTAGTTATATATACAGTGTACAGCTGAGCTGTATGTATAGTATATGGTGGTATTAGTTATATATACAGTGTACGGCTGGGCTGTATATATAGCATATGGTGGTATTAGTTATATATACAGTGTACAGCTGAGCTGTATGCATAGTATATGGTGGTATTAGTTATATATACAGTGTATGGCTGAGCTGTATGTATAGTATATGGTGGTATTAGTTATACATACAGTGTACGGCTGGGCTGTATGTACAGTATATGGTGGTATTAGTTATACATACAATGTACAGCTGAGCTGTATGTATAGTATATGGTGGTATTAGTTATATATACAGTGTACGGCTGAGCTGTATGTATAGTATATGGTGGTATTAGTTATATATACAGAGTACAGCTGAGCTGTATGTACAGTATATGGTGGTATTAGTTATATATACAGTGTACAGCTGAGCTGTATGTACAGTATATGGTGGTATTAGTTATATATACAGTGCACAGCTGAGCTGTATGTATAGTATATGGTGGTATTAGTTATATATACAGTGTACAGCTGAGCTGTTTGTATAGTATATGGTGGTATTAGTTATATATACAGTGTATGGCTGAGCTGTATGTATAGTATATGGTGGTATTAGTTATACATACAGTGTACAGCTGAGCTGTATGTACAGTATATGGTGGTATTAGTTATACATACAGTGTACAGCTGAGCTGTATGTATAGTATATGGTGGTATTAGTTATATATACAGTGTACAGCTGAGCTGTATGTATAGCATATGGTGGTATTAGTTATATATATATAGTGTATGGCTGAGCTGTATGTACAGTATATGGTGGTATTAGTTATATATACAGTGCACAGCTGTGCTGTATGTATAGTATATGGTGGTATTAGTTATATATACAGTGTACAGCTGAGCTGTATGTATAGTATATGGTGGTATTAATTATATATACAGAGTACAGCTGAGCTGTATGTATAGTATATGGTGGTATTAGTTATATATACAGTGTACAGCTGAGCTGTATGTACAGTATATGGTGGTATTAGTTATATATATAGTGTATGGCTGAGCTGTATGTATAGTATATGGTGGTATTAGTTATAAATACAGTGTACAGCTGAGCTGTATGTATAGTATGTGGTGGTATTAGTTATATATACAGTGTACAGCTGAGCTGTATGTATAGTATATGGTGGTATTAGTTATACATACAGTGTACAGCTGAGCTGTATGTATAGTATATGGTGGTATTAGTTATATATACAGAGTACAGCTGAGCTGTATGTATAGTATATGGAGGTATTAGTTATATATACAGTGTACAGCTGAGCTGTATGTACAGTATATGGTGGTATTAGTTATACATACAGTGTACAGCTGAGCTGTATGTATAGTATATGGTGGTATTAGTTATATATACAGTGTACGGCTGAGCTGTATGTATAGTATATGGTGGTATTAGTTATACATACAGTGTACAGCTGAGCTGTATGTATAGTATATGGTGGTATTTGTTATATATACAGTGTACAGCTGAGCTGTATGTACAGTATATGGTGGTATTAGTTATACATACAGTGTACAGCTGAGCTGTATGTACAGTATATGGTGGTATTAGTTATATATACAGTGCACAGCTGAGCTGTATGTATAGTATATGGTGGTATTAGTTATATACAGTGTACAGCTGAGCTGTATGTATAGTATATGGTGGTATTAGTTATATATACAGTGTACAGCTGAGCTGTATGTATAGTATATGGTGGTATTAGTTATATATACAGTGTACAGCTGAGCTGTATGTATAGTATATGGTGGTATTAGTTATATATACAGTGTACGGCTGAGCTGTATGTATAGTATATGGTGGTATTAGTTATATATACAGTGTACAGCTGAGCTGTATGTACAGTATATGGTGGTATTAGTTATATATACAGTGTATGGCTGAGCTGTATGTATAGTATATGATGGTATTAGTTATACATACAGTGTACAGCTGAGCTGTATGTATAGTATATGGTGGTATTAGTTATACATACAGTGTACAGCTGAGCTGTATGTATAGTATATGGTGGTATTAGTTATACATACAGTGTACTGCTGAGCTGTATGTATAGTATATGGTATTAGTTATATATACAGTGTATGGCTGAGCTGTATGTATAGTATATGGTGGTATTAGTTATATATACAGTGTACAGCTGAGCTGTATGTATAGTATATGGTGGTATTAGTTATATATACAGTGTACGGCTGGGCTGTATATATAGTATATGGTGGTATTAGTTAGATATACAGTGTACAGCTGAGCTGTATGTATAGTATATGGTGGTATTAGTTATATATACAGTGTACGGCTGAGCTGTATGTATAGTATATGGTGGTATTAGTTATATATACAGAGTACAGCTGAGCTGTATGTACAGTATATGGTGGTATTAGTTATATATACAGTGTACAGCTGAGCTGTATGTACAGTATATGGTGGTATTAGTTATATATACAGTGCACAGCTGAGCTGTATGTATAGTATATGGTGGTATTAGTTATATATACAGTGTACAGCTGAGCTGTTTGTATAGTATATGGTGGTATTAGTTATATATACAGTGTATGGCTGAGCTGTATGTATAGTATATGGTGGTATTAGTTATACATACAGTGTACAGCTGAGCTGTATGTACAGTATATGGTGGTATTAGTTATACATACAGTGTACAGCTGAGCTGTATGTATAGTATATGGTGGTATTAGTTATATATACAGTGTACAGCTGAGCTGTATGTATAGCATATGGTGGTATTAGTTATATATATATAGTGTATGGCTGAGCTGTATGTACAGTATATGGTGGTATTAGTTATATATACAGTGCACAGCTGTGCTGTATGTATAGTATATGGTGGTATTAGTTATATATACAGTGTACAGCTGAGCTGTATGTATAGTATATGGTGGTATTAGTTATATATACAGAGTACAGCTGAGCTGTATGTATAGTATATGGTGGTATTAGTTATATATACAGTGTACAGCTGAGCTGTATGTACAGTATATGGTGGTATTAGTTATATATATAGTGTATGGCTGAGCTGTATGTATAGTATATGGTGGTATTAGTTATAAATACAGTGTACAGCTGAGCTGTATGTATAGTATGTGGTGGTATTAGTTATATATACAGTGTACAGCTGAGCTGTATGTATAGTATATGGTGGTATTAGTTATACATACAGTGTACAGCTGAGCTGTATGTATAGTATATGGTGGTATTAGTTATATATACAGAGTACAGCTGAGCTGTATGTATAGTATATGGAGGTATTAGTTATATATACAGTGTACAGCTGAGCTGTATGTACAGTATATGGTGGTATTAGTTATACATACAGTGTACAGCTGAGCTGTATGTATAGTATATGGTGGTATTAGTTATATATACAGTGTACGGCTGAGCTGTATGTATAGTATATGGTGGTATTAGTTATACATACAGTGTACAGCTGAGCTGTATGTATAGTATATGGTGGTATTTGTTATATATACAGTGTACAGCTGAGCTGTATGTACAGTATATGGTGGTATTAGTTATACATACAGTGTACAGCTGAGCTGTATGTACAGTATATGGTGGTATTAGTTATATATACAGTGCACAGCTGAGCTGTATGTATAGTATATGGTGGTATTAGTTATATACAGTGTACAGCTGAGCTGTATGTATAGTATATGGTGGTATTAGTTATATATACAGTGTACAGCTGAGCTGTATGTATAGTATATGGTGGTATTAGTTATATATACAGTGTACAGCTGAGCTGTATGTATAGTATATGGTGGTATTAGTTATATATACAGTGTACGGCTGAGCTGTATGTATAGTATATGGTGGTATTAGTTATATATACAGTGTACAGCTGAGCTGTATGTACAGTATATGGTGGTATTAGTTATATATACAGTGTATGGCTGAGCTGTATGTATAGTATATGATGGTATTAGTTATACATACAGTGTACAGCTGAGCTGTATGTATAGTATATGGTGGTATTAGTTATACATACAGTGTACAGCTGAGCTGTATGTATAGTATATGGTGGTATTAGTTATACATACAGTGTACTGCTGAGCTGTATGTATAGTATATGGTATTAGATATATATACAGTGTATGGCTGAGCTGTATGTATAGTATATGGTGGTATTAGTTATATATACAGTGTACAGCTGAGCTGTATGTATAGTATATGGTGGTATTAGTTATATATACAGTGTACGGCTGGGCTGTATATATAGTATATGGTGGTATTAGTTATATATACAGTGTATGGCTGAGCTGTATGTATAGTATATGGTGGTATTAGTTATATATACAGTGTATGGCTGAGCTGTATGTATAGTATTTGGTGGTATTAGTTATATATACAGTGTACAGCTGAGCTGTATGTATAGTATATGGTGGTATTAGTTATATATACAGTGTACAGCTGAGCTGTATGTATAGTATATAGTGGTATTAGTTATATATACAGTGTACAGCTGAGCTGTATGTATAGTATATGGTGGTATTAGTTATAT
Source organism: Eleutherodactylus coqui (assembly GCF_035609145.1). Lineage (NCBI taxonomy): Eukaryota > Metazoa > Chordata > Amphibia > Anura > Eleutherodactylidae > Eleutherodactylus > Eleutherodactylus coqui. The sequence goes on from NC_089839.1 coordinate 232,132,844, forward strand.
ATACAGTGTACAGCTGAGCTGTATGTATAGTATATGGTGGTATTAGTTATATATACAGTGTATGGCTGAGCTGTATGTATAGTATTTGGTGGTATTAGTTATATATACAGTGTACGGCTGAGCTGTATGTATAGTATATGGTGGTATTAGTTATATATACAGAGTACAGCTGAGCTGTATGTATAGTATATGGTGGTATTAGTTATATATACAGAGTACAGCTGAGCTGTATGTACAGTATATGGTGGTATTAGTTATATATACAGTGTACAGCTGAGCTGTATGTACAGTATATGGTGGTATTAGTTATATATACAGTGTACAGCTGAGCTGTATGTATAGTATATGGTGGTATTAGTTATATATACAGTGTACGGCTGGGCTGTATATATAGCATATGGTGGTATTAGTTATATATATAGTGTATGGCTGAGCTGTATGTATAGTATATGGTGGTATTAGTTATATATACAGTGTACGGCTGGGCTGTATATATAGTATATGGTGGTATTAGTTAAATATACAGTGTACAGCTGAGCTGTATGTATAGTATATGGTGGTATTAGTTATACATACAGTGTACAGCTGAGCTGTATGTATAGTATATGGTGGTATTAGTTATATATACAGTGTACGGCTGGGCTGTATATATAGTATATGGTGGTATTAGTTATATATACAGTGTACAGCTGAGCTGTATGCATAGTATATGGTGGTATTAGTTATACATACAGTGTATGGCTGAGCTGTATGTATAGTATATGGTGGTATTAGTTATACATACAGTGTACAGCTGAGCTGTATGTATAGTATATGGTGGTATTAGTTATATATACAGTGTACGGCTGAGCTGTATGTATAGTATATGGTGGTATTAGTTATATATACAGTGTACGGCTGAGCTGTATGTATAGTATATGGTGGTATTAGTTATATATACAGTGTACGGCTGAGCTGTATATATAGTATATGGTGGTATTAGTTATACATACCGTGCACGGCTGAGCTGTATGTATAGTATATGGTGGTATTAGTTATATATACAGTGTACAGCTGAGCTGTATGTATAGTATATAGTGGTATTAGTTATATATACAGTGTACAGCTGAGCTGTATGTATAGTATATGGTGGTATTAGTTATATATACAGTGTACAGCTGAGCTGTATGTACAGTATATGGTGGTATTAGTTATATATGCAATGTACAGCTGAGCTGTATGTATAGTATATGGTGGTATTAGTTATATATACAGTGTATGGCTGAGCTGTATGTATAGTATATGGTGGTATTAGTTAAATATACAGTGTATGGCTGAGCTGTATGTATAGTATATAGTGGTATTAGTTATATATACAGTGTATGGCTGAGCTGTATGTATAGTATATGGTGGTATTAGTTATATATACAGTGTACAGCTGAGCTGTATGTACAGTATATGGTGGTATTAGTTATATATACAGTGTACGGCTGAGCTGTATGTATAGTATATGGTGGTATTAGTTATATATACAGTGTACGGCTGGGCTGTATATATAGTATATGGTGGTATTAGTTATATATATAGTGTATGGCTGAGCTGTATGTACAGTATATGGTGGTATTAGTTATATATACAGTGTACAGCTGAGCTGTATGTACAGTATATGGTGGTATTAGTTATATATACAGTGTACAGCTGAGCTGTATGTACAGTATATGGTGGTATTAGTTATATATACAGTGTACAGCTGAGCTGTATGTATAGTATATGGTGGTATTAGTTATATATACAGTGTATGGCTGAGCTGTATGTATAGTATATGGTGGTATTAGTTATATATACAGTGTACAGCTGAGCTGTATGTATAGTATATGGTGGTATTAGTTATATATACAGTGTACAGCTGAGCTGTATGTATAGTATATGGTAGTATTAGTTATATATACAGTGTACGGCTGAGCTGTATGTATAGTATATGGTGGTATTAGTTATATATACAGTGTACGGCTGAGCTGTATGTATAGTATATGGTGGTATTAGTTATATATACAGAGTACAGCTGAGCTGTATGTACAGTATATGGTGGTATTAGTTATATATACAGTGTACGGCTGAGCTGTATGTATAGTATATGGTGGTATTAGTTATATATACAGTGTACGGCTGAGCTGTATGTATAGTATATGGTGGTATTAGTTATATATACAGAGAACAGCTGAGCTGTATGTATAGTATATGGTGGTATTAGTTATACATATAGTGTATGGCTGAGCTGTATGTACAGTATATGGTGGTATAGTTATATATACAGTGCACAGCTGTGCTGTATGTATAGTATATGGTGGTATTAGTTATATATACAGTGTACAGCTGAGCTGTATGTACAGTATATGGTGGTATTAGTTATATATACAGTGTACAGCTGAGCTGTATGTATAGTATATGGTGGTATTAGTTATATATACAGTGTAAAGCTGAGCTGTATGTACAGTATATGGTGGTATTAGTTATATATATAGTGTATGGCTGAGCTGTATGTGTAGTATATGGTGGTATTAGTTATAAATACAGAGTACAGCTGAGCTGTATGTATAGTATATGGTGGTATTAGTTATATATACAGAGTACAGCTGAGCTGTATGTATAGTATATGGAGGTATTAGTTATATATACAGTGTACAGCTGAGCTGTATGTACAGTATATGGTGGTATTAGTTATACATACAGTGTACAGCTGAGCTGTATGTATAGTATATGGTGGTATTAGTTATATATACAGTGTATGGCTGAGCTGTATGTATAGTATATGGTGGTATTAGTTATATATACAGAGTACAGCTGAGCTGTATGTATAGTATATGGTGGTATTAGTTATATAAACAGTGTACAGCTGAGCTGTATGTATAGTATATGGTGGTATTAGTTATATATACAGTGTACAGCTGAGCTGTATGTATAGTATATGGTGGTATTAGTTATATATACAGTGTACGGCTGGGCTGTATATATAGCATATGGTGGTATTAGTTATATATACAGTGTACAGCTGAGCTGTATGCATAGTATATGGTGGTATTAGTTATATATACAGTGTATGGCTGAGCTGTATGTATAGTATATGGTGGTATTAGTTATACATACAGTGTACGGCTGGGCTGTATGTACAGTATATGGTGGTATTAGTTATACATACAATGTACAGCTGAGCTGTATATATAGTATATGGTGGTATTAGTTATATATACAGTGTACAGCTGGGCTGTATGTATAGTATATGGTGGTATTAGTTATATATACAGTGTATGGCTGAGCTGTATGTATAGTATATGGTGGTATTAGTTATATATACAGTGTACAGCTGAGCTGTATGTATAGTATATGGTGGTATTAGTTATATATACAGTGTACGGCTGGGCTGCATATATAGTATATGGTGGTATTAGTTATATATACAGTGTATGGCTGAGCTGTATGTATAGTATATGGTGGTATTAGTTATATATACAGTGTACAGCTGAGCTGTATGTATAGTATATGGTGGTATTAGTTATATATACAGTGTACAGCTGAGCTGTATGTATAGTATATAGTGGTATTAGTTATATATACAGTGTACAGCTGAGCTGTATGTATAGTATATGGTGGTATTAGTTATATATACAGTGTACAGCTGAGCTGTATGTATAGTATATAGTGGTATTAGTTATATATACAGTGTACAGCTGAGCTGTATGTACAGTATATGGTGGTATTAGTTATATATACAGTGTACAGCTGAGCTGTATGTATAGTATATAGTGGTATTAGTTATATATACAGTGTACAGCTGAGCTGTATGTATAGTATATGGTGGTATTAGTTATATATACAGTGTATGGCTGAGCTGTATGTATAGTATTTGGTGGTATTAGTTATATATACAGTGTACAGCTGACCTGTATGTATAGTATATGGTGGTATTAGTTATATATACAGTGTACAGCTGAGCTGTATGTATAGTATATAGTGGTATTAGTTATATATACAGTGTACAGCTGAGCTGTATGTATAGTATATGGTGGTATTAGTTATATATACAGTGTACGGCTGGGCTGTATATATAGTATATGGTGGTATTAGTTATATATACAGTGTACAGCTGAGCTGTATGTATAGTATATGGTGGTATTAGTTATACATACAGTGTACAGCTGAGCTGTATGTATAGTATATGGTGGTATTAGTTATATATACAGTGTACGGCTGGGCTGTATATATAGTATATGGTGGTATTAGTTATATATACAGTGTACGGCTGAGCTGTATGTATAGTATATGGTGGTATTAGTTATACATACAGTGTATGGCTGAGCTGTATGTATAGTATATGGTGGTATTAGTTATACATACAGTGTACAGCTGAGCTGTATGTATAGTATATGGTGGTATTAGTTATATATACAGTGTACGGCTGAGCTGTATGTATAGTATATGGTGGTATTAGTTATATATACAGTGTACGGCTGAGCTGTATGTATAGTATATGGTGGTATTAGTTATATATACAGTGTACAGCTGAGCTGTATGTATAGTATATGGTGGTATTAGTTATATATACAGTGTACAGCTGAGCTGTATGTACAGTATATGGTGGTATTAGTTATATATACAGTGTACGGCTGAGCTGTATGTATAGTATATGGTGGTATTAGTTATATATACAGTGTACGGCTGGGCTGTATATATAGTATATGGTGGTATTAGTTAGATATACAGTGTATGGCTGAGCTGTATGTATAGTATATGGTGGTATTAGTTATATACACACAGTGTACGGCTGGGCTGTATATATAGTATATGGTGGTATTAGTTATACATACAGTGCACGGCTGAGCTGTATGTATAGTATATGGTGGTATTAGTTATATATACAGTGTATGGCTGAGCTGTATGTACAGTATATGGTGGTATTAGTTATATATACAGTGTACGGCTGAGCTGTATGTATAGTATATGGTGGTATTAGTTATATATACAGTGTACAGCTGAGCTGTATGTATAGTATATGGTGGTATTAGTTATATATACAGTGCACGACTGAGCTGTATATATAGTATATGGTGGTATTAGTTATACATACAGTGTACAGCTGAGCTGTATGTATAGTATATGGTGGTATTAGTTATATACACAGTGTATGGCTGAGCTGTATCAAAATACTAACGACCACCTGTCTGTGAGTGATGAGTGACTGCGTGCATGCGTTACATGTGATGATGTCACCATCATGTGATTAGTCACGAGGGCTCTGAGCCTGATCACATGACAGTGACGTCATTACAGGTCCTAAAACATACAGAGCCTGACAGCAGCCATGAGCTTACAGTACCTGTGATGATGTTACCGTCATGTGATCAGTTACCTGTTTGACGTGCATGTAGCAGACGTGTGTGTATAGCAGAGCTATGCGCGTGTGTGACGTGCATGTAGCAGAGCTGTGTGTGTGGGGGAAAAGCTCAGTATGGTGTTTGTAATTCTTTGGTCCCTTAAATGCTACATCAATACACCAATCAATTTCACTTTTTACCAACTACAATCCCTGCGGATGCTTGACAGGTGTAGATGTTGCAGTATCGGTGTTGCCATTTGTTCATTTACTGATGTTTCCTTTTTCATAGGTGTTTGCACTGTTCTGGAAAACTGTAAATAATGCCAAACTATTAACGACCACGTCTGTAAGTATGTGAGTGATTCTCATGCCCCTACTCCCTGGCGCTGTCATAGCTCCACCTCCTGGCGACGTCATTGCAGGTCCCAAGAGACTGAGAATACAACTAAGGCGTTATTACATCAGACACAACTCAGCGGTCCTGACAGGAAACACCGACCTATCGCCACCACAGAGATCCGGTGGGCTGAAGGACCTGTGGTGATGTCACTGCTGCGGGAGGAGCCATTCTGGAGTTTGGTAGTACTGTATACTGCATAAGCTGACAGAAAGTACCAGGACCTGTGATAAGGTCACCATCCTGTGATCACCTGTGTGGGTGGAGTCAGGGATCACCTGACCAGGGGCTCATCGCTGTATCTAGGAGCTGTGTGTGTCATGTGTGCAGTCAGCACAAATGTAGTAGAGCTGCGAGTGGCTGTTTGTGTAATGTGTATAGTCAGCATGGATGTATGTCATGTAGCATAGCTGTGTCTGTGACGCGCATGTCATGTAGCAGAGCGGAGTTTGCAATATGCGCATGAACTGTGGCACAGCTGTGTCTGTCATATGCATATAATGTAGCAGAGCTGTGTTTGTACCATGTGCATGTCATGTCTGTGATGGGCATGTCATGTAGCAGAGCTGTGTCTGTCAGGCGCATGGCATGTAGCACAGCTGTACACTGCTGGAAAGATTTGGACCAGCTCACTATATATCACACCAGTCAGTGGCGCCTCCAGAAGCGCTGCTGCTAGTATACAGTATATGGTGGTGTTATCAGACTTGGGCTGTGATGAACGTTCATAGGGATCTCATTCATTGTTCTGTGCTCGGGGCAGCATTATCTGGTCAGTCAGCTCTCACGGCCCCGTGCGCACCTACTCACTGTGCCGCCCGCACACTACTTACCGTCCTTATGCTGCGTGGACTTCAGCAGACTCCCAGCCAATCACTGCGCTCCATACCACGTGACCCGGAACACACAGCCTCCTCTGGCATATTAACATCTTCTTTCCCACTTCTGCAACAATCAGCAATTCCAGCAACCTGATTGGTTGTTTAGGTTGTCTTCCAGCAACGAAGCAGTCCTTCCCAGGCCGCTACAACATAGTGCAGGCTACAGAAACATGGCCGCCGCGTCCCCATAACAGAGGACATCCGGACTACACCGACCAGACGACCTTGTGCCGACAGGGAAGTCGCTCTAATCTGACGTCACGCCGTCGCCCCTATTGGCGTGCGGTTCAAAAAAGCGTATTCTCCCAGCAGCCCCCTGGGCTCGGCGGCGTTTGTAAGCCCTGTTATACTGCGCGTGTGGTAGAGGCCGGCAAGATGGCGGCTGTCCTGCAGCAAGTGCTGGAGAAAGCCGAGCTGGCCAAGCTGCCCAAAGCCCTGCAGGGCAAACTGGAGCGCTACATGGCAGAGCAGCAGGCCGAGATCGAGCAGCTGAAGTCCCGGCACGAGAAGTTCCGCGTGGACTGCGGTACGGAGTAGCGGCGCTGTGCGGGCTCTGCTGTGTGCAGTAGAGCTGAGTGTGCTGCCGGTGTAGCTGTGAATATTGGGCTGGGTCTCGTCAGGTTCAGGGGGTCTTGTGATCTGCCCCGTCAGCTGTGGGGGGTTCCGTTTGGTCTGCCTGCCCACTGAACCCCAGTGATGTCCACCTCCTCCATGAGGATGGAGCGCTGATGTATGTCTGATCTCCGCTCGCTTCTCCAGGACGGAGCGCATCCATATCCTGTCGTCCCGTGGAAGTGCGTGTGTGAAGGCTGCGCTGTTCTTAGGGGGGCTCGGGGTAGCGGGGGGCTGCAGTCATCCAGATTGTATCTCCTTCTCGATGACTAGATGTCCTCCCTGACCGCCGCTGTGAGGGACGGTCCCGCTGCTGTAGTGACTCCTAATGACAGCTGCAGCGCTGCCAAGTAGCCCCGGCGATCAGCGCTGCGCCCCTCGGTGGTCCTCTGACACCATGTAACCTCTGCAGCCAATTGGTGCCCGGAGCGTCACTGTTCCAAACATGGCGGCCAGGATGTGAGCGCTGATGCCAGGGGAACGGGCAGTGACTCCGTGGCGTCTGATTAGCTGCGGCGGGTACTGTGAAGGACATGTTGTAATGCCCAGACCTCCCAGTGTGACAACCCCCCCCCCCCCACCCGCCGGCAGCACGGCCTTATGGGCAAGGTTGTGGAGCTGTAGGTAGCGGCGGGCGGGATGTGGGCTGCAGGCGGGTTTTGTAATGTGGTGATGCCGCCTTGGGCTACAAGCGCACTGGTCTTTATAAAGCAGCCCGACACATGAGTGGCGCTGCCAGGTAACGGGGCGCTGCACGTCCTATTCTCTCGCGTCCCTCAGAACGCATCGCCCATTGTTTACAATGGGACAGTCAGACAGATCGCATCGGTGGGCATTGAAATGGGCGCTAACCCTTACCGATCCTCCGCCAGAGGATCGGAATGTCAGAGAAGTCATGTGAAGTGGGTTGACAAGTGACATCGGTGGGTTTCTTGGCTCCATGTCACACTGCCCGGTGTGGGTAGTCGTAGGGTGCTGTTACAGGGGCACTACAGCTGCTGGTGATTGCCAGTTGGCACCTGTGAGGGCAGATACAACCCAGCAATTTGCACACCTTTGCTGTATCAACGCAATTGTCCGGTCCGCCATTAATGCCGCGGTTTCCACACAGAGGCGGCTCACACTGTCCCGTGGACCCGTCGCGCTGCCCTTATAGGCCCGGCTCAGGACTCCTCATCTATGACCAGAAGCTTCCACTCCGGCCCATTTTCTGCTTTCCTGCTATTATAGGACGGTTCTTCATGGGAATGGCCGGCCTGTAATACGCCATTTCCTCTGCAGTGATTGCTGGAGGTGCCCAGATCAGCTGTTGGTCCTGCATCCAGTCGGGTTGTATACTTCATCACTGCCCCTTAACGAGTGCCCATATGTCTTTGGACAGCGTCCGTTTAGGAGTTTTATTCTGCAGCACCTCTTTAAATTTTTTTTTTTTTTTTTTTTTATGGCGGCTGCATTAGAAGCCTGGTGCGGGTCTCCTGTGCCAGGGAGCGCGGGTGCTTAGCTGTCACATGAGAGCCTGTCACCTGCTCTAACAGCAGGGACTAAAGAAACCATGGATCCCTGCTGTTTACCCCTTTACATGTTGCTGTCAATGTGACCGCAGCATATGAAGCACTCACAAAGGAAGGGGGCTCCCTCTCTCACCCATTGGACCCCTTCAATGTGATTACAGGGTCCTGAAGGGTTACCGTGGCACTCAGAGGCTTGGCTATGGCCTCCGTCTCTGCAAGCTACAGTGGCCTCTGGCTGCGCTTCATAGGCTTTCGCATGCACTACTGTACGGATGTACAGCAATGTATTAGAAGAATGATGGAAGATGCTGATAATCAAGTCACGTAGTGGGGTCAAAAAAAATAAAAAATGGTAAAATGTTAAAACTAGAGATGAGCGAACGTACTCGGATAAGCACTACTCGTCCGAGTAATGTGCTTTATCCGAGTATCTCTCCGCTCGTCCTGAAAGATTCGGGGCGCTCCGCTGCTGACAGGTGAGTTGCAGCGGGGAGCGGGGCAGAGCGGGCGGGAGAGAAGGAGAGAGAGATCTCCCCTCCGTTCCTCCCCGCTCTCCCCTGCAGCTCCCCGCTCCGCAGCGCGTCCCGAATCTTTCAGCACGAGTACAGCGGTACTTGGATAAGGCACATTACTCGGACGAGTAGTGCTTATCCGAGTACGTTCGCTCATCTCTAGTTAAAACCCCACATTTCCCTTTACTGTGTAACAGAAAACAAACTTACACGTGTGATATCGCTATGTTCGTAACATAGAGAAAACTTAGTACATTACTCAACCCACAGCGTGTACATCATGAAACAAAATGCCAAAAAAAGGTGAAAACTACTAATTTTGCCTCTCGCCTTTAAAAAAACAAAAAACGAATCCAAAGTGACCAAAAGGTCACATGAACATTTTTTTTCTTTAAAGTGTGACAGTTCCAAAGAAACAACCCAGTCATTTGTGGAATCATACCGGCCTTCAGAGTTAATGGAGAAACATAAAAAGATGGTCAGGGAGGCGCTTCAACTGGTTATCTGGGGGGTGTGTCACTGGGTGATGCGAATAAGTGAATGACGATAAAGTTAAAAGGAATTATACTATAAAGTAAAATAAAATAAAATAAAATGGGACTTACCCGGTGTATGGTGGAAACCCCTGTGGAGAGGGGTCCCACCAACACCTCCTAGTCCAAGTTTGCTTGTCAGACCTCTAAAGGGTCTTACTCCTCTGGTGTTGTCCTGGTTCCTGAGTTGTTGGAGTCTGCTGCAGAGCCTCTGTGTCCAAATGGTAAATTGGACCCACGGAAACGTGATAGCGATGAAAAAAGTAAGAAAAAATAGCTCTTGCGCCGTCTCAACAAACAACTGTAACATCAAGTACTTGATAAAGTCGCTTTTGCGCGACGAAACGCGTTGTACTTCATTAAATCTTTTAGACAATATCACATTGTCAACTCCAGTTGTTTGTTGAGACGGCGCAAGAGCTATTTTTTCTTACTTTTTTCATCGCTTTCAGAGTTAATGGGACATATTTATACTGTGCGGGGAGCGCCAGAACTGCAGATTTTGTTAGTCTTGCCTCTAGAAAAAATGGAATAAGAAGCAATCAAAACGTTATTGTCCATCCCTCATAGAGCCGCGTCCGTGGGGAAATACAAGTGCTGCGGCCACGGAATGTGGCGACAAAGGGAGATCTACAAAACCACTAACAACCCTCTTAACGATCTGTACGCAGATATTGCCCAGCAGCAGGCTGTTACAATGTATCATGATTAACCCTTTCTTCTCTTGCCTTGTAGACCAGCAGTACTTTGAGATCGAGAAGCGGCTCGCACAGAGCCAGGAACGTCTTGTGTCGGAGTCCCAGGAGTGTCAGAGCCTGCGAGAACAGCTCAGTAACAAATGTACGCCAATGTTCGCCTCGCTGCCGCAATCTGTGAAGTTGCTCCTATTTTGCAGGGTTCTTAGTATTTTATGGTAGCAGACTTGTAATCGGCGTATTATCAGTATAATTACCAGGATTTTGTTATAAACTACTCCAGCTGTAAACGGACACCATAAAGGGGTCAGCCACTATATAACTATCACAAATGTAAGTAAAGAGAAATGGCAGCATTCCAGGCGCATCCCATTATTAGTCATTTATTCCATCAGAAAACCGCGACGTTTCGACCCTTTCGGGGTCTTTGTCAAGCATTATGCTTGACAAAGACCCTGAGAGGGTCGAAACGTCGCGGTTTTATGGAGGAATAAATGACTAATAATGGGATGCGCCTGGAATGCTGCCATTTCTCTCTACTTACATTGGACTACTTCTTTGGGGTTTGAGGCTCTGACTCCTACATTTTGGCGTTCATGCAATTGACTTTTTGGTCTCCACCATCTGATCTGAAATCCTGAGGTGTGCTGCGAGTTACTGGTGTTGTACTACAAATGTGGGGGGAAACAACTAATGTATTTGTACAAGCCCATCTGTGTGAAGTCCTCTGGTGACAAGGACTGTGCTCTCCACTAACCCTGGTCCAAACTCTGCCACTGATGGAGGGGCAGATGACCCGCAGTATTAGTCAGTGGTCAGTAGACTCGGGTCACATGCCTTTCCATCAGCCCACATTTGTTCCTAAAGTGCATGCGCACTACATGTTTTGATAAGCTTTGATCCATTTGATCAGTTTTTGATATGAAATACATGTGCGTTTTTCACTGTAAATTCTATTTTTCATAATAGTTTTGTAGTTTCAACCCCCCCCCCCCCCACCTGCCCTCCCTTTTTTTTTTAAAGGCATTGGATCACAAAATATACATTAAGCATATGGAAATGTAACCACTATAGCCCGTGGGTCCATAAAACACTGTTTTCATCAGCATGTGTGTCCCTCCCCCCACTCTTTCTAGTAAAATTGGGTGTTTCACAAATGGCCATATGACAGCTTGTGCCGACTCTAACAGTCTAAGGCCAGGCTCACACTGGCAGTTTCCAATTGCAAAATCCGCAATCGGTGTTTGCAGCAAAATGTGGGCATTGAAAAGCATGTAGAATCGCTTTTTTGCTCACACTCGTGGATATGAATTGCGTATTCCATGAGCAGAGGAAAAATTGCAGCATGCTCTATTTTGCCGATGATTCTGCATGGCAATCTACTATTGAAGTCAGTGGAGGCTGTCCGATCCCCAGCTGATACACAATTAACATTGCGTGTGGGGTGTGGAAAATACAAATATTGCGGGGGGTAAATCAAACTGTATTGGGCCTGACTGACCGCTGAGTTGCCGCGGTCAGCCGCATTATAGAAGTATCAGGTATGCAAGGTTGCCAGCCGAACTAATTACCAGAATCGGCTGTGGGCCTCCAGCATGCAGAATCTGGTCTTTAAGTTTTCATTCTCTTTTATTTTTCGTTATGACCAATGTTTATTCCCAAACAGTATATTTACACAGTTGTTTGCTTTACATTTAAGGTGAGGAACAAAAAGAATTAAATGAGAAAGTTAAAGATCTAGAGACGTCCAACGTCCGCCTTGTGGCCTTACAGGTACGGTTATCAGGTTGTATTGAAATGCTGATCTTCCAACCTAAAGCCAACCCTGGTGTTTTGTTTAAAGTGCTAACTCACTTCAAGGGGTTGAACCAAAATCTACTGTTATCACCTAACGATGGATTCTTTCTGCAGCACTTGCATGACTTTTTACAGAAGCCATAAAGAGGTTTGTGCAACGTGTCTGCCATATTTGATGGTTTATTGCCCGTTCGTATGGGGTATTTTTGGAAGAGCCTCTGAGATCTACCACGGATTTGCATGCTGATCAGCATGTGGCTTTAGCTCTGGTCGGTGGGGCAAATTCGTGTGTCCTATGCAGTTTCCATGTCAAGAGTTCTTCAAAAACCATGCGTAGAAATATCTGTGCCATATTAACTAAGGTGTGGATTTCCATCGCACGTTCCACAATGCAGTCTCCAAAAGTCTTTCTAAATTTTGAGCCCAAGTTCAGTCGTTGAACCAAAATCTGGATGACCAATAACCGCTAGTGATGAAGCATCGGCAACCGCCGTTCTGGCCTCATTCAACAGTGACAGAATCGGTTTCTCAAAATTTGGAAAGTTTGGCAACTGCATTATGGGTGATAGGAGGTCTGGTCGGGTGGCGTTGATTAAATATTTGCGGCAGTGACACGTGTGCTTCGCTCAAGTGACATAACGACTATCTGAACACCTTCTGGTTAATAACGCCATCGTTCACATTGCCTGTAATGAAGAAAAATCCCTGTGTTAACAAAAGAACAAATAAAGCTATGTTAAAATGAAACGCGCCATTGTTTTTATAGTGACATTCTCAGCTAGTTCGATTTATCACACACTTATTCTCTCACTGGAAAAATTGGTTGAATCAAAGATGGCAGCATTCAAAATGGCCGTCATGTTGGTAACATGACCTAACAGGTGTGTCTCTTCCTTTGCGGCTTGTGAGCAAAATTGGATCCCCATCTGCCAGACTATTTTTTTTATTCTAAATGGGTGTTTCCACACTCCTGACACCCTGTACTACAATAAGAGTTGCAAACTCTGGTTTAGAAGTCTAACCTGATCTGTATTTCTGCAGCATATCTACCTTTTACAAGCTGACTTCTACACAATATTTGTCCACCAACTTGGAATTCTGTGCATGCTTGTGTATATGCATTAAAGGGGTGTTCTGGTCCAAAGTTGAGAATAAGTAATCAGCAGATCCAGGTGGGTCTGCTGCGCGGGACCCCCTACTGTGATGATGGCCTGTAACATGGGTAATCCAGCTCCCCAGTCCATTTGATTAGATTGTCCGATCTGATGTATGGAGAACGTCTTGACTTGATGCGGGGATCTCGAGAGTATGAAACTCCATGCAGCTCCCAGATGTAAATGCGATAAATAGGAGAGCTAGTGCGCAGAGCGGGCTGAGAGTCACACTACTGGCATACGCAGACTTTAAGGGGGGGGACAACCCAAGAACGAGGCGCCTGTCGAGTATAAAACACCCCTCCGTGGACGCCCTGTGCACTGAACTCTGAGCCCCATAATGTAAGTCATGGGGTTTAAAGGTTATGACAGGTTCCTTTTTTACCTGGGCTGCATTTCTGAAGGGATCTCTAACTTTACAAGCGTTTCTACATAACTATTGTCCAGTAACCCAGAATTCTGTGCATGTGTGTCTTAAAGGGGTCTTCTGGTCCAAAGCTGTTGTTGGCCTATCCTGAGGGATAGATCAATAACTTTGGACTGGAAAACCCTCTTTAAAATGTGTACAGCACAAACAAATGTGCACTCCAGGAGCCGTAGCAACATCATATTAGCAAGTCTTCTACCATAATAGAAGTTGCCATATTGGAGGGAGGCAGCTGGATAATCTGTCATATTCAGTTTTCTTAGTGTAATTGTCACATTTCTGCTTTTTAGAGTCAGTTAACAAGAGCCAAAGAGTCTGTTGAAGCTGAAAAGAGAGATCTGGTTCGGACCAGTGAGCGCCGAGCCCAGGAGCTGGAACATCTCAACGGTGAGGAAATTAAAGGGGTTTTCTGGACACAAAATGGAAATTCTGAAAATGCTAAAATCTAGGAGGTACAGTTAAGTAGTGACAACCCGTACCTTTATCTGCTGCTCTGGACCCTCTTTCTCCCGTGCAGCCTCCGATCTGCCGCTGTGTTTACATGCATCACTTCTGCAGTAAACACAACCACAGACTGCTGCCCACACCTCCAGTATACATTGAGCTTGTTTACTGCCAGCACTGTAGCTCCGCCCACTGCTCACAGGTCCTGCAACTTACTTGCACCAACCTCCCTCACTCAGTGCCAGGGAAAGCTGCTGAAGCAGACAGACCGACCTTCCGACACTCTGAACAGTGCCTGAGCAATACAGCGCAGTACTTCCTCTCCCATCATGCACTGCTCACAGGATATTAGAGGCTATGGACAGAGGGGAGGAGTAACAAATGTGCAAAAGATATCAGAGGAAGAAGTGGAGATATTTACAGACAGCGGGTCACGTGACATAGAAAATGAAGAAAGTATCTAGACCCGGTACAGTGAGCCTATTATATAATGACTACTTGTGGTGATGTACACTAGATATTAAAATGTTAGTCTGTGCCTCGAATATCCCTTTAAGTACAATGTGCCCTTACCTCATCTGCGTTTCTTTTGCACTTCCACTACGGCGCTATACACTGATTCTTGGAGACAAGAAAAGGTTTGAAGTGTTCCTCTGCTTCACTAGTTTTGACTTGTGTGGCCTTATGCAGCTTACAAAAGGGGTCAAAGTCAATAACATTTCTAAACTTCTCAAAACTTACTGTAAAGGGCAAAACGACTCCAAATCCATATAGTCACAGCTGCATATCAAATCACTAGTTGCAGCGTAGTGGCCGTGTGACACTTGTGGAGCTGGAAAACATTGGCAGCAGTAATCACAAGGCAGGCAAGTCTATACACGGAGTGTCCGGTTAGCCACTATCACCCAGATGTTGGATAATCAGGCTGCCTTGGGGTCCACTATATGTATATAATTATATAATCTCTATCTATCTGGAAATCATCATTGTAGGGTCACCTTGTAAACCACCTAAGATATCACCCATTTCTACTGTGATCTCTGACCATACTAGGATTGCCACAATTTAGGACGAGGAGTATCAGTCCCCTCCGGTGCCAACTCCAGTTTGGACCAGGGCTGACATGCTCTGTACATGTGATCTCCATCTTTATAACCCCCTTCTCCTTCTAGACCTCATGTTTTCTCTGTGCGTTCCTATCCACCATGAGGATACTCCCCTGCCAGCTCTTTGGATCTCTCCTTTTTAGCACCCCAGTGTTGGTCCTGACAGTCCCTGTCATCACAATAATCTTCCTGAAAACTCAGGACTGTTTTAGGTTCTTCTGGCACTGGGTTTCATTGCTACGGGACCAGACAAGAATTACTCTTTCGGTTGCCATCTAGTGATCATATTAGGACCTACATGCCACGGCCAGGTCAGGGAAATCGGCAGTTAAGGTAGATGGACTTGGGTGTTAGTCCTCTGGGTGGTCTGTTTTTGAGCAGCAGCCATGTAGATTGCTATAATCCTCAGCAGAATATGAATTAGTCGGAAGGCCGGGCCTTTTTTTATTGGCTTTAGGATATTTGAAGAAAATTACCAATTCCAACGTTCATTACATTTGGTTTTCACTTTGCCTGCTTGCCAGCGAAACAGTTTTGTACGCAGTTTTTCTTTTTCTTTTTGCGGCTGTTTCGCCTACTCACAGGGTAGATGCTGTCATTGCCCCTCTGAGATCGGTTAACCATGGTATCCATGCTGGGTGTATCTTTCACCGGCTTAATATTCCTGGGACCTTGTTGTTAGATCCTTGGAAGACATCCAGGACTGACTTGACAAGTTACTCTGTTCTGTCTTCTCATGCCACCTTAGTGATACAACCTTTCTGCTCAGCTATGCCACCATAGTGAGTTTTGGTGGGGTGTTACAGCTATGGGCAAGCGCCTCTAATTTGCTTGTCCAGAGGCCGATACTTCAGGAGCGATAGAAGCTCCCTGAGTGTTTGGGAGGGAAAACAGAGGCTCTGTGACAGAGGTGAGACCGCTTACTAGTCCTTCACTTTTCTCTTCCCGTCGAAGTTGTATTTATCGCACCATCTTGCGGACCTTTTTAGCAGCTTTGTTCTACAGGTAGCGGTACTGTGACTGCAACTGCAACTCCTATATTTTCTACCCACCCTTTTGCTACTGCTTTAGAATGTTCCAAGGTTCCTGGGTATATCAATAGGAAGGACTAACTCGTTGTACTTGGTACCACCTTTGAGTGGCAGAAACTATACCCAAGCCTCTTGTCTTGTTTTTATCACCTTTTGTGGATAGAAGAGGAGGGTGGAGGAGTGCACATATAGAAATATGCATGAGCTTCATTGACTCCTATCCAGTCCACCCCTGCAAAGTTTTTTTTCAAAAGTAATATTTTCAAAAGCACTAAACCTATTGATTTCAGCGGCCTGCCACTTGTACCAGCGTGTCCATCACTAGACCCTGCTACTTGCAGCCTGGACCGCTTAGGGGACACGACGAGTTTCCTTTAAAACTCACAAGAGTGTATGTGTACAAGGCCTTAGAATGGTGTCTCTTCTGCATATTGGTAGCTAGACCAGCAGCACCCACTTCCTTTTTTCTTCTGAGAACATGTTATAGACTTTCTTAAAGGTTATGTCCTGTGACATCCTGTTTAAAGCATACCTGAGTTTTCAGCAAGTTTTCTGAAATACAGACTGTTCTCCTTACAATCTCATTAGCTGCTATTTTCACCCTGTTTCATGCCTTTAACTTCTGAGTGGTCCCCTTTTTACTGTTGCCCTGGTGCAATGTAATTTCAGGCAGGGGGTGTAGCCATTCTGCCAGTAGTTCACTGTTCTGCACTTTCTTGCCCTTCCCATGCTGCATTGTGCTGTCTCCTGTTCAACCAGCTAGGAGACAGTATCTGAATGCCCGCCCTTCTGTTTTCCAAGGATGTTTTATGCATTCAGACACCTTCTGAACAATTTAATGTGTGTATGTATTATGTGATATTTACACACATATGCTGTAACAGAAGGAGAGGCAGAGGATTGTTGAGACTGCAAATAGTATCTACAGATCCGTCAGCCTGTGAGTGCATTGGAGCAGACTGTGAAGCCCTATGCCCACGTCCTAGTATGCTAGTAACTACAGAAGCTTAATGCCTAGCAACGGGCAGTGGAGCTGGAAGGGAGACCCCTAGTGGCAGCCATGTTAACCTTTATTTTAAAGTAGTAAAACAGCACTTTTTTAATGTGTATTACAAAATTAATGAGAGAAACACCAGCCATTACATGAGCACAGGTTGTCTAAAAAGGTACTGGCCCGTTAAATATGATGGAACTTGCTACTGATACTAGATATTTGGAAACTGTTTCTAGTAAAAACCCTTCCCGGAATGTATTTGAGAAACAAATTAAGTTTTCCCTTATTTTTGCCTCCCTTTCCTTGTATGTTTTTCAGATGACATAAAACGCCTTAATGAAAAACTGAAGGATGCTAATGCTGCAAAGGTAGAGCTACAATTAAAGCTGGATGAGCTGCAGTCCTCTGAAGTGTCCATCAAAGTAAGTTGTGTTTTTGTAACTGGATTTGTGTCTGTCTTTCAGTATTGTAAGATACTACTGAGCTAGGTTAAAGGGAGTCAGCAGTTTTGACGATGGCACTATTGTAGGGAGCAGGGCTAAAGCAGAACTGTCAAGGATCTTATGATCACCAGACCTGATGAAATGAGGTTTTATTCCCTGTGCTGTTGCAAGTGCCTTGAAGGCCGGCCTATACCAGAAGTGCGCTATGATTTCTCCATTGAGCTGCTGCACAGCCCTCCTCTCACTGCTGGTATAATACACTGCAATACTTCTGCATAACATTGTCTTATACCTGTCAATGTATCACTGACAGGTGTCTTGACATGGCAGAACTGGGGGCCATTGTTGGGCCCATGGGCACTACAAGATCATGCTGTCGGGGTGCTGATGACGTGACATGCTGTGGTCAATGATGAAGGATTAAAGCATTTGCAATCAGTTATCCCTGATCCCAGACTTTAGCCCTTAGTATCTACAGTCCTGTATAATAGAACTAGCACCCACAAGTCATTGTGCTGGTACGACTCCTGCGCCATAACCATACGGCAGTTCGTGGGCACTATGCATACTGAGGTGGGAAGGGGTTGAAATCTTGTTCTTGCAATATTCGGTCTGGTCACATCATACCAGTGTCAATAGATTGTTCTGAAGTGTGCAAGCTCTTAGTCTAATTTGATATCCATTCTACCCCCTCCTCTTAACTAGTATCGTGAGAAGCGCTTGGAACAAGAAAAGGAACTTCTGCAAACCCAAAACAACTGGCTGAATAATGAACTGCGATCGAAAACTGATGAACTTTTATCTGTTCAAAGACAGAAAGGAAATGAAATCTTAGAACTGAAAGGATCTCTAGAAAACAAAAAGGATGAGGTAACTGATTTGCTACAAGAGCCGTTGGATAGAAGGGGTCTTGGCTTACTCTTATGGTCTACATTCTTTACGAAAGGTTCTCTAAGTTACTGACTGACAGGCTGCTACAATGTTTGTTCTCTTCCTGCAAGGTTATTCGACTAGAAGAACAGGTTAAAAGTCTAAAAACAAGTAATGAAAATCTGCAGAAACATGCCGAAGATGTGATGAATAAACTCAAAGAGGTAAGTAGGATTCCTTTTTAAAACCACCAATATAATTGTGTGACAATCCTGATCGCGGGTTCCTGGTCAGAAATGTATGGAAATGTTGTAGCAACTATGTAATTGGTTTTTAAAACCTTTTGGTTTTTTATTCTTCTTCCATGTCATTGGGGGGATAGGAGACCTTGGGTGTATAACTTCTGCCACTAGGAGGCAGACACTGAGTGAAGCAAGAGTTAGTCCTTCCTACCCGCTACACTCTTCCTGCAGGCACTGAGCTAAATCGTTTTTAGCTTGGACACAATAGGAGGCAGACCTAGCTGCTTTGCAGGTCTTCTCTGCTTTTCTTATTTTTTTTTTTCCCCCTTTCCCTTCTAGGTGGGAATCGAGAATGAGCTAACTTCCCTGATTATCTCGAAGTGGGGAAGGTGAACAGTGCTGCATAAGACACACTGTTACGCCCTCCTCCAAGGGGAACAGAGCGATGCTAACCGCTCTGCTTCCCCCAATCCAGCGTACTCTCCCTACAGGGTGTACAATGCTGAAGGGGTATCCCTGTTGGTAGTTTGGGGAGCTGAATGAAAGAGAATGACAATCTGGTGACTAAACAGGAGTAGGTAAGTATGCCCTTTCTCTCCACCATCAGGTTCATCCTCTACCCCCATGCTAGGACCTACCCTTCTCTATTTGGGGATCTTTCACCATTACAGTCTGTGTAGCCTTGCTGGGATACTTAGGAATAGAGTTAGTTAAAGCAGGGTGACCCACACTCCCCGGTATCCCTTCTCCTGGTCTTCCAGTGGAGCCTTCCTTATTCATTGGTGATCAGGAGGACTCCGCTGCAGGAGGTCCGCTCCACAGACTCAAAAGAGAACCCCAGGAGCCTCTATCCCTGCGTTGGCTACATTTTTAACTTAGGTTTCAGATTCAGGCCTGTAAAGGCTGCAAGTCTTTCAGGCGTGACTTCTGGTTTTTGTGCTCAAGGCAGAGTCCTCTGCTTCCTCATTCCCAATGCCTCACCAGCCTCTCCGATCGCTCACACGGCAGCATCACTAATTTAGCCCCCAGCTTCTGGCCTCATGTCAGAGGGAGGTGGGACTTCAATTTCAACTGGGTAGTTATGGTCATAATGCCAACGACTGTTGTCAGACTTTGTATATTATCCCTTTCTAAAGGCAGCAATGTATTATTACTAGGCTCTGCATTTCATTCCATGCCGAGAAACGTGAGGCAGCTTCATTACCGTCCTCTATATAGAGGGTACAAATGTCTTCCCGCTACACCCTGTCTGACTTGATACAAGGACTACCAGAATCTGGCATCATTGTTTTCATGCACTCAACTGTTAAGTAACCTCGTTGCCTCCTATGAAGCAAGAACGGTACTACTGCTCAGCTCTGAATCCAATGTGTTCAGGTAGTATTCATAGCTGTTTCATTCTTACCTAAATGGTAAGCTACGTATTTTACTAGTGAACTTGTATATATCAATCAGTCATATTGCTACTATCTGTCCTGGAGGTTGCCGGTCACAGTGCACCTCACATTGAGGGGAGTCCTGATACCTACAGGATCTATAGCGCTTTTATCCATAGGAGAAATAACTGTGTTCTTGCTATAGTCTACAATCGCAGAAGCTTCACATCGTCTTTACCTTCCATAAAGCCTTGTTGTCTGCCGATGCGTTAAATACTTGAATTGTATCATGCGATGTTTGCTATCGGTGGCCAGAAGCATTCTTGCAAATATTAGCACATATGTAACCCATGTTCTCCAATAACAGTCAGCGTATCTTCATAACACTGTCATGATGGTACTAGACAGCTCATTCCCCCCTTCCACAGAGCCGGTTAGCAGAAGCCTACTAGACTGACTGTTTACGGTAAGTCACATCCACCATATAGCAGCCCTTACCTCTCCCACGAGGAAGTCTTTACGTTGCGGTTAATCTCTGGGCAGACAGCTCTTCGAGTATCGCCTCCACATGCCCGATCTGCGGAGCAATTCTAGATGGCAGATTACCCTCCCCTTTCAGGCTGTATTTCCCATGTTGATACTGCTCAGCATTAGCATTGATCATATAGCCTTTATTCCCCCATACATTGCATTTCTCTATGCTAGATAATGAGAAATCTTGGTAACCTCATTTGAGGACGCACAGTGCGAAGAGATGCCCTAATTCCCAGTCCAAACCTCTCGGTTATGTCCAATTTTTCACATTCAAGAAGGACATTTGCTGGACGCAGCGTCATGATCCTTGTCTGGGTAACACTGAGGCAATTCTGGATGGCCTTTCAGTTGGTACATCTGCCTAGTGAGGTCCGTCCTCACTTCCTACAGTGTGCCAACTACGCTAAGTAGTCCGCACCAGCATTAGCTTACCACTGTGACCCGTTTTATAGGAGTTATTCGTCTATTACTATATTCAGGCTTATACATTGCTAGTGTATATCTAAAGAGTTCATTTCCCTGTATTCCTCTTTAGCACTTCTTCTAAAAACACTGTTTGCACTTCTCACCTGTACCTTTTGGCAGCGTTCGCAGTGTGGTGAGTGTCACTGCACTGCAGCTTTCCTTTCCAAGGGGTGTGGAAATAAAGTTGGCTTGTGCATGATATCCTGCCTGTAGGCTTCTTTCCTCGGGGACCTAGTCGGCATGTTAGGTCCTCAGTGCACATTAGGAAATCATCACCCCCTGGCACACATTGGTTTCTTACGGATGGGCACGCTCACCTTGAGAGCCTTCCCTTGAAAAAAATAAAAATTTCCAGGGGACACATGAGCTGTGGTCACTGAACTCTTCGGACAGTCCCATCCTCCTCCAATACTCACTTTCCTGTTCTAGAAGCTGTCCCAACTGGATGGAGCAACAGAGGGTATACTTGTAGAATGCTGAGCTTTGTTGTTCTCCGATGCTGTTTGCTCTCCAGGGGGACTATGTCCCTCTAAGCAGAACCTGGCCATTCCCTACCAGTATTCTACTATGGGATCATCATCTATCTTCTCTATACCTTCTTGTCTTTCAGACACCAGACCTGCGTAGTTTCTCTGCTCGAGGCCACTTGAAGCAAACTACACCAATAGTCTACCCAACCAACCTGGTACACACATTTAAAAAAAAAAAAAAAAAAATTTCTTCAACCATGTCAGCAACATTCAGCTTATTATGGCAAGCTTAGTGCCAAGTTGCAGCTCTCCTGTCCTTCTCCTTACAAGGGCAGGTTCCTGGAGGTCCAGCATCAACTATCAAGAACAGAGCAGCCTAGGGTGTGGGTCCGACTTCTGGAGAAGGCCGGGATGGATTTTTTTTTTTTTTCACCACTGGTTCACCCATGTGAAGTTTACCTTTTATGGCCAGCCACAAACTGGAGAGCACACTTTGTGGATGATTTAAGTATATCTCTTCTCCCAACTACTGCACAAATCTGTTGTCCTCGACAAGCCTGGCTCTGACTGTACCTACCGCTGGCTAGTTTCTCCATATCTGTTTTTAGCAGGGTGTATCTGTTTAAAGGGCAACGGCTGCACCCTCCGTCATGGATACCACCATATTACATTTGCATGTGCATTCTTGCTGATGGGCACCTTCTACTGCCTTCCTAGTGTATAGGAATGCTTGCCAGCCTTCATTATCTCTGTCCTACTGAAAGCGTTACTTGACAGCTGCCGGTAGAGCAGACGTTGACTAGCGCCCGCTGGAATAGGCGCAGGCTGACTACACCATCTTTTTCTTTGACCAGTCTCCCTGGGTTACTGCTTTTGAACATACAAGGTCTCTTGTATCCCCCAATGGCACAGATGAGAAAACAGGATTTTTGTTACCATAAAATCCCTTTCTTGTCACGTTCATTGGGGGCACAGCACCCACCCAGGTGTTTTGTTAGCACTGATGGTGCTTCCACAAAGTTTCCGCACTCTGGCGGGGTTTTTATCTACAGCTATTGTTTCCTGGTTATGGTCTGTTTCTCCACTTTGTGTTTCATTTCTTCTCTCCTACTGTTTATGTACAAACTGGTTTAGCTCGGCGCCTGCATGGAGGGGTATAGCTGTTGGGAGGGACTCTTTCTTCACTTAGTGTCGCCTCCTAGTGGCAGGTGCTATACCCAAACAACAAATGTGACGAGAAAAGAATTTTACAGTAAGTAACACAAATCCTGTCTTTCTGTCACAGGCAAAGGAACAGCAAGCAAGTGTGGAAGAAAAGTTTCATAATGAACTCAAAGTGAATGTTAAACTTTGTAACCTCTACAAGGTAAGAGGCACCAATATGGTGGGTGAGTGGAGGGTGTATCCCAATCCTGCCTTATTAGAGCAGAGAGCCACTAGAAAAAAGCAGGTCTTACTCTGGTGAACTTAACCCAACCGTGTCCTAAATAGCCGCCCATTAATTTTGATGTGGGAAATACTGTAGGGAAAAGTAGCTTCTGCCCGGGCAAGAACAGTTGGGTGCTGAGAGTTGGAGAAGCCAAGTGCTAGTCATTGATTACAGCTTAATTGTGGAGGGTCTTGTCTATTTACTGCAGCCCCTTTAGGATTATCCACGGGCCTAGAATACTCCTATTAGCTGCCAGGTCGTCACTGAAATGTTCTATTAGCCTTTACTGGCTGCATATTATTTATTGTGTTTTGTGTGGAGCATTGTAGCATCTTCACTATTTGTCCTCTTCCCACTTGTCTTATGATGGATGTTTTTAGTTCAAGCTGTACAAAGTTCTGACCGATACAAATTTCGGTTTTCGGTTTGCTGCATCAGTTTTTAAATCTTTTTTAGTCAGATTTTAAACGGTATTCTGAAGTACAATTATAAGCATTTCAGAAGTTTTTAAAAGTTTTATTGACCAATACAGCACGTTTTAGGCAAAGATCCAATATTAGTGTGACCCTCTTTTCTGCAATTCGCCCTGGCATGCTGGGTATCAACTTCTGGGCCAAATCCTGACGGATAACGACCCGTTCTCGTCCAATCAGTGTTTGGAGTTTATCACAATTTCTGTGTTTTTGTCCACCTGCCTTTTGAGGATTGCCCAGTTTCTCAATAGGATTGGGATCTGGGAGTTTCCTGTCCATAGACCTCAAATATCAGTGTATTTTGGCGGTGACTGTATACTGTTAGTAAAGGTTTAGCTGGTTAATCACAGATTAAAGCTAAAGAAAATATTGTGGTGTATTTTTCTCAGAGTGCTGCTGAAGATTCTGAGGCAAAATGTGTAGAATTGACGGGGGCCGTGGAGGAACTGCATAAACTGCTGAAAGAGGCCGGTGACAGTAAGTTGGGCTTGGTATAATTACTCCTCCTACTGTGATTGATTTGCTCCACCGAAACTTCTCTTTTGTGGTCTTCTTTTGATGCCCTAATGTTAAGTAAAGCGTTTTGACCAAAATTATTTCTCTTTAAGACAACTCCTCCCTCCAGGATCAGCTAGGAGAAATGGAAGCTGCAAAGTGTAAAGCTGAGAAAGACCTTGGCGAAAGAATCCGTAAACTAGAAAACGAACTTGAAAATGCAAATAATTTACTTTCTTCTACCAAGCGGAAAGGTAGTCTGGAAACACCTTTTTCTTTCTTTTTTCTTTCCCCCTTTAACCCCTTCCCGCCCCATGACGTAAGGGTATGTCATGGGAGCGGGGTACCTCCCGCAAAATGACGTACCCTTACGTCATAGGGATAGTGTGGGATCATAACAGATCTCGCGCTATCCCGCAGCGGGAGCCGGCTGTCACTAGTAGGCGGCCTCCCGCTGCGACAGGAGATGCGCATCGGAGATGCTCCCACCCACTGTTAACCCCTTCCCTGCCGCGATCTAAGTAGATTGCGGCAGGGAAAGTGTGCAGAGGGAGCATGCACCCTCTGACTTCAGCCTGGCTGGTTGCTATGGCAACAGGACGCCAGATATCGGCATCCTGTATTGCCATTGCCTAAGATCGCTATAATAAGCGATAAGGCATGGCAGGAGAGAAGTCCTGCCATGCCTTATCGTAGCGATCATCGGTGGTATGCTGTAAGTCCCTCAGAGGGACACGGATTGTGTAAAAAGAAGAGAAGAAAAAAGTGTAAAAAAAAAAAGTTAAAACCCTTTTTTTTATGCTTTTTCTCATATTAGCATTAAAAAAATCCCAAATATTCGGTATTGACACGTCTGTAATGACGTGTACAATAAATTGAACGTGCTTTTTATCCTGCACGGCAAAAAGCGTTAAAAAAACATAAACATTTAATTTTTAGCATATTGCGTTTTTTGGTAGGCAAAAAGTGATTTCAAAAAAGTATGTACCCGCAAATGGTTCCAATAAAAACTACAGCTCGTCTCGCAAAAAATAAGCCCTCACAGAGCTCCGTCCATGGAAAAATAAAGTTATAGGACTTTGAATGCAGCGAAAAGAAAAAATAATTTAAAAAAGGGGGTTTTATTGTGGAAAAGCCTAAAAAAAAAAGCATTTTGTAATTGTACCGACCAGCAGAAAAAAATGTAGTATTTATTCTGCATGATTAAAGGGGTTGTCCCGCGAAAGCAAGTGGGGTTATACACTTCTGTGTGGCCATATTAATGCACTTTGTAATGTACATCGTGCATTAATTATGAGCCATACAGAAGTTATTCACTTACCTGTTCCGTTGCTGGCGTCCTCGTCTCCATGGTGCCGTCTAATCTTCAGCGTCTAATCGCCCGATTAGACGCGCTTGCGCAGTCCTGTCTTCTGAATGGGGCCGCTCGTGCCAGAGAGCGGCTCCTCGTAGCGCCGCCCTGTCACGTGTGCCGATTCCAGCCAATCAGGAGGCTGGAATCGGCAATGGACCGCACAGAAGACCTGCAGTCCACCGAGGGTGAAGATCCCGGCGGCCATCTTCACAAGGTAAGTAAGAAGTCACCGGAGCGCGGGGATTCGGGTAAGTACTACCCGTTTTTTTTGTTTTTTTTTATCCCTGCATCGGGTTTGTCTTGCGCCGAACGGGGGGGCTATTGAAAAAAAACCAAAAACGTTTCGGCGTGGGACAACCCCTTTAACGCTTCAAAAAAAATAAAAATCTATGGCAGAATTGATGTGTTTTCTCTCCCTGCGATCATAAAAAAATAAGCTTTACAATATAGCCTATATACCCAGAAATGGTACCCATAAAAACTACAGCTTGCCACGCAAAAAACAAGCCCTTATAAGGCCGTGTTGACAGAAAAATACAAAAGTTATGGCTTTTGAAAAATGGAGATGGAAAAAATACCAGAAATCATTTGGTCCTCCACGCCAAAATAGGCCATGTCATTAAGGGGTTAAACAGCATTTTGTAACTTTGCAACATTTTGTTTTTAAATAAGAGTAAACCAAGTACTAAGGCCACCTTCACATCTGTTTTGGAACCTGCGGTCAGAGGTTACATCACAGATCTGGCACAAAACACCGGTAGAGAAAGAGCTGCATGCCGGACCCCAACGGACCCCATTATGAACAATGGAGTCTGTTTTGGTTCGGCCATAAAACGGAAAGGTTCAGCCAAGGGATTCCCTTTTCCTGCTCCATGAACAGAGAAGGAAATTGTAATCCCCACCGCAGATGTAAAAAAGCCCTGAAAATACTTGTCTCTTTTTGCGTGCGAAGCTTCATTAAAGGAACGCTGCATCTTATTTACTTTAACCCCTTCACATCCCAAGACTTAAATGTATGTTATGCCTTGGGGGCAGTTCCCACCAATGGGCATATGATGTGTGTTCAAAAAGTATCCAACCCTAATTCATAAATATTTGTATTCAGATACAGTAATCTTACACTAATCTCCTTCAGAGTTGTCCCCTTGGGTAGCCACACACTTCTCCCAGCGCTTCTGCCACTGTCAGAAGCAGTGCTGATACGCCTCTTTTGCGATGCCGCGTAGCTGGTCCGTCGCATTCTACATGAGGTCTTCTCTGGACTGAAATCTGGTTCTTTCAGGGTCATTTTCAGCTTATGGAAAAGCCAGAAGTCCCAAGGAGCCATTGGGGGGGGGGGGGGGGGAGTAGGGAGCCTGACTCTCCACTGATATGTGGTTGTTACCACTCCTTTATCTGTGTGGTGATCATTGCTTCGTCTCTGAAGGCTTTTCGCATCTTGCCAATTGTTTCTACTTGGGAATTGCCAAGGTTTACAAATTTCATGCAGTAGCGTTGTTTAAATTTTTCTGTTATTTTGTCAAAAATGAAAATGATATGGCGCTCACTTTCTCACTCATTGGCTGTCTGCCAGCAACGGGCAGCTTCTGCGTGTGCATTAGGGTCGCCTAAATACTGCACCAAACCACACCGCCCTAGCTTAATTTGTTTATGCACTAAAAATAAAGGTTGGCTACTTTTTGAACACACCTCGTACATTTACTACTTATGGATGGTGTAGGCTCAGCTGAGCCTGCGGCATCCGTAGCGGTGGATGGCTATGACTGACAGCTGACCGCCTACTGCAACAGATTCAAGTCCTCTGCAAGGACATAGAAAGTGTAAAAGCTTGTTTACAGTTCTGCTCCCACACATCCACCAATTTTTAAACTGCGTTGTAAGTGTAGAAATAAGTGGAGTACAGAATCCTCAATCTCCTTCCTCAGTATAACCAGTTTTTTCATTTTTTTTTGTTAAGGCGTCCTGTTGAGCGAAGAAGAGTTGACTGCGATGTCCCCAACAGCTGCTGCCGTGGCAAAAGTTGTGAAACCAGGAATGAAATTAACAGAGGTAGTGTGCTGCCACCTTGTGTTTGACCTTATGCATACTGTAAATGTGTAATATATCACTTTCTATAGTGACCGACCGTTCCATTTTCCCCTTCGAACTCCATTTCTATTAAGGGCGGCGGAATAAGTTGGTTCTATACAAATAATAGACTATTAATATTATTTGGCGGATTTGATCTGTAATCTCCAATCTATAGCAGGCAAGGACACTAATGGTGGCTTTACATATGCAAACTATTGGCCCCCCCAAAAATTGCTCAAATTGCTAACTTTCAATGATGGTTGTCCTATGTAAACGTCAGAGTGACTGGATACTGAGTGAGAAATCCTTCACTAGTTGCTTTGTCTCCCCTCCGTGAAAGAAAGCGACTTCTGAAAGAGTTCTTGCTCAGTGTTAACAGGTAGTCTTTCATTTTGATGACTGTTCACAGTGAATGGAGGAAGGTGGTTGGTAGAGATGAGCGAGCATACTCGCTAAGGGCAATTACTCGAGCGAGCATTGCCCTTAGCGAGTACCTGCCCGCTCGGAAGAAAAGATTCAGCGGCATGCGGGGAGGAACGGAGGGGAGATCTCTGCTCCCCCCTGCTCACTGCCGCAACTCACCTCTCACCCGTGCCAGCAGCCGAACCTTTTCTCCCGAGCGGGGAGATACTCGCTAAGGGCAATGCTCGATCGAGTAATTGTCCTTAGCGAGTATGCTCGCTCATCTCTGGTGGTTGGAAGAGATCTCTGGCTTGCTCCACCTCAATTCACTAAACTACTATCTCTCCTATGTAAAAGCACGGGGGCGATTCGTTCTTGGGACGACTGTTGGGCACCTCCGTGTCAGTCATCCTGTATAAAGCCACCCAAAGTTAGTAATTGCCTTTGAAATTCTGACCACTTAAAATGGGATGATACAACCTACAGTAGTCACAGCTTTCTCATGGGCATTGTGCAGAAAGAATTCAATGAGAACTTTGAGTTCCCTGGGACAAATGAGGGACTGGACCATGGGGCGTACAGCAGGTCGTGTGGAAAACTTGTGTCTGGGATGGAGGAGCACCTTCGGTGCCAGAAATGGTTTTATTCTTTTAATTACTCAGCTTTGTTTTAACTTTTAAAGGTCAAAATAGAACTGCTACGGATTCATTATGGAACCTGTTAGGCCATGCAGGTCAACTTTTCCTATGTTTCCTACCTTCCCAGTGCTCCCAGCATCCCAGCACAAAGTGTGAAAGTCTTGAAGGGGGTTTCTAAGAACCATAGAACTATTTTGCTAATTGGGAAATAAACCGCTTGCACTTTTCTAATACAAACTCTGAACATTGAATCTTTGCAGCATCTGAATTTGTAGTCGTACAGAAATCCTTTTTTTTTTTTTTTTTATTGAACATGTTTTGAGATTGTTGCGATTGTTTCAGGATTTTATTGAAACTGTGATTTTGCTTTTTTCTTCAGCTGTATAATGCCTACATGGAAGCTCAAGACCAATTGTTAATAGAAAAGCAGGAAAACAAAAGAATTAACAAGTACTTGGATGACATAGTGAAGGAGGTTGAGGCTAAAGCGCCCATTCTGAAGCGACAGCGAGAAGAGTACGAGCGGATGCAGAAAACAGTGGCAAGTCTGTCCGCTAAACTCGAGCAGGCTATGAAGGTATCTTTATATAGCATTTTAATTTTTTTTAACGTTTAGTTTTTACAGACTTGGCATTTTGATTAATTTCCCTTTTCGTCTTTTAGGAAATTCAGCGTCTACAAAATGAAACGGATAAGGCAAACAAGCTTTCTTTGGTGCTTGAAAAAGAAAACCAGAGGCTAGAGCTGCAAGTGAAAGACCTTTCCCAACAGGTACAAAAACACAAATGTCTGCTAAGTTAGAACATTTTCAGATCTGTTTGTTCCATAGGAAAACCAAACAAAGTCCCTCTGGGCAACTATGGGGAGTCCATCTAAAAGGTATTTTCCAGGGTATTGCTATAGAATAAGTGATGAATATCAAATCCGATAAGAGTGCAACTCCAGGGGTGACAGGCGATGGACTCGCACTGAGCAAATATTGATGGCCTATCTTAATAGGAAGTTAATATCTCAGCCCTGGAAACTCTGTGATCTGTCCACTCTTCCTAAAGTCTGTTTAGCAATTTCCGTGCATCAGAATAACTCTCTAATTCTCTTTAGTGTATGTATTAATGGTGCATATAGGTATAATACAGGGGTCCCTAACGCTGAACTTGGTTAGCCAGAGCAAAGCTGCGATGAAGAGTGGCTTCTTGTGTGATAATGTATTACCTGCAGCCATGGCACTGGAATACATGTGGCTGTTTGCAGCCTATCCTAGTATATTGGCTGATTTACTAGAGTACTATCACATGAACGGGTTTTGTGATGCAGTTTTTAAACTTAAAATTGTGTGTGGATCTTAAAGAGGAGTCAAATGACAGATAATACTCATTATTATTTATTTGTTTTTTTAATCCACTTCTGACTTTGGCTTCAAAAATGTCATAATTAAATCTGAAGAAAATCTGCTTAGTGTGACAGAACCCTGAAAGGAGGTTTCCACTGGAGGGAACTCCTTAGTATAGTTCTGCCATTGGGCATGGGGTACATTTCTAATTTTTCTAGTATTCTTACCATTAAAAGCTAAAGGGCATTCCAAGCTTCCCCAGTGAAATTATAGCTGTATTTTCAGCATGTTGTGTACACGATATACAGGCTTCAATGACTTATGTATACAAAGTTAGTGTTTTACACTCACTGTCAAAGAAAAAAACACCTAGAAAAAGCTGTCGGAGTGGAATGAAACTATTTAACATTAATATAAGTAATTGTAATTTGTTGTGGAAAACTGAACACCTGAAGGGAGGCTCTAGGACCCTGTTGTACCACCTTTAGCTTGGATACAAGCTGTGATACGGGTGGGCATGGAGGCTCTAATACCCTGTTGGGTCGCTTCTAGCTTGGATACAAGATGTGATCAGGACAGGCATGGAGGCACAAGTACCCTGTTGTACTGCCTCTGGCTTGGATACTCGTAGACTGTTGAAGTTGGCATCCCAGATGGTCCCATACATGTTCTATTGGTGTTAAATCTGGCAGGCCATGGAAGTGCAGAAATGTTGTGGAGACATTCCTGTGACACCCCCTCCACCCAATTGTGTGCGCGGCCAAGCATTATCCTGAAAAATGTCTCTTGGAAGCCGCCATGAGAGGAACACACGTGGCTGCAAGATGACCTTAACACAGCTGTCACTGTCCCTTGTATCACTACTAGGTGTGACCGACTGTTATATGCGATGGCCCACCAGCAGTGGGGGCAGTGTGCTGCTCTACAGCATAGCAGGATTGAAGCACACACTCCTAGGTCTCCAGACGTGAACACAGCTGTCAGTGCCCAAACTAGACCTGCATTTGTTGCTGAAGCAGCCTAGTTCCACTCCGTAGCAGTCCAGTTCCATCTTTCACGACGCTACTGCCAACTGAGACAACGTTTGGCGTCAAAGGCAGTACGCGTAATGGGTGCTATGAGACCAAATGTCCTTCAGCCAAGCGCCTGGAAATGGTTTAATCAGACACAAGGGTGTAACGATGGCGCCACGTGTCTCTGGATGGCAGACAACAGCTGGAGCTGCTCGTGCTTGTTGGGCTAACAGAGGATCCTCTCTGTTGGTGGTCTGTGAAGGGTGCCCCAAGCACGGTCGCCTTTTGTGCGTGCCCTCATGCATCAACTGGTGCCAACACCATCTAACAGTCTAATCGGAATAGTCCAGGTGGCCACAATTTGTCAATATGACCATCCAGCTTTTCACATTCCAACATTCCAACAATGAGTCCCTCTTAGACTCTGATAACTGGGTGAAATCTTTCCGCATCATAAAGGTGGTCAACAAGCTCTACACTAGACGAATATAAGGTCCACTACACACGGCTCTGATCGTCTTATTTATTTTAGCACATTAATCTTGTCTACTAAGTTTGACCTTCTTGAATGTAGTCTCTTTTTGCAGTGTTCTCAATCCGATATTTCCTTTACTTCTAGATTAGAGTTCTGCTAATAGAACTGGAAGAAGCGAGAGGAAATCATGTTCAGAGGGACGACGATGTCAGCTCTGCTAATATCAGCAGTTCTTCTGAAGTAATAACGCAGCACTTGGTCACTTTCAGAAACATTGATGAACTTCAGGAACAGAACCAAAAACTTCTGGTTGCATTGAGAGACCTTGGTGAAGCCAAGGAAAAAGAAGAGCAAGAAGCTTCTGCTGCACAGTAAGTAAGCCATTGAATGTATGGCTGTACAGTGTTGGGCACAGATTGTAGTAAATTCATGTTCTGAACACATAAGCTACATTCTAGCTCATGGCCCCAGACATTTCTAGTTACTGTATGGGCAGATGGCATGTAACCCGATTTTACCGTTAAGTATCAATTAGTTTTATTTTTATTTTCTGGGAAACTTTCACTTTGACTAAATTTTTAGACCTTTCACGTGACAATTTGCAGTAAAGTGTACCTCCAACTGTAGGAAATGTCTAACATGTTAGAAGCACACAATTCTCATCAGAAGTTTGCACAGAGACTCTGATAAAACAAGAACTGACCACTCTGTTTTAGTAGGGAAAAGGTGCATGCAGAGAAAAGGTGGTCTTATGACACTGGATAGTGAGTCACAGCACACACAAACTTGCTGGTTGTACTTGAGATAATGTATTGGTGATTCATCTAACGTCCAATATGACAAATTATATCAATAAGCTGATAGTGGCAAGCTTCTTGGTAGCAGAAGAAGGTCTCTGACAAGGATACGATGTTTTGGCACACTCTGCACGCTCACATTCACTGCCGCTCGAAAAAGGCCAAATGCTTGTAGAAAGTGCACATGTATGACTGTTGGGAGTGGTGTGAAGAATGCATATAGTGCTACATAGTTAAACACCTTACTGCATCACTTCCACCAATATCTTTGCACTCCTATCCACCGTATAGACAAATCTCAGCTCTTTTCAGAATGAAGCTCATACTTGCATTTTCTCATCCATGTCATTGGACTGTGGGTATACTTACTACCACTAAGAAGCGGACACTAGACAAAGTGTTAGCTTCTTCTGCCAGCTAATACCCCTTCTGCAAGCACCAAACTAATCAGTTTTAGCTTTGTGTCCATAGTCACTCCTAACTTCTCACCCATGGTATGGGATTTCGTCTACTTCTCCTGCTAGGGCCCAACTACAACCCTCATCTTACTTGCTCGAATGTCTTCACCTCAGTTTAGAGCATGCACTACTCTAATTGCTCAAATGGGGGCTTTACTTGTAGGGCCACGCTCAAAAGCTTTCTTTAGCTTATAAGGGTACCACCCCTGCAAGGAGGAGGTGGTTCTTGGATCCTCCTCCAATCACTGCTCTAGGCATCCTTTTCCTCCACTTCAATTGGTGGCTGCACTTCCCAGAGCTAAAGCCGGCCTTCAGGTCATCCAGAGTGCTTTTCTTGGTATCTGCAAAGAGTAAACCAACCTTCAGACCCGACCCTCCAGGCTTCCAAACCCTCCTTCCCAAAATCTTCCCCATGAAGTCACTCTGGGTGGGGAAATGACTTTCCTGCTTCAGAGACATCTGGTTTTCCACGTCTCCCGACGCCTGCGTTTAGTATGTCATCTCTTCAGAGTATGCCATAGAATTTGTTAACTGCCCTCCTCCTTCAGGTCCAGAATTGTGCCTCCTTCACGAATCAACGATTTGGATCGAGCGATATGCCAACTACTGGCCCAGGCTGTAAGCAAGCCGATTCCACTCGCAGAGTATTTCATGGGCTCTTGTTTAAACCTTCTCATTCCTAAGGATGGGTCCCTTCTGCTCCATTCTAGACTTGAAAAAGCTGAATCAATATGGGAAAGTCAGGCATTTCTGTATGAAGTCCCTAAAGTTGGTCATCCTATCCATGAAACAAGGCAAATTTCTGATGTTCATCGACATCAAGGACACATACCTCCATGTGCCCATCTGCAGAGCTTATCAATGTTTTCTGTGCTGCTTGCTTCAGTCGGAATGCTAACAGTTTGTGGAACTCCCTTTCGGGTTTGCCACGGTTTTCTGGGTGTTCCCAAAAGTCCTGGTGGCAGTGATGTCCCTTCTACACTACAGAGGAATGTCACGGTCTGCCATCTGGATGACATCCTAGTGAAGGGACCTTTCTGCTCATTTCCTATGATCTGCTACCATTGCAGAATCTTCAGTTATACCAGACACCAGTGCTCTCCTTTAGTGATTCAGACTTCGATCCCCACTCGACATTGAAGAAGAGTCCTGGGATTAATGGTCTCTGTTTTTGAGGCTATTCCTTTCTGCCAATTTCACTCCTGACCTCTCCAGTTGATAATCCTCTCTCGATAGGACAAATCCGCACACTTACTGGATCAGAGAATCTGACTTGCCTGGATGCTTCATCTCTCCCTCAACTGGTGGCTGGAATCCCCTCTAGTTCACAAAGGGTGCTCCTTCCTGACTCTACAGTGGATGGCGCTGACCATGGTCGCCTGTCCCCTCAGATGGGGAGGGACATTGCAAAACTTCACAGCACTGGGGAATTGGACAGTACAGGAGTCGTCACTCCCAATAAATGTGATGGAACTTCTGGCAATACTAGTGTTGCTCCCATTACTTTGTGCAACAGCTGTCGGTGTTTGCAATCTGTGTCCAAATAGACAACCTGATGGCTGTCACATACATAAATCTTCAAGCCGGAAGCCGCAGCTCGGCAGTCATGGAGGAAGTACGGTACCCAGCGATCTCGGCAAGGCTACATACAAGGTGTGGTCAACTGAATAGCAGACTTCCTAAGTGGACAGCTGACTGGGAGAATGAGAACTCCACCCTGAGTCTTTCAAGATCTGTGCCACAGATGGGTCTCCCAGACATTGACATGATTGCGTCCGGGAATCGATTACAAGCTTCCAACCCTTTATGTCCAAGTCAAAGGATCCTCAGGTGCAGGCGGCGGACCCAATCGTAACTCAGTAGCCAGATCTCCAGGGACTGCCCCAAAACGTTCCATGGTCCAAGCTGTGTACTCAACGCAAAATCTTTCTTGCCTCATTCATCGGGGGACACAACACTTGTCCAGTTTTTTTCTATTATGAGACTTGTTTGATATCTCCCTCCTTGTTGGAGTGTTTTTTCCCGGAGTTATGTATGCTTCTTCACTGTTAGTTTAATGCTTAATATTTTGTTACGCTTTTATGTTATGTACACGCTAAAAACGCTCACTGTTGCCCTCATCCACTCTCGGCTCGATTATTGCAACTCGTTGCTGACCGGCCTCCCCTGCACCAGACTCTACCCTCTCCAATCCATCCTGAATGCGGCAGCCAGGCTAATCTTCCTGTCCAGCCGCTACTCGGATGCCTCTGCCCTGTGCCGGTCACTGCACTGGCTGCCCATCAAATACAGAATACAATTTAAACTCGCCACTTTCATCCACAAAGCCCTCCACAGTGCAGCGCCCCCCTATATCGCCTCCCTCATCTCAATCCATCAACCAGCCCGGGCTCTCCGCTCTGCTAACGAAACCAGATTGAGCGCCCCTTTAATTCGAACTTCTCATTCCCGCCTCCTAGACTTCTCCAGAGCAGCACCGGTCCTCTGGAACGCACTACCAAAGGCTACCCGAGCAATCCAGGACTCGCAGAACTTCAGGTGTGCTCTAAAAACGCACCTCTTCAGGGAGTCATACCGCATTCCCTAAACAAACCCCTTGGTACTCCGCCTGATAACATGCTCTCTGACCTACTGACTGCAATCCCTGCTAGCCATCATAAACCGCTCCTGCAGTCTTACTGTTTCTGCCGTCACACGGCTAAATGTCTGACCATTGTCTCTGTATAGCATCCCTCACTCTCCACCTCGCCATACAGTGCACATCTCCAGCCCCTTTACCTTCTGTATCACCCCATTACTTGTAGTATGTAAGCTCGTTGGAGCAGGCCCCGCACCCCTATTGTTTCCATCAATTGATTACTATGTAACCGTGGTTCTGTAATGTTTGTACTTTTGTCTTTCTGTATCCCCTGTCTATGTAAGCGCTGCGGAATATGTTGGCGCTATACAAATAAAGATTATTATTTATTGTGTTACACTATCTGTACCTTTTTCATATCTACTCTGCTGCTCCTCCTGCTTGCATACAAACTGATTAGCTTGGTGCCTGTGAGAAGGAGCTAACACTTTTTCCACTTGGTATTCGCCTCCTAGTGGCAGACACTATACCCACGGTCCAAGCTGTGTCCCTAATGAACGAGGCTAAAAAAAGATTTTACAATGAGTACAAAAATCTTTTTTTTTTTTTTTTTGCTCAGAAATTGTAATTGCTTACTTTATATCGGCGTTACATTCACTCAAAGTTTCATTCAATTCTAAGAAGTCTTAAGTGCTTGTTTTTTTGTTTTTTTTAAAATATTTTTTTATTATTTCTTTGGTCTTTACTAGAGATGAGTGAGCGTACTTGGCCACGCCCCTTTTTCGCCCGAGCACTGAGATTTTTCGAGTACTTCCGTACTCGGTCGAAAAGATTCGGGGGGTGCCGTGGGTGAGTGGGGGGTTGCACTCACCCACGGCGCCCCCCGAATCTTTTTACCCGAGTACTGAAGTACTCGAAAATCGCGGTGCTCTATCGAGTAATTACTCGAAACGAGTATATTCGCTCATCTCTAGTCTTTACTATGAGTGGATTTAGAAAAAATATGGGGGGCATTTATCAAAGACCAGTTTTTCACACATCACTTTGGATATGTGTCAGCAAGATGACACTTAATCAAGTAAGATGGGCCAAACTTGCTATAGTTATGGTCCGAGTTGTAGTCCCCAATGAACGAGAAAATAGTTTGTTTTTTTTATGTGGCACAAGTTCAAGAATCTTTTTTTTTTTTTTTTATTTATTTTTTTGTTCCATGTGTAAAATATAATTAGTAAATGTGTTTTTACCTCTTTTCTAGGCTTTCAGATTTAAGGCGGGAGCTTGACCTGGCTCTTTCTGAATTAGGGCAGCTTCGGGAGAACCGTCAACATCAGATGCACATGGTAGAGTCTATTGCACGTCAGCGGGACATGTATCGCATATTATTGGCTCAGACAACTGGAGTCACATTGCCTGCATCAGGTAAGATGTTGCTGTATAGGTTGGGTGTGTACGTCCCAAGGAGTTTACATGGGCATCACATTAACCCCTTAAGGACC
Organism: Eleutherodactylus coqui; assembly: GCF_035609145.1. Classification (NCBI taxonomy): domain Eukaryota; kingdom Metazoa; phylum Chordata; class Amphibia; order Anura; family Eleutherodactylidae; genus Eleutherodactylus; species Eleutherodactylus coqui. The sequence continues at coordinate 232,169,696 of NC_089839.1, forward strand.
TGGCCTTTTTTTTTTTCCCCCCTCCAATTATTTGCCGGATAAGTTTTCTTTTTTAATGGTACTATTTGATGTGCCATATTATACACTGAAAAACTTAAATTCTAAGTGGAATGAGATTGAAAAAAAAAAATGAAATTCCACCATCTTTGAGTTTATCTTGTTTCTACGTCATACATCCTGCAACAAAAATGACATAGCTTCATGTCAGTACGATTGCTACGATACCAAAGATATTTAATGTTGTTTTTTGTTTGTTTGTTTGTTTTTGTCTCCCTCTTCTGACCGCAATAACTTTTTTTTTTTTTTTCCGTTCTGTCTGCATAGTTGTGCGGGGGCTCATTTTGTGCGAGAGAACCTGTACATTTCCATTGGTACTTTTTTTCATCGCTTTCTTTATTTCATTTTTTTTTCTTGGAAACTGGGTGACCAAAAAAAGCACACATCTGGCATTCTTCATTGGGGTAGACTGGAAGAACAATACACCCATTGTGACTAATAACTTACCTCTATCTCAGACCCTAGATTTTATTAAGAAGCATGTGTCCACTCCCTCGTGCAGATAATTTACATACATTTTCCCCTCCAACCTAAGCAGGGTTGAGCCTGGGTTCTGACACACTATGGTTATCCCTCTTTCACTGCTTATACTTCTGTGGTAAAATACTGGATTTCCCAAATTCCTTTAATCTCCCGGACCATCTTGTGTGGCTTCAATATTGCATACAGTATGTTGGCCAATTAATCAAACCTCGGGACATTAAAGGGGTTGTCTCACGAAAGCAAGTGGGGTTATACACTTCTGTATGGCCATATTAATGCACTTTGTAATGTACATTGTGCATTAATTATGAGCCATACAGAAGTTATTCACTTACCTGCTCCGTTGCTGGCGTCCCCGTCTCCATGGCTCCGTCTAATTCTGATGTCTTCTGGCATTTTTAGACGCGCTTGTGCAGTCCGTGCTTCTGCCTGGTGAATGGGGCCGCTCGTGCCGGAGAGCTGGTCACTGCGTCGTCATCGTAGCTCCGCCCCGTCACGTGTGCCGATTCCAGCCAATCAGGAGGCTGGAATCGCCAATGGAACGCACAGAGCCCATGGTGCACCATGGGAGAAGACCCGCGGTGCACCATGGGAGAAAACCGCAGTGCATCCCTGGGAAAGGATCGGCGGCCATCTTAGGGAGAAGATTTTTATAACTCCATATTTCGTCGGATCGGTGAGTAGCAAGCGGTTTAAAAACCGCTTTAAATTGCTATTTTATGCCAGGGGGGTGACAGGGGGAATGGGGTAATGTAAAATGTTGATGTTTGCCGCGAGACAACCCCTTTAAGCCTCTCAAACCCTTAGGCTGGATTTGCACTGGGTGGAAATCTCGCAGAATTTTCACAGTGGAAAACCAGCTTCAAGGCCTGCGGGGGTTGAAAGTGGCTTTTCTGCCTGTATTCTGCTGTGGAAATCTCTCCCCATAGTGAGAAGAGAGCCTGCAGTGGAAACTGATGCAATTGACATGTCGCGGATTTAAATTCCATGCGGCATGTCAGTTTCCACGTGGCTTAGCCACAGCGGATTGCTCGCAATGTGTGGACCAGATTTTGTTAAAATCTCGTCCACTTTACTGCTTGGGCTCTGGTTTAAGATTGCAGGTGGAATTTCCGTGCTGAAAGGCTGCACAGAAATTCAGTGGCAATTTTGCCCCATGGGAACCCAGCCTAAGTGTACTTTAACACACAGCGGAATGGGTGCAAATTTTCCGCATCAAATCGTGCATCAAAATACATGTCAAAATCAATACCAGTGGTGTGGTGTTTGGTGCAGATCCACAGCAGAATTCACCCTTCAATCGAAAGGATTACATCTGCTGTGGATCTGTTTTATTTTTTTGTTTGTTTGTGTGCACATACCCTCAGAGTACATTCTGTGCCAGATTCCACCTCTGTGACTTTCTACTGTGTTTGTTTTTTGTTTTTTTTTTAATAGTGCAGAACCACACAAGGAATTTGCCCTGTCAGTGGGCAAATCCACATGTGGCATTCTGATGCAGATTTTCCCCTTTCATAGGACAAATTCCGTGTACGTTTCCATGCAAAAAGCAGTGGATTCTGACACTGTCTTTGAGGCAAAATTCACCGTGGATAATATTGTGGCGAGTTCCACTATGTGAACACTCTTAAGGAGGAATATGACCTGCCCGATGATTATCTTTCAGTAATTTCAGTTATATCATGCGTAGTATACATAGTATGGAGGTCAGACCTTGGAGTATCATGGCTTGTTTCTTCTTACTAGTTATTAGTATTATTTATACTACCAGTAATTCTGGTGGCGCAATGCACCGCTTACTAATATATAATATATAGTGAAAGGGTTTGTTTCAGCACTGGACCAAGGTTGACTATTAGATGAAGGCTCGACTGGTGTTGGCGGCATTAGCACTTGAGATGACATGATATCATGTTCAGGAGATGTAAATATACTGGTGAAGGACTATGCTTCAATGTTGTTGGTCAATATGCACCGTGTGCGATGTATGTGGTGGGCAATATGCACCGTGTGCTATGTATGTGGATATTAGTGAGGTGTCATTTATTGGAGTCTCCACACAGGTGTCCTGCTGTGTCACAACCAAACTCAAACTGCCAGACTGACTACTGCTGTATCCATGGTAACTGAGGCCATGGGGGTTTGTGGGGGATGTACTCCATCCGCAATCCCTTATTTAGCTCAGACCATGTGACTGATCACATGACGGTGACATCTATGTATGTGTAAATTTGTGAGGTGTTATTTATTGTAGTCCCCACACAGGTGTGCAGCTACAAACTGCCAGACTGAGTACTGCTGTATCCATAGCAACTGAGGCCGCAGGGGTTTCTGGGGGATGTAGTCCGCCCATAATTCCTCATACACAAGAATAAAGGAACTGTGATGACATCACTCTCATGTGATTATGGAGCAAAGCTAAGAGCCAGTAACTGATTGCATCATGGTGACATCATCACAGGCTCTGGCTCTGCATATAACTCTCACTCACAGACAAGTGGTCGTTAGCACTTTGATTATGCTACTGAAGGGTAGCCCTAGAGGCAGTATTTCGGCCATATATAGTTGTCTTCTGACCTGTCGTTAAGATACAGTTCAAGCTCCCAGACTAAGTTGAAGGCGGTTCTGTGGGACAATTCTGACAGAGTAGGAGGATATCCTGGAGGTGCCCAAGAAAGTTTTGCCGCAGGGGTGTAAGCAAGCCACACAGCTGTACATTCCCCATCAAGCTAACCTGACCACCGCTAGTGTCTAAACTTCTTCAGGTTAGTAGGGACACTTGCCCTAAATGTGAGGCTGAAATGGGGTCTTTCTACCACTTAATCTGGCAGTGCCCATACATACAAGGATTCTGGGCACAGGTTACCAGATTTTTGAACCATCTGATGGCTGTTACTGTCCCACTCACCCCCAAGTTCTGTTTAAGTTGTTTTGAACCCCCTAAGTTATCCCCTACTCAGCAATTGGATAAATGTTGTGGCTCCCTTGGATTCATTCTCCACACACAATGTGGACCATCAAACTGTTTCTGCACTCCCTCACTTAGCTATGTCTATTCGTATACCTCCTGTTACCTACTTTTTATCTACCCTTTGGGGTAGTTGTATTTTGTTCCACATTCTGGGGTAATTTTCAGTCTTTCACTATTCTGTATAAGCCGGTACTCTTAGGATTCACTCACCCTTATATTTTTTTCTTGTTACTGGTTTTTAGTTTTTCTTGCCTCGTTTTACAGGTTTTTTTCTTTAGGCAATCGCACAGGCATAGATTTTCTTGTCTGCTTTTGTTTTATGTACGCATAGTATTTTTCCAAAACTGTTTCACGGACAATGGATATAAGGTGTGCTTCATGGTTTTTTTTTTTTTTATTCATTTAAATTTTTTATAAATTCAGGAAAATTTAAACAAACAAAAAGATTAAATTAAATCTCTTATTTTAAAAAACTAGTAATATTTAAATGAAGTCTGGATCTACACGGGCGATGGAGTTGTGCTGGGAATGATTTGGGCCAGTATACTCTTGACCCTAAAGGAATCTTTTGGTCAGAGGAGAATGGCTTGGATTGCTAAATAAAGTACTTGGAGTGACTTAAAGGGGTTGTCCCGCGAAAGCAAGTGGGTCTATACACTTCTGTATGGCCATATTAATGCACTTTGTAATGTACATTGTGCATTAATTATGAGCCATACAGAAGTTATCAAAAGTTTTTCACTTACCTGCTCCGTTGCTAGCGTCCTCGTCTCCATGGTTGCCGTCTAATTTTCGCCGTCTAATGGCCAAATTAGACGCGCTTGCGCAGTCCGGGTCTTCTGCTTTTCTCAATGGGGCTCCGTGTAGCTCCGCCCCGTCACGTGCCGATTCCAGCCAATCAGGAGGCTGGAATCGGCAATGGACCGCACAGAAGCCCTGCGGTCCACCGAGAGAGAAGATGCCGGCGGCCATCTTCACCGGGTAAGTAAGAAGTCACCGGAGCGCGGGGATTCAGGTAAGCGCTGTCCGGTGTTCTTTTTTAACCCCTGCATCGGGGTTGTCTCGCGCCGAACGGGGGGGGGGTTTGGAAAAAAAAAAAAACCGTTTCGGCGCGGGACAACCCCTTTAAAGTATTTAGTACTTGGTAGTGTCGTCTTATGCATGGATTTTAAATGTAAGGTGTGTTTTTTGGTTTTAGAGGACGCATCTATGATATCAACCCCAAGAAAGTCCCCTGGAGCATCTCAGCTGTCCTCTACTCCGGCTCCTACAGTTTTGGTGTCTGACTCTACGGAGGCGACTGAAGCTAAAGCTGCACTGAAACAGGTGAGGGATACATGTGTTGGCAGGACTAGAGTGACTGACTAAACAAGACATTCAGCACTCCGCCTCTAAAGGGGTTCTATAGATCTAGGGAATGAAATAGCTGGCTGCTTTAATAAAGGTTGCAAAACCCAGCTAGTACGACTACACTCCTGGTGCTTCACTAGACGGGGTTTATTAACTCTGTGCAGTCAGATTGTAGTTTTATTGCTACTGTTGGCACAAAATTGTTACAAAACACATCAGTTTCTTGTGGAATTGCTGTAATACACAGCAGCTTGGCCGCACTTGTGTGAATATACCTTAATAATACAAAATAAGTGCTTTTATTTTAATTTACGGTGAGGTTATTGTGTAAACGTTTTACCTTACAGCTTAAAGAAGTTTTTGAAAATTATCGTAAAGAAAAGGCTGAAAATGACAGAATGCTGAATGATCAAAATGAAAAACTACAGGAACAGGTTACCGAACTACGTTCCCAAAGCACAAAGATTTCCACCCAGCTAGAATTTGCTTCAAAACGGTAATATAACTAAAGTCACGCTCATTATTTGCAATGCAGCTGTACAAAGCACATCGCCTATACGTATTAGCATGGTTATCTCTTGCTGATCTGATGTAACTAGATTGCTTCATTTTAGTGGTGCAAACTACTTACTTTTAATTGATATACTTTCCAACAATTGCCTTTTTTCTATCGTGACGACATAGGTCTGATTGGTGGGGTCTCATCATTGAAACCCCCATCTATCCCAAGAAAGAGGGTCCTGTAACCCTTTCCCTCCCACACATCCCTGCAGTGAAGAGCTTGAATGGATTATAAGCTGGACATGTGTCCTGCTACTTCATGCTTTTCAATGGAACTGCCAGACATGGCTGAACACAAAGCGCTTTGGCTGTCTCCAGTAGGGGGCCTGCGGTGAGAAAGTGAGGGGGACTCTATGGGGTCTCAGCAGTGACACCCCCACCAATAAGACTTTTATCACTTATCTTGTAGAATGATGATGGGTCAATTGTGAGAATACCCCTTTAAAACTTTTTTTTTTTAAGGAAATGCTATTGATTAGCTGGGGTCCCAAAGGGCAGATCCCAGCTAATCAGCTGTTTGGGTGCCCGCTGCCACCACTACTACACGTGTGGAGCAGAAGCTACTGTTCTTACCACTTTATACTGCAGGCTGGGGTCTCATTAAAATCAATGGCAGCTGCACCTGCAGTTACAAGTGCCAGCCACTACATGGGTCAGAGCAGCAGCTTCTACCCCATACTCCTGTGTTGGCGGCACTGGGTTAAAGGGCTTAGTCGGCTGATTGACCAGGGTCCCAATCAACAAGCCTCAGCTGATCAACTATTGATCACCTATCCTGTAGATAGGCCGTCAAAGGTGGTTTCCTCAAAAACCTTCTGACTACATGACAATGAGGGAGGTTTAATATCCTGTCCTAGGGAGTGTTTCTTGCTGGGAGGCTGGTAATATATGGCCAGTATTTCACAGCAGATGGCACTGCCATGCACATCATCACTTTTACTGGGACGGTTCCATTAGTATCATAAAGAATTCTAAGTTCTCTAGATCACATAACATATTTTTGTTTTTTTAATCAATTTAAAGTAGCATTATTAACAAATTACTATTACTGATGGTGACTCTTGTTATTGCTTCAATAGATATGAAATGCTACAGGATAATGTTGAAGGCTACCGGCGAGAAATAACCTCTTTACAGGAAAAATCACAAAAGCTGTCTGCTACAACGCAGAAACAGGAACAGATCATTAACACACTGACACAAGACCTGCGAGCAGCCAATGAGAAGCTAGCAATTGCAGAAGTAAGTAACGGCTCGGTAATTGTGAACATGAATTCTTATGGATGTATTTCAATGGTATTCTCAAATTTAGGAAAATTGCTTTAGTATATTCTCCACTTCATCCTTATATGGGGTTCAGACGATTTTTGTTGATATGTTTTCAAGAGCTTTCTTGGTTTATGTGTGTTTCTTTTATTTGTTTTTGTTATAAGGTAAGAGGAGAAAACTTAAAGCGGGAAAAGGAGCTTTTAAAGATGACGGAAAGTAGACTTACCCAAGAAAGAGATTCTCTACTTGTTGAACAAAAGGGTCAAAACCTTCTATTGACAAACCTACAAACTATCCAGGTTAGTTCATGTGGTATTTTATTGCTTCACACTTTGTGTGACTTGGGCCCAATGTCCACCAGTGGATTTGATTTGTGGGAGATCCACAAATCAAGCCGCCCATAGGGAAACATGGGCGCCTGCAAAGCAGCTAAAAGCTTGCTCCATTCTCCTGCCGATCCCGCATGGAGTCAATGGAAGCCGTCCGATGTGCGGCACACCCGCAGCTGTCACTGTGGATATGCCGGGGGGAAGGGGAAGCACATCTGCCATGCTAAAGAAAGAAGATCCAGCCGGCATGAAGAAGACCCGCGCTGGATCCGGAGAGGTAAGAAACTGTCTTTTTCTGTCCATGTCTGCGGGCAAACACAGATTCCGCAGTGGAATCCGTGCGTGCCAGTGGGCATTAGGCCTTAAGCTATGCAACTGTGCAGTAATCGACTTGCATTATATGTATCGTAGCCATTCTTGTAATGGCATTGCAATCTCATGAGATTCCTTCTGATAATCTGTGCTATTTGAAAAGTTTTTTATGGTTAGTCTTTGTTCCTGTATTGGTTTGTAGAGGGTTTTTTTTTTTTAGCTTTTGGTTATTTTTAGGTCACCCTCGAAAGGTCCGATGCAGAAATTCGACAACGATATACCAATCAAATAGAAAAGCTGGAGCAAGAGGTAACCCACATGAAGAAAAAACTGGAGCATGAACTAGAACAGAAAAACACGACTGGTAAAAATCAAGATGTGAGTGATTTATTTTTTCTGTACTATTGTTTGTCCAGTGTTTTTAAATTCTCTTTTGTTCACCATCTATTTGTACATTTTTAAATGATTGTTTTTTTTTCTTTTTGGTAGGTTCAGATTTTAGACCTTAAAAGGCAATACGAATCAGAAATAAATCTTCACAATAGCACAAAAGAACTTCTGAAAAATTCACACAAAGAAATCTCTACACTGAAACAACAGCTTACTAATTTTGAAGCCCAGTTGGCATCCCGCTCAAGCCAGTTGTCTTCCAGCAAAGGTGGTAGTCCCAGATAAATAGCAGAGGTGTCTAAAGTCTGAAAAATGTAGTTTGCATGTGCGCTGGTTATAATACGCACTTTCCACTTTGTTCTAGAAACAGATGACCAAGGTGAAGATGTGGAAGAGATAAAGAATAAGCTGAAACAATCGGAGGAGTTGGTGAATGACCTTAAAGAGAGGCTGAAAACTGTCTCCAATAATGTGGAGCAATACAGGGAGGTTGTGCTGGGGTTGGAAGAATCTCTCAATAAGGAGAAGCAGGTAGAGTTCACATTTAAGACTTTTTATTTAGACTATAGTGAAAAAGCAAGAACAAGAATGTAGGGACTTACAAGTGACTGTGATTTGATATGGTGGAGGAGCAACTCGCATTCCTTACACGGGATAATTATTTAAAGGAGATGTCCCGAGGCAGCAAGTGGGTCTATACACTTCTGTATGGCCATAATAATGCACTTTGTAATGTACATTGTGCATTAATTATGAGCCATACAGAAGTTATAAAAAGTTTTATACTTACCTGCTCCGTTGCTAGCGTCCTCGTCTCCATGGAGCCGACTAATTTTTGGCCTCCGATGGCCAAATTAGCCGCGCTTGCGCAGTCCGGGTCTTCAGCTTTCTTCTATGGAGCCGCTCGTGCCAAAGAGCGGCTCCGTGTAGCTCCGCCCCGTCACGTGCCGATTCCAGCCAATCAGGAGGCTGGAATCGGCAGTGGACCGCACAGAAGAGCTGCGGTCCACGAAGGTAGAAGATCCCGGCGGCCATCTTCAGCGGTAAGTATTGAAGTCACCGGACCGCCGGGATTCAGGTAAGCGCTGTGCGGGTGGTTTTTTTAACCCCTGCATCGGGGTTGTCTCGCGCCGAACGGGGGGGGGGGTTAAAAAAAAAAAAACCCGTTTCGGCGCGGGACATCTCCTTTAACAGTTCACGGTAAATTCTGGTAATGAGTTAATATCAGTACCTCACCTGATAGACATGTATTGCTTATCTTTATTATTCATTACATTTACAATGCGTCTGTGTATGTAAAAAAAAAAAAAAGTTGGCTGTCCGTGACTTTTCGGTAAATGGTCCAGGAAAAATAAAAATTCAGGTTAGCAAATTTGCTCCCTTCAAGCATTCTGGTTTGTTTGTATTAACACATGTATAGTAAGAAAAGTGTGTTCTTTCATCTAAAACGGTCATAAAATGATGTTTTAAAGACCACTGAAGAGGCTCGTAAAACCATAGAATTACGAATGAAAGAGGCATCAGAGTACCAAACACAACTTGAGAAGAAGATGATGGAAGCCGAAAGGGAAAAACAAGAGCTTAGAGATGAAAAGCACAAAGCTGTTGAAAACCTAGAGAAACAGGTATGTCTCACAATTGCTAACCACCTAAATGGACAGCCATTTTCAGTTTTTTGCATCCCTGCCTTTCTAGAATCATCCCCCCCCCCTCCCCAATCAAAAGCCATATGAGGAATTTTTACTGGAGCTTTTATTGGTACCATTTTGAGCTTCCAAACTGGGCTATGGACTGCTGTGCTAAGTTATTGGCACATTGGAATTGGGTGTGTGGGTTAGGACAGGGGCACTGGAGGAGGTGATCCCACTCTAGCTGGGTGATTAGGAACAAGGTCCTTTTTGACTTTAGCATCTAAGTGGTTAACTGCCACTACCAAAGCTAACTCCAATCAGGGCAGTTGTGGGTGGCTGTCAAAACAGTTGATGGTCAATCGGTATGTAGCGGAATCTGCTCTCAAGCACGCTCCATACAGCCTTCATAACTGCATGATGTATATTTTCAAGATGCGGTTAGAAAGTGTTTAAAATACTGCCATGTGAAAACATTATTAAAGGGCAGCCCATCGACTCCACAGTCACATTGCATGAGCACTGATGTGGTGACACAGGGAGCATCCTTTTTCTTTTTAACAACTTGGATGCCGTGGTCATTGTTGACCATGGCATCTGAGGGACTAACTGACCAAGATCTGGGTTACTGACATTGTATGGGGTTATTTACCACTTAACTCAAAATGTGTATATATACGTCATCTGTAGGGTGTATTTCCTGCAGAATGCAGTATTAATACAGGTCGTTGTGCTCACAATGGCGTACGTGTACAGAATTGTGCCGGAAATACACCCTACAGATGATCATACAGTACGTGATTTTGCAGTAAGTGGTTAACCCCTTAAAGATGTAGCCTAGTTTGTTACTTAATGAAGTGATGCTTTTTCAGATTGATTCTTCTCTTTTCAAAAGCCATAATTTTTTATCTTTACATTTTCACAGTAACATAGCCATAGGAGGGTCTGTTTGCTGCGGGACGAGGTGTCATTTTTTTTGTGGGACACTGGGTGAAAAAAAACCACATCAATTCTGTCATTGTTTTTTTGAGATTGCTTTGGGGTCTAAGTAACTTTTTTGTTTTATTTTTGTGGGTTGGTAGGATTATGACTATACCAAAATTTAAGTATTCTGCACAATAAAACCTCTTTTTCTACTCCTGTTAGCTTTCACAGCTCAGACAAAGTCTTTCCACTCTACAAGGGGAAGTCCAGTCTTCTCTTCAAAGGGCAACTACTGCTGGAAACAATGAGCAGAAAGCCAGACAGGATTGCCAAGAGCAAGTGAGTTCAAATACTTTTGGAAAACTTCAGGTTTTTATGAGAACTTTTTAAACCATTCTTTTCTCCCCCATATTGTTTTAATAGGCAAGAATCGCTGCTGAAGCGCAGAACAAGTATGAACGGGAGTTAATGTTGCATGCTGCTGATGTTGAAGCCCTTCAAGCGGCTAAAGAGCAATTAACTAATGCTGGTGCTACACGCCAAAAAACGGAGGAAGCGGCACAGAAGGCAGAAGCTGAGTTGCTGGAGTGCAAGGCATCTTGGGAGGAGCGAGAGCGTATGCTAAAGGTAACTGAGATTTTACAGGTGCCTTTATCTGGAGGTGCTCTTATAGGTGGAGGTCATGTAAATTGATATATATGCTGAGTTGCTCTGATGCTGTCATATCGTCCCCAGTGCAACAATAATCTAAAATACACTAATCTAATCTCGCAAAAAGCTGGTAAAAAGATGAAACAGGGTTTTCTTTAATAAACTATTCAATGCCTGACTCTTATGGAGATGGCCAAATGTACTCTGCTTTGTTAGTCCCATAAGCTTTCCATGGAGTGGCAGTGTGAATACTCAACTGCTGATCCATTTAGCTGGGGGACACAGGACCCCCTTCACTCCTCCCCCCCCACCCCCCTCCATTCTCATGATTGTGGTGGACCCCAGTGAACCCTGTGTGGTCGCGCACTTACAACCTATCCACAGTTTATGTATTGATTCTAGGACAATCTGTTTTAAAAATAATTTACAACACCCGTCCATATTCCTTGAAATTTGGCTGCTGAAATCTAGTCTGCAAATCTAAGTAAAAGTGGACGTGTGCTTCAAGTCTGCGGACTGAATACATAAATTATAGCGTTTATAGACGTTTCTACACATGGGTGTACCCAATAGATCTTTATATAAAAGCTGTGATCAGTCCCTATTCTATGTATTCTGTTCTTAAACGTAACTGGAGCACTGTATAACTAGAATAACTTTTTTCACTGTAGTTTCTTTTGTCTGTACCTATAGGATGAGGCTTCAAAGAATCTTTCTCGATGTGGAGATTTAGAAAAGCAAAACAGGCTGTTGCATGGCCAGATAGAGAACCTCAGCAAAAAGGTGGTGACCTCCGTCCAAGAAGGAGCTTCCAATATATCATTAAGTGAAGAAGGAAAGTCCCATGAGCAAGTCATGGAAATACTCAGGTACATGGCTGAAAAGGGGGTTTTGCTTTTTAGTGTGTTAATATAACTGGCTGATATACCTGGCTTTGCCAGAGTTAATTTGATAGAGGGGTTTACCTGATCGCACAGAAAATTTTATTAAGTTTCGGTTACTTTAGAGGAACCAAGGAATAAAATATGTATACACATAGAGGAGCGTTAGATTCTCCTCAGATGTCCCTTTGCAGAATATGCCACCCCTCCCACTCCTCACTTTTTACCCTTAATGGTATCAGCCATTTTCATTCAAATTTACCCTTAAACTGGAGGTTGCAGCCCCTTCTTAGCCTTAAAGGCATGCTCCATCCTTGCAGTCCATGGCCCCTTCCTTATGTGTTTTACAGCCTTTTAGTATATGCACATAGAGGCCACTTGGGCTCTCCTCGGTATGTAAATCATTTTCACAGCCTTTAACGCATAGAATTGAATATTGAAGTTGTAACCCCTTTTTAACATTGCTGTAGACTGCTATGCTTTCTAGTAGAAAAAAAACAAACCTGACAACTCAGGATCCTGAGGTCCTCTATATTTGCATCCTATTTTTGAAAAAAAAAAAAGTTAACAATTGTAAAGGGTATGAGAGAAAAAGTTCTTGTAAGGTTTCTCTCTATTAACTGTAGTGTTGGACTTGTTACGTTTTGTCCTTTTATTCAGTAGAAGGCCACAGTGTAGCTTTTTGCTCTTCCCTATGATGATGATGCTAGTAGACCGTAAAGTGTAAGTTCCTTTTTTATGAGCCATTTACCCAGGACGATTATCGTGCAAAATTCGTTCAAACAAATTTGTGATCTAATCCTCACATGTAAATACACAGCCATCATGCGCTATTCGTTTACAGCTCGGTGGTCACTCACTTCTCACTGACTGTAAACGCTCCCCACTTTACGTGGAAAGTGAAGTGCTGAGCCAGAAGCGAGCGGTGATCTGCTTGTCTAAACGCTCTGCATGTGCACCAATAGCCTAGCGGTGACATCCCCCGCTCATGTGGTTGTTAAGACGACTCTCCTCCTGTCTAAATGAGACATTACACATCCACAACTGAATCTAATTGCTTCACTAACATTTTTTTTTTTGTTTTGCTTGGTAACCTGTAGATTCGTGAGACGGGAAAAAGAAATTGCAGAGACCAGATTTGAAGTTGCACAAGTTGAATGTTTGCGATACCGACAGCGCATAGAACACATGGAGAGAGAAATGAATGAGCTGCAAGACAGTTTGAATACAGAACGGGAAAAAGTTCAGGTTTGGTTTTTTTTTTGTACCTTTATGTTAAGTATAGCTCTTTACTAGAAATCTGTCTTCAGACCTATTTCAGAAAGGATCACCAACTGTTTTCATGTGTGGTTTTTTTTGGGGGGGGGGGGGGGGGTTGGCGCCACTTTCACTTATGGCAGTGTTTAGGCTCTGTTCATCATGGCTTGCACTCATAATTCATCATTTTTAATAATGCTAAAAAACTAAGTCCTGCATCTAGCAGCTGTGGTGGTATTGCAGTATGAACTTATTCATCTAGGAGAGCTGAAGGGAATCATTGGGGTGACTAGATTATAAAATAGGATCTGAGGTCTCGAGAGGCTAGAAAGGCTTTGTCCAGCTTGGGGAGAAGGATGGCCTTTTAGAGGTGACCTTTGCTTCATTGATAAACGTGTTATCAGTCCAAAGAACTGGCACATGGTTTTATTCCAAAAACCAATGTGAAGGAAACTCTCTAGACATGAATACAGGAACAGTACCTGACAATTAGCGCTGGCAAACTGTGAAATGCCCAGCCCAAGAGCTAGTCATGTCAGATGATACTATGACCGTTAAATAAGCAGCGAGGCTTGTCTAATAACAAATGACATTGAGGTTAGAAGTAATTTAGCAAATGATGTATAATGGATCAAAGATTGAACTTCGTACACAGTTGTCGTCATGTACGCTTTGACAGTAAGAATAGCGCTGCATGCTCTGCTGCTCTTTACAACACAGTTACTAACTGGTGGTGGAGCCCGAAGGCAGCTGTGAACATGGCCGAATCGTTCTGATCTTCCATTACTCTGCTCATAATAGGAAATTCGGAAAATATTAGTAATCTGCTTATTTCATGGGATTATTTTAGTATTCCAGTGTGACGCTTCCATCTCATACCTTTTAGGTAACTGCTAAGACTATGGCTCAACATGACGAGCTAATGAGGAAAACGGAAACGATGAATGTATTAATAGAAACCAATCGATTGTTGAGGGAAGACAAGCAGAAGCTGGAACATGACCTGCAGCAGCTGCAAGCTAAGGTTGGTCTTACCTACATTGTTAGTGTATATAGTGATTTGTTACATCTAGAAGTATTACTGCTATGCTTTATTTAAACTTGACCAATCCATTCCATCAACCTTCTTGATCAGGAACTTCTTCTTGTTCAGAGTTTCACATTCCTATGTGCCATAGTGAGTGATCAGCGTTTAAACGCAACGAGATGCCAACGAGTTTTATGCCAGCTGAAACTAAACGAACGAGAAGTGCCTGATTCTGGTTGGTTGGTTGGTTCGCGTTTGAACTGATTTGTAGTTCCGTTTTTTTGGAATGATCGTTCTGTCTAAACGCACCTAAAGTCACAGCAAATTCTAAATTTGTTTTTTCTATACCAGCTGTATTAACGTTTTGTAATTTCGGTTTTGCTTGTATGTATCAGTTGTCCCAAAACCTGTGGCGGTGAAGGGGTTGAAAGTGCTGTTCATTTCTAAGCCACCAATCTGTGTTTTCTTTTTCAGATCAGGAAGCTTGAGGCAGATATATTACCACTGCAAGAATCTAACTCCGAATTAAGTGAGAAAAGTGGTATGCTTCAAGCGGAGAAGAAACTGCTTGAGGAGGATGTGAAACGCTGGAGGGCGCGGACACAGGTATACTGCTGAATGCTAGATTGATGAAGGTCGTTACATTCACTACAATGAGGTTTCAGTTAAAGGAGCAGTCCCATGTTGGATATTTATGGCATGTTCACAGGGTATGTCATAAATGTCTGATAGATGCGGCAGGTCTCAACTCAGCAGTTGTGGACATTGCATAATGCGGCTCACTGTGGTGCCGTTTCTGTAACTACCTTCTATGGGAGTAATGGAAACTGCGTAGAACAGCCGGTTGAGCCGCAGTATCTGTAATCCTAGCTACTGGTGACTCTGCCGTTACAGGCCAGTATTTCTATCTCAGCCATGTTTGACTGCTGCGGTTAGATCTGTTGAGATTTGTCCTCCATAAGATGCAATATTACAGTTTCATATACCCAAGTGTTCATGCCATGCTTACCTTGGCTTCAGTGTCTGTCAAGGAAAAAAGTATACATTAACCTATGGTGTCGTGTTTTTTTTTTTTTTTTTTAACATTCGGCACTTGTTGTCAGCCATATCTAGTATTGATTGGATATACAAATGTTTTTTTTGTTTTTTTAACCTTCTGCTAAACATCTAAGTATATATAGATCTGTGGTTGGAAAGGCCAAAGCTTTGGAGCAACATATGATAGGTGAATTACAAAAAACAAAGATGCTAGTAGTGTGGAAGCTATGATAAAAACTTTTTGCAGTGGTCAACATTTATTAAATAGTGTGTGTTTTTTTTTGTTTTGTTTTTTTTTTTGTTTTGTTCCCCTCACACGTTTGTCATTGGAGGATTCACCAAAGCCCTGGGGTATAACTGCTGCTACTAGGAGGACAGTAAGCAAAAAGGTGTTAGTGCCTCCTACCAGTGGTACCCTTCCAGTGGCCGCTAAGCCAAAACTGTTTTAGCTTAGTCTATAGGAGGCGCACCTCCTGCTCTGCAGGGGTTTGCTGGATTTTTACTTTCTTTCCTATCAGAACTGGGAATACAGGATGACCGAATTCCCCAGTTAGCCCACCGAGGAGGAGCATCAAGGTGGCTTTATCCTCACTGCCTCTGGAAGAAAAGGTGGCACAGAGATTCTTTAACTCTGTGACCCATTAACGTAGGTTGCAATCTTCACAGCCTTCGCCCAGGTCTCCTTTCCCCAGCGAAGCGAGGCGTGACATGCAGGGGGAACCCTGCTGGACTTGTGATATCGCCTACCCTTCATATACATTGAATTGTTTCCCTGCTTTGGAACATCAAAGGGTCTTTGCTGTGTCCCCAATGAGACCCGTAAAAAAGAGTTTTGTTACTTACCATAAAATCTTTCTAGTCTTGCTCATTGGGGGGCACAGTACCCACCCATTATTCTTCCATTGGCGGGCTGGCGTTTTTCTGTTCTTCAGTCCTTCTCTCTCAAGTAGTTGCACTTGCTATAATTTGTTCAGATTCATCCATTTCTGGTTTTATGGTTCTGGTACTCGGCTTCCACTGCTTGCATGCAAACTGTTTTAGCTTGGTGGCTGCAGGGGGGGTATAGCGGATAGTAGGCGCTTAGTGTCCTAGTGGCAGCAGTTATACCCAAAGTATTTGTGAGGTCCCCCAATGAACAAGATAAGAGATTTTACAGTAATTAACAAGTCAAATAGTTTCTGTGCCAGTGACCTCTTCTTTTTTTTTTTTTTTTTTTTTTTTTTTTTTTTTTAAATCTAATCATAGGTTGTGCCAGAGCTCTGTCCTTTCCAATCATAGTTCTGTGTGTATTGAAGCTACGTGGTCTTCAGCTTGCCAGCGTTACTAGTCCAGTAGCCCCTATCTCAGCACTTGTGGTGTAAACCACTGCAGTTCCATGCTCATCCATTAGTTTTCTACACAGGCTGTATTCAGTTTTTTTTCCTTCATTTTGGGATATGTCAATTTAGGAAAGGACAAGTTAGTAAATATGAAATCCTATTAATCTAGACCAAGATAACGGAACGGCTTCTTTGTCTACCTGATGCACATGGTGCATTACAATGCATCTTTAGTTTAGGACACGATGTGCTGCTCTTCCTGGCCAATCAAAACTGCATGTAGTGTCTTAGACTGTGTGCATCATCAGGTAGTCGGAGAAGACCTTCTGCCATTGTATGTCCAGGACAGGTGGGTGGCTTTAAAGGGGCTTTCCAGGCAGCACCTGCTGTCAGTATCTAGATACACAGGGGTAAGAGCGGAAGTTGCTGCTCCGACCCCGGTGTAGTGGCCAGCACTTGTAATTGCAGGCACAGCTGTCATTAAAATCCATGCGAACTCGACTAATACATCACTTTTATCACCATAGACACTGCAAGTAATTAAAGTGTGCCTTCATTTCCAATAACGGTTTTGATGTTCTGGCACTTTCAATATCCACAATTAGAAGTCCATGCCTCCATTTAATAATGGGGGGCCAGACATAAACACAGTCCAGTTTTAGACTTGTAGCAGCGCTCCGTCTTTAAAACTTCCTTATGGACGGTTTGCAAATAATAGTCCATTTCCTGTTAGCTATGTGATTCACTATTATGAAGCTCCCCAAGATGGAGTACAGCTCACGGCTCTAGTAGTCGCTAGTTCAAGGCAACAACAACTGTAGTTCTCAGATAAATCATGGGCACGTTACTCTTTTTATCCCAACAGTCCTGGTAAATGATCAACTGCAGCTTGGCATTGACAAATCGGCACATCCTCCCCATAGGACCATTCCCTTACAATGCGATTTGTTTAGTTTTTTTCTAATGGTGAATACTAATTGTGCCCTGCTTTATCTCTCATTTTAAGCACTTGCTTAATCAACAAAAAGATACAGATGTAGAAGAGTATAAAAAGTTGCTTTCCGAAAGAGAGGTTACTGTTAAACGTATTCAGCAACTGACCGAGGACACTGGAAAACTGAAGACTGAGATTGCAAGGTAACTTTTTTTTTTTTTTTCTTACTATGTAAATTTCCCTTTTGGTAAAGGTCTGTCTATTGTATAAGCTTAGGAATAGGCAGCATAAAGGGGTTACCTGTTACTTTTTTTTTTACTAGCATATTAAAAACCCGTTCTTTGTAAAACAGAAAAAAAATCAAGCACTTAAAAGTTTGTTTTTCTGCAGAACTCAACATGCAGTTAGGGCTCATGTCCACGGGCAAAATAAGAATTAAAATCCGCAGCAGATTTTAACTCTTCTGCCCGTGGATCCGCACCCCATAGGGATGCATTGACCACCCGCGGGGTAGATAAATACCCGCGGATGGTCAATAAAAGGGATTTAAAAAAAAAATGGAGCATGAAAAAATCTGGACCATGCTCCATTTTCGTGCGGGTCTCCCACGGGGACGGCTCCCGCGGGCTTCTATTGAAGCCTATGGAAGCCGTCCGGATCCGCGGGAGACCTAAAATAGGAATGTAAAAGAATTTACTCATCCGGCGCCGGCGGGGAAGGTCTTCTCTTCCTCACGGCCCGGATCTTTCTTGCTTCGACTCGGCGGATGTGCCCGGCGCATGCGTGCGGCACATCGGCGACGTGCCGCCGGTGTGACGAATTCATCCGCCGGCCGAAAAAGAAGATCCGGCCGTGAGGAAGAAAAGGCTTTCCCCGCCCGCTCCGGATGAGTAAATTCTTTTAAATTCCTATTTTCAGCGCTCATGTCCGCGGGGCAGGAGGGAGCCGCTGCAGATTCTCCATGGAGAATCTGCAGCGGATCTGATTTTCCCCGTGGACATGAGGCCTTACACCTCAGGCAGATACGCAAATGGTTACAGTTGAGACCATTCAGCTAACCACATCACTTGAGGCCCTAAAAGTGTTTCCATACTTGTCCTATAAAAAGGCTCTCGGGGGCTACTTGTGGACCTCTTTTTTTCTGCTTGTGTGGAGCTTGTTGACTACTAGACGCCTCTATGATGCACTATAAGAAATTTCGGAGTCTGAGAGGGGCGCATTATTGAAATGCAAGAAGCTGGATGGTTGTATCAACAATTTGCCCACCATCTGGGCCATTCTGAGCAAACTGTTAGGAGGTGTTGGGATCAGTGGATGCGTGAGAGCACCCACACAATGCGACTGGGCTCCGGGCACACTCAACAGACCAGAGTCTGGTAGAGTGGATCATCTGATCGTCCCACAAGCATGAACAGCTTCAACTGTTTCGCTGTCTGCCATCCAGAGACGGGTAACATTGTTACAGGCCATTGTGTCTCAGAACCATTTCTGGGTGTTTGGTTGAAGGACACTTGGTCAGGTGGTACAGCACCCATTACATGTACTGCCTTTAACACCCACCCACCATCGCTTCTGTTTACAGTAATGGTGTAAACGATTAGACTTGACTGCTACGGGGTGGAAAGGAGTTGTCTTCAGCGACAAATCCAGGTTTAGTTTTGGCATGGACGACGGCTGTGTTCGTGTTTGGAGACCCAGGGATGAGCGCCTCAATCATACCTTTGCTGTGGAGAGGCACACCGCCCCCCTACTGCTGGTATAATGGTCTAGGTCCACCGCATGCGACAGTCAGTCACGCCTAGTTGTGGTTCGAAGGACCATGCCAGCTCAGTGATATGTTCAGGACATTCTGCGGCCAGGTGTTGCCTCATGAATAATGCTCAGCTGCACACAGCAAGGGTGTCAGGAATGTCTTAACAACATTGTCACACTTCTGTGTGGCCTGAGCAGTCGCCAGATTTATCACCAATAGAACATGTATGGGATCATCTGGGACGCCGACTTCGACAGTCTACAGGCTCATTTACCGCAAATGTGGACTGATATGCCACAGGATATCATACGGAATCTGTATGCCTCCACGTATCCCCTTATCACATCTTGCATCCAAACTAGAGGCGGTCCAACAGGGTTCTAGAGCGTCCTTTCATGTTTTCAGTCATCCGTTCTCATCAGTGTCATTGGAGGTAAATGGCTTGGATCGTGGGTATACGGAGAACACTCCTTAGCCCCCTGGAAGAACCAGGAAGCAGTGTAGACCATCTCTCTCACGAAAATCCCGTAAGAAGAAAAATGGACAATTTTTTTTTTCCACTTATTCATCTACCAAATTAATAAAGGTTAATATCCTAAAATGGCCCTTATATGGCTTCCAGCATGACCAAATAAGTTATGGCTCTTGGAATTTGATAATTTAGAATGGTAGAGTTGAAGGGACCTCCAGGGTCCTCAAGCTCAACACCCCTGCTCAATGCAGGATTCACTAAATCATCCCAGACAGATGTCTGTCTAGCCTCTGTTTGAACACTTCCTTTGAAGGAGAACTCACCACCTCCCATGGCAACCTGTTCCACTCATTGATCACCCTCACTGTCTAATATCTCATCTGCAGCTCCTCCCTTTCAGTTTCAGAACTTGCTCAGGTTTGTGAATGTGTGTTTTGTTTTGTTTTTTTGTTTGTTTTTTTTTTTGTTTTTTTTCTTCTTTTTTAAATTGGGGTGCCCAGAACTGGACACAGTTTTCCAGATGAGGTCTGACTAAGGAAGAGTAGAGGGGGAAAATTTCCTCACGTCATTTAGACTGTGCTTCACAATACATCCCAATGCATGTGTTTCCCTTTTTTGCTGCTGCATCACACTGTTTACTCATGTTCAGTCTGTGATTGATTAGTATACCGAAGACCTTTTCAAGTGTGCTGTTGCTTACGTTAATTCCTCCCATTCTGTATGTGCTTTTTCATTGCCCAGATGTAGGACTTTGCATTTAACGCCGCCCACTATTCAGGCTTGTCTAGATCTTTTTGCATCCTCTCTCTTTAGCGTTAGCTATTCCTCCTGGCGGTGGTGGTAGGGACGCTGGGTCTTTATGGCCCTTTGCCTTAGGGGGGAAAAGGGAACCCTTCACAGGTGTATGCTGTTTGAACAAAGGACAACATGAACCTGGGACAGAAACCTACATTGCAACGGGGTATGTGGTAGTTGGTAGTTGGTAATAAATGTTCTAAAGATCCACATAGAAAGGCTCTTGGAATCTTGGTGCAGGGCCCTGTTGACCTCTTTGCCTGAATTGTAGACTGGCAGATCTTTTTCTGTTCGCTTACAGTGATGGGCATTATGTAGGTGGGGAGATGCTGGCGGGGCCCGCCCTCACGACTCCAAGCTCCTTTCTGTATGGATCTTCAAAGAATGTTTTATTCTGATGCCAAAGTAGAAGTCTTAACATTTTTCAAAAGTAGAGCATTCTTTTAGCGCGTTTGGTCTGTTTTATAGTGTAAAGGATTCCTGAAATTGAGATGCGGTATATTACAGCAAGATATTACTTATTTATTTAGCATCTTTTACTTGCTTTCCTCTAAAAGCTTTCAAACCTCCCTTTTTTGGCAGGTTAAATGCAACCCTGAATACATGTCAGAGTCAGTGTCAGAGTGCAAGAGAGGAGACTGTAAAATTCAAGAATGAGAAGGAAAGTCTACAGAAAGAACTTGCTGTTAAAGTTTCAGATATACAAGAGAAGATAAAAACTATCACCCAGGTGAAAAAAATTGGGCGACGGTATAAGACTCAGTATGAAGAGTTGAAGGTTCAGCATGATAAGGTGAGATGTACTTTTTATTTTAAAATATATTTATTTTTAAAGTGTCTGGGTGCTGGTGGGCAGTATGACACATTGGCTAAATAATATATCCATCCAAGTGCACATTCATGGGTTAATCAAGCATCAGATTATACTTAGATTTTGGCTGTATGGTTGTCGCTTATGGTACTGGTGCAGTATGTCTCCACCGGAATTATGGGTGGAGACATGGGTTGCCCTGGCTCAGTGACAGGGAGCGAGCAGGTCACGCCCCTAGCTGTGGATTGCCAGGTGAGGCAGCTAGCGTAGCCATCCTAGATAGAGCTGCCCCCTGCCCGGGGGGGGGGGGGGGGGTGTTCATCAAAGGGCATGAGATGCAATAGAGCCGGAGTCACCCCACAGTACTGAGAAGGAAGCTGGAGGCCTGCTAGGAGACATAGCTCAGCTCAGTTAAGCGCCTCAGCCACTCACCCTGCGCCCGCTTCTGATAGCTGCCCTCCAGATTGTTAAAGACGTTCCGTCCGAACAGCAGCAGTCAGTCCTCACCAGAGCTGGCCGCGACCGTGCAGGACAGGGTGCTGATCCTATGTAAGGTGCTATGGGGGCGGTACGTGGGTGTTCCCTTTCACTCTGATCGCTCAACCCAGGACTCTATCCCTAGTTCCGATGGAGACCTAATGCACCAGTACCATCTTTTATCTTGTTACTGACTTTGCAACAACTTTCTTTAAACGTGAATAATGAATTATCGCAAGCTTTTGTTTGTTTTCTCAGTTGGTTGCTGAAACTTCAACAGCTCAGGCAAATCTATCAGAAGAACGAGCCGCTCAAAAAGAACTACAAGAATTGAGAGATTCTCGAGCGCAATCTGAAGCCAAGCTGTCTGCACTAGAAAGCCAGTTGGACACTGTGCAGAAGGTAACTCTAGGTTTTTATTAAGGTCAAACTATCGGTCTGTAAACCAAGCAGAGACCCTACTTGTTCAAATGATGTAAGTCATAAGATTGAAGTGCAAACCTGTTTATTTGTATCTATCTTGTTGATGCAAATATTGGTCATTTACGGGTTCATCAGCTGTGAGCTATCCACAGTCTACCTGTGCACAATGAGATGCAGAACGCTCTGAACCGATGGTAGCCGGAGCCCACAGCTCATGAATGCACTATAGACTCCTAAGTCCACAGCCCGTGCCGCATACTGCAACTAGTAAGGTGTATGTTTTGTCAAACGAAGGGCTCACACCCACTTGCGGTTTTCTTTTTAGCGCTGCGATATTGCTGCGGATTTTGTAATGCGAGTGTCAATAGGGCGTTCTAATGTTAAAACCGCATTGCACCAAAATTGCAAAGCGCAAACTTGCGATGTGTTTTTAACGTCAAAAAGTCCCATTGACCTAAAATTCCCAGTTACTTTTTCGGAGGGGGCAGCATGAATTAAAAGAATAATTTGAATCTTATCTGATCAGTTAAATTGTTATATGTATCCAGTATACGTTCTTTGCAAACACACAAGTCAATTTATGCATTTTCTAGATCATGGATGAAAAAGAAAATGAATGTAGAACACTACAGGACCAGATTGCACAAATTCAGTCCGAACTAGCCAAAGTCCTTCGAGACCTTCAAGAGAAGACTACACAAGAGGAGCAAATGCGTCAGCTAGTGAATGAAAAGGAAGAGAAAACCAAGAAAACTCTTCTGGCGGCCAAGCAGAAGCTGGCACAGCTTACCGGTGAGGGTGAAGTTCTACGGCTGCAGTGGGTCAGACTGAATGTAGGAGTGTAGGGACTTGTGAAGTGACGAGTGAGCTTAAACAGTTTGCTTGAAATGTCTACTAAACTCATGTTCATTCCTGCCAGATCTAATGCTGTTAAACCAAAGTTGTGTAGTCCATGTCCATTTCTACAGTTGTGAAGTACATAGTTTTGGTGGGTTTGGGCCTTAGTTCCCTGAAGGGAATTACAGGGACCCCTCTTCCACCTAAGTTTGACCATTCTTTACTTAATGGCATGGCAGTTGAAGCTGCAGACCTAAGCCTGCGGTTTTGCTGAACCCATCACTTGAACTATGATTAAGACCAAAAAGCTTTCATCTACCCAAGTTTATCATCGAGTCTGGAAGATGTTCTTTCTCTGGTGTGAACAACGTGATGTCCATCCTGTGTTTTTCGCTTGTCTTTTCTGCAGGAAGGGCGGCACATGGGCTTGGGCATTAGATCCCTAAAGGGTCGGGTATCTAGATTGTCCATTCTTTTCCAACACCCCATGGCCTAAAAGTCAAGAACCTGTACTTTCCTGCAGGGAGTCGCTCTCACCACTCCTCCATACCGTTCTCCTGTCCCTGGGATCTTAATCCGCTACTGGAAGGGCTGCAGGCTCTCACCTTTTAAGCCATTGTGCAACATCCCAGCTCGTCTTTTGTCCTGTAAAGTAGTCTTTTTGGTGGTAGTCTTTCATCCACAAGGTTTCTGAGCTTGCAGCCTTGTCAACCAAACGTCCATTGGTCTTCCATCTGTCCCGTAACTCGCTCAAGGGAATCTGCTCTCCATAAATTGTAGTTGGCTTGAGCCTGAAGGACATAGCTCTTCAAAACGTCGTCTTTCAGCTCTGATTCTCTTTTTGTGATATCTAGGCAGCTCGAGTCATGGCCTGGCAGCTTCCAAATCTAGTATCTCACATTGGATTAGGGCAGCATGATGAAGGGCCTATTGTACCAAGGGCAGGGAGCCTCCTTTGTGGGTTACTACATGCTCTTCTCGGGCAGTGGGTGCTTTTTGGGCGGTACACAACGGTGGGCTGGGTGGGCTTCTCTGCACACACCTTCTTTAAATTCTACCGGGTGCACAGTTTTGAATCCACTGACTTCTCTTTCAGTCAGAGTTTTGCAGACGGCCATAAACGGACAGCATGTATCTTGATCTAATCTTCCCCCTTCCTTCCTTCCCCACAGCTGAAGGATTGCTCTGGAACGTTCCATGATTCTAAGTGGTGTCCCCCAATGCACTGGTAGAGAGAATTAAGATTTTATAAGAAAATAAGCAGGGGTGTAGTTGGTAGGAGGAGTTAACCCTTTTTTGCTTAGTTTCCGCCTCCTAGTAGCAGTAGCTATACCTCATGGTCCCCCAATGAACAAGACAATGACATGTACAGTTAAGTACAAAAGTCCTTTTTTTGGTGATATAGTCCCTTTTGATATTTTAATATAGTAACTTCAAAGTTTCAGCTGTTAGCAATACAAAGTGAAGATCCAAACCGTTATACATGAGAATATTTAGTACATACCAGTAGCAGTTTAACAGCTACACAGTCGTGGTAAAAACTTGTTTTAACATCTGTTATTTTAAATAGCATTAAAGGAACAACTATCGGGTGAAAATGAAGATTTGAAGCAGAGGATCAATGCCCTTGACCAGCAGAAGGAAGAGCTGGAGGTTAGAATGAGTGCCTTGAAATCCCAGTATGAAGGGAGGATCTGTCGCTTGGAGAGAGAGATGCGTGAGCAACAAGAACGCCACCAGGAGCAAAGGGATGAGGCCCAGGAGCCCTCCAAGGTAAAGCGGCAGTGGGCTCGGAGGGCAGGTCTGTTTTTCAAGAACTTTCCCTTTAGTTCTGACCTTCATTTTTACAGGGTCCGGAGCAGCGACAGATTACAGTTAAACCAACTGCTGCACCCGGCGAAAGGGGAATGTAAGTAATAAAAAATACACTTTGGGCAATTTTTTCCAATGTAAAAGAAACCTGTTTTCTATAGCTGTAAAGGTTACCTGATTTGATAGGTAATGGATAGGTCTAAGGCAGCGGTGCACAGGCTTTTCTGATTCGAGGGCCACACAGTTTTATTTCACCCCCTTGGGAGTAATTCAGTATAATTGCCATCTGAGACAATTATGGCATATCAAAAGTAGAAGCTGTATGTGTCTGTGGGGTCCACTCTCAGGAGAATGGGGGTCTCTTTTACTCCATAAAGGAGAAGGCCCATGCATGTGGTTCCATCTATTGTAGATTGAGTGTTACTAGCAACATGCATTACACAACTGCCATACACTGGATATAAAATGTCTACACACCCCTGTTAAAATGCTAGAAAGTTAGACAAAGATGAATCATTTTAGATTTATTTCCACCTTTAATGTGAGCAAAAGAGCACCAAATCTATCGAGGGCATCTCGTGTGTAGCGCCCTCCTCAGGTCAACCCACAGATTTTTTTTTTAATGTCATTTAGGCCTGGGCTCTGGCTGGGCCCTTCCAAATCTCACTTCCTGGAAAATCCATGCGTTTGGTGATTTGGCGGTCTGCTTTGTGTCATTTTCGTAATGAAAGGTGACATTTTTCTTCATCTACAGCTTTTTAGCATTGGCCTTTTAGGTTTTGTGCCAAAATGGACTGATACTTGGAACGGTTCATAATTCCCTCCACCTTGACTAAAGCTCCAGTTCCAGCAACAGAAAAACAGCCCCAAAGTATAATGCTACCTCCACCATCTTCACTGCAGATATGGTGGTCTTTTGGTGATGCGCAGTGTGGGCTTTGTACTAAACATACCTTATAGAGTTATGGCTAACACATTCAACATCTGTCTCATCAGACCAGAACACGTTCCCCACATACTTTTGGCAGACTTGATGTAGGTTTTGGCAAAACATAGTCGGGCTTGAATGCTTTTCTTTGTTAGAAGAGGCTTCCGTCTTATCACCCTACGTCACAGCCCAGACAAATGAAGAATACGGGCGATGGTTGTCACATGCACTACACAACCAGTACTTGCCAGAAACTCCTGCAGCTCCTTTAATATTGCCTTAGGCCTTTTGGCAGCCTCCCAGACCAATTATTCTTCTAGTTGTTTCATCAGCTCTTGCTAATATATAATGCTTGTGCCAAATTTAATCTACTTCTTAATGGCCGTCTTCACTGTGTTCCCTGGTAGATGTAATGCCTTGGACATTTTTGGTCCCCTTCTCCTGACTGATGCCTTCCAACAATCAGATCCCTTTGATGTGCTGTAAGATCTTTACAGCTTTTGCTGAAAAGGGCAGCTAAGGAAATGCCAGGAAAATCCTCCTAGGAGAGCTGAACTTTATATGGGGGAAATCCGAATCCCTGTAAATGATGGCAGCGGAGTGCTGACTACTATCTATCAGGAGGTTAAATGTGATTGGCTAATTCTGAAAACAACCACATCCCCGAATATAAGAGGGTGTGAATACTTATGCAATCACATTAGTTTAGTTTTATTTTTATCTTTACACCCTAAATGATTTTAGTTTTGTACTGGAAGGTGGAAATCTGAAATGATTCATCCTTTGCTGGATTTTATAACATAATAATCATGTCTTTAACAGGGGTGTGTAGACTTTTTATATCCACTGTAGATACTCCTTTCAGCGAAAGTTCTTGATAAATGGTATCCCGGGATCAGTACCTGTAAACCGATTATTTATTAACTACTAATTTCCATTGAAGTTATTCAAGTTTTATCTTTTTTTTTAATTTTTATTACCTAGAAATATGGCAGAAAAGGATAATGTAGCGAAAACACAAGTTTAAACAGAGCTTTAAGCCATTATATAAGTGAATGATCGTGAAAGATTTTTCTTTAACTTGGCCCTATAACATTTTTATTTCTTGTCCATGTAATTGGAGGGCACAGCAAAACCCCAAGTATATCTCCTGCCACTAGGAGGCAGACAATAAACAAAGAAAGAGTTAGTTCTTCCTGCAGCACTGAGCTAAATCCATTTTAGCTTATTGTCCATAGGAGGTAAACCACCTGCTCTGCAGGTCTTTTCTGTTTTTATTATTTTTACTTTTTCCCCTCTTGATGGGAAATGGATACAATCAGGAAAGTTGGCTCATTCCTATGTGGGTAGGGCGAACAGTGCTGCCATCAGATACGCTGCATTTTCCACCTCTAGTCATGTAGTTCTCAGTGGTGCCTCCATGACTTCCCTCATTTGTTAGCAAGAAAATTACCAGAGGCAAGAGAAGAGCTTAATGGTTATACCCTCCCAAACACAAAATAATAAATTGTATACTTGATTAACATATATGCGCTTAAAAAAGGACAAATGCACTTTAAAATAAAGGAATAGGTGGCTGAACTAGATCTGTAGTATGTTCATAGAGGAACTAAGTATGTTAGCTAGGCAAGCTGAAAGGGTATGATACAAAAGTGTCAGTTGATAGAGGTGCTATGCAAGCAGTCTGATTTATAAGTTTCCTAGATAAGCTGACAGGGCAGTCATTTATAGCCACTATCCTATTCACACAGCATGCAGTCCTTAAGGAAACAATAGAACTGCAGGCAGCCAATACTGGAACTTGCAGGGTGCTAGTTGATAGAGGTGCTATAAGAAGCAAACAAAATATAAGGTTCAGTACATTGCTATGCTAATTATGTCTTAATCACAGTTGTGACATAGGCTGGAAATATCAGGGAGATCTCTGTATATTCATATGGCATATAAGCTGCTGTGCTTGTATGCTGCGCTGCTGTGTTATTCAGTACACTGCTATGCTGATTGTGCATTGAACACATTTGTGATAGACATTAGCAATATCAGAGTGGTTTCTAGTATACACACAGCATGCAGTGTTTTGGGAAATGGTGTGGCTTTTGGCAGTCAGAGGTCTCTATTAAACCATAAGATCCACCCTTTGAAAAGAAAAGTCATGTGGCATCCAAGCCTCAGACAACCCGATCACTTTTCCAATGCCTCACTCTCCTCTTCTGGGAGCCGCCCTGTCTGGATGGGACAATAGAACAGAGACTCGGAGCAATCCTGAGCCTTGTTCTTCTCCAGCACTGTTCGCTCTCCAATGGAACTCTTGCCCCTCTAAAGGGGATTCTGGTCATTCCCTTCTATGTTTCTGGGACAGATCCCATAAGAATCCTTCCTTGGGATCATCATCTAGGATCTTCTCAGTACCTTTCTGTCCTTCAGGAACCAGACCTACTTGGTTGGTTCTCTGTTTTAGGCCTGTCAAGGCAGACTGCAGCAACCTAGCTAACCGGACATAAAACAAGTAAAACTTTGCTATGGTCGTATCAGTGGCATCCAGTGTTTTGTGGCCAATTAAGTACCACGTTACATCTCCTGACAATCTACATCAAATAGTGGACAGCTGGAGTGTCAGCTTCAACACAACTCCCACCCAGTTGTTCTGTTCTAGCACTGCTGGGGTTTTCTCAGAAAGGATCCTGAATCTAGCCTGGTTCTTAACTAGGACGATTTGTTTTTTGGTTCTAGTCTGTATCGATCCACTTCATGTGTTAATTTGCTCTTTCCTACAGACTAATTTAGCTTAGTGCCTGCAGTAGGGGTTATGGCTAGTAGGAGGGACTAATTCTCTGCTTAGTGGCAGGTGCTATACATGAGGTCTTACCATGTCCCTCAATGAATGTGACAAGAAAGGGATTTGGCAGTAATTAATAGAGATGAGCGAGCATACTCGTCCGAGCTTGATGCTCGTTAGAGTATTAGGGTGCTCGAGATGCTCGTTACTCGAGACGAGCACCACGCGGTACTCGTCTCGATTAAACGAGCACTGACCATTGAAGTCAATGGAGCCGGCAATACAGCCGGCTCCATTGAAAGCAATGGTCTGCCGGCGATCGCGGGATGAATTGTCGGGAAGGGCTTAAATATATACGCCCTTCCCTGCAATTCATCCAGAAATGTATAAAAATAAAAAAAATATATATACTCACCTGGTCCCGGCAGACGGAGTTCAGCGCGGCCGGCACTGCTCTGAACAGCTGTGAGTAGTATTCAGCAGCCGGAGATTTAAAATCCCCGCCTGCTGAATGAGCTGCCTCTGATTGGTCACAGCCTGACCAATCGGAAGCAGATCTCACTCACTCACACACCCTGACTGCTGCCTCTCATTGGCTCAGCGGGACCAATCAGATTGATCCCTGCGCTGAGCCAATCTGATTGGTCCCGCTGAGCCAATGAGAGGCAGCAGTCACTCACCCATTCATAAATTCATGAATGGGTGTGTGAGTGAGATCTGCCTCTGATTGGTCAGGCTGTGACCAGGGGCAGCTCATTCAGCAGGCGGGGATTTTAAATCCCCGGCTGCTGAATACTACTCACAGCTGTTCAGAGCAGTTCAGGAGGACTGCCGCCGGCCGCGCTGAACTCCGTCTGCCGGGTGTGTTTGTGTGTTTGTGTGTTTGTGTTTGTGTGTGTGTGTGTGTGTGTGTGTGTGTGTGTGTGTGTGTGTGTGTGTGTGTGTGTGTAATTTTTTTTTCCCCATGACATCATGACAGCATACGCTGGAGGTTGCTCACCTGCTGACCTGAAGGGACAGGAAGAGGCAGAATATAAAAAGCACCTCCCCTCCACCAACACCAGTGTTTTTCCTGTCCCTTCAGGACAGCAGCGGCAGAACTCCAGCAACGCTGTCCCATGCCGGAGGAGGACTTACCGGCGAAGCGGCGGCGTGGATCTTTCGGGCAGCCCCGGCAAACCCAGTGGGAAGGACCCCATCTGGGAGCTTTCCGGGGACTGCGTGGGCCGGGGCCCAAGTACGGGTTGCCGGCACCACTGCGGCCGTCATTTCGGGCGGCGGCCGCCATCTCCGGTGGGCCGGGGTCCAAGTACGGGCTGCCGGCACCACTGCGGCCGTCATTGCGGCGGCCGCCATCTCCGGGTCCAGGGCCGACAGGA
Organism: Eleutherodactylus coqui; assembly: GCF_035609145.1. NCBI lineage: Eukaryota > Metazoa > Chordata > Amphibia > Anura > Eleutherodactylidae > Eleutherodactylus > Eleutherodactylus coqui. The sequence goes on from NC_089839.1 coordinate 232,199,540, forward strand.
GCGCTCCAGGGGGCGTGGCTTCGGATACAGCGCGGTGACGTCGGACGCTCCGCAAAGGGGGCGTGGCCTGGCGCGGCCGGCGCCAAATTCAAAAATCCGCTGCCCCTGCATCAGCTGGTGGTGTTTCTCCACGCTAAGGAACGATCCTAAGCACAGGAAGCGTTCCTGCAAGGCGCAAGATGTCGACCAGAGAGGACCCAGAGACCCTCCTAACTGTAAGTGGTCCAGTGGACCAACCTACACCTGCACTACATACACTTCCCCACTAACAGAGTTTCCCTTGTCTTACAGGACAGGGATACTCAAAAACCAAGGGAGGCTAGACGCAAGAGTAAAAAATGTCCAGTATGTCTAACCAAACTTGACGACTCCTGCACCAAAACGCTATGCGCTACCTGCTCCGCGAAAATTATGCAGGAGGAAAAAACTTCCCTTATGGCCGAAATTCGGTCAGTCGTCCGAGAAGAAGTGCAGTCCTCCCTCTCGGACCTCCAACCTGGGCCTTCCGGGGTTACACGCAGGTCGGTTCCGGCGGTGTCTGAGTCTGACTCCGACATAGCGGAAAATGTGGATTTTGACGGGGAAGTGACGCAGGAGGACAAGAAATATCTTTTCTCTACCGCGGACATGGATCAACTGCTGAAAGCAGTACGCAGGACCATGCAGGTGGAGGAAGACGTGCAGCAACCCCGCACAGTCCAGGAGGATATGTTCGCGGGGTTACTCCCGCAACAAAAATCTTCATTCCCCGTAAACGCCACACTCAAGCAGCTGATCCTAAATGAGTGGGAGAGCGTGGATCAGGCTCCGCTAATCCCCAGGGAATTTAAAGAACGCCTGTTATTTCCGGGAGATGAAGTGTCCTTTTTGGACGAGATACCTAAAGTCGATACTGCAATTGCCATGGTATCCAGAAAGTCCGGGTTGCCCTTTGAGGATACATCCCACTTAAAGGACCCGTTGGACCATAAGGTGGACACATCCATGCGTAAAGCCTGGTCCACCTCCGGTCTCATCATGAAAGCTAACATCGCGGCCACTTCCGTGGCTCGTTCCATGGCAATCTGGTTGGACCAATTCGCAGCCCTAGTCGACCAAAAAGCCCCTAGGGAGGAGTTCGCAAGCGGCATCCCTCTGCTGCGAATGGCAACAGGGTTCCTGGCAGATGCTTCGATGGAAACAGTCCGCCTCGGAGCCCGCATGGCAGCCCTATCGAACACCGCCAGAAGGGCAGTGTGGGTGAAAGAGTGGTCAGGGGACGCTGCGTCCAAAAATAGGCTATGTACCCTACCGTTCCGGGGCGGGCGTATATTCGGACCAGACCTGGATCGTCTGCTGGAGAAAGCAGCTGACAAGAGTCACGGACTGCCTGCCACCAGACCACCCAAGAGACCCTTCACCCCTCATCCCTCGTCTACGTACGCCGGGAAGGGAAAGACCGGAAGATGGTCTTATCCAAAGGGCGGAAGGGGTAAGACTTTAACTTTTGTCCCTCAGCCCATACTTTCGGGCCCGGTAGGGGGTAGACTGGCTCGCTATTCCAATAGCTGGCGTAGTATTACAACTAATGAGTGGGTACTGCACCTAGTGGCGGAGGGGTACAGGATCGAGCTACTATCCCGCCCCCCGGACAGGTTTATGATAACCCCAACCCAGTCTCCAGGCCTAGAACAGGCTCTGTTGGAGGGCATACGGAACCTACAGGGTCTCGGCGCGATTATCCCAGTCCCTAAGAAGGAACAGGGAAAAGGCTTCTATTCCCCCCTCTTTCTGGTTCCCAAACCAGACGGCTCCCACCGCACCATTATCAATTTAAAACAACTGAATAAATTCATTGAATATAGGAGATTCAAAATGGAAACCATTAGAACTGCAACTCCTTTAATTGCCAGGGATAACGTAATGGCTACAATAGACCTTAAGGATGCCTATTTTCATATCCCTATTTACGCCAACTCACAAAAATTCCTGAGGTTTGCGCTGAGGGTGGAGGGGGAAATCCGCCACTTCCAGTTCGTCTGCCTACCATTTGGAATCTCCTCGGCTCCGCGAATTTTTTCCAAGGTCGTGATGGAAATGGTGGCCTTCTTACGAAACCAGGGTGTCATGATCATCCCCTACTTAGACGACTTCCTGTTGGTGGCAGATTCCCCATCTACTCTGAGATCACACTTGGAGTCCACATTGCAGTTATTTAAGGAGCTTGGCTGGATTGTTAACGAGTCAAAATCCAACATGGAGCCAGAAACCAGGAAGAAATTCCTGGGTGTCATTCTGGATTCCAGTCTACAAAATTCGTCCCTTCCTCCCCTAAGAAAACATCTTATCATAGAAGAATGTTCCAACCTATATAAAAAACATAGGGTAACGATAAGAGACGCAATGCGGATCCTGGGACTAATGACTTCGTGCATCGGCGTGGTCCCCTGGGCCCAATTCCACAGTCGCGGACTCCAGTCACTAATTCTCCGGAATTGGGACAAGTTGCAGGCTTCGCTTGATCAGACAATCCCTATTTCTGCGGAAGCCAGAGCTTCTCTCCGTTGGTGGGTGTCGTCGGACAACCTGTCTCAGGCATCCGATTGGAATTTGGACCCGGCCGTAATAATCACGACCGATGCCAGCGCCAAAGGGTGGGGGGCCCACTTTGAAGGCGGTTATGTACAGGGGGCCTGGGACGTTCACGAGAAAGCTAGCTCATCGAACTTTAGGGAGCTTAAAGCTGTATGGAAATCCCTGCGTAGCCTGCAAACACGATTAGTGGCGAAACATGTGAGGATCTTCTCAGACAATATGACAACAGTATCACTCATTCGCCACCAGGGTACCACCAGGAATCCTCCACTACAACGACTGGCGGGGCGGATCCTTCAATGGGCGGAAGGCACAACAAAGTCCCTATCGGCCTTTCATATAAGAGGAGCCGAGAACTCAGCCGCGGACTTTTTAAGCAGAAGGAAAGTGGACCCAGGAGAGTGGGAACTCCATCCAGAGGTGTTCAGCCTTCTTGTGGAGAAGTGGGGGGTACCAGAAGTAGACCTCTTTGCGTCAAGCGCAAACACCAAATGCCGGCTTTTCTTTTCCAGAGGCGCAGAGAAACAGGCCCTGGGCACGGACGCTCTCTCTCACCCCTGGGATTGGGACCTAGCGTATGCCTTTCCCCCTCTACCACTAATCCCGCTTCTGCTAAGGAAATTACTGCAGTCAACCCTAACAGTAATTTTTGTAGCACCATATTGGCCCAAAAGACCGTGGTTCCCCCTCCTGAGATCCCTGTCAGTGGGAGAGCCCTTCCACCTTCCAACAAGACCGGACCTACTGTCGCAGGGCCCTCTTCTTTACCCGGAAGTTCACAAGTTCAGGCTTACGGCCTGGAGCTTGAGCGGGTAAAGTTCCTAGGAAAGGGTCTTTCCCCTAAGGTTATTTCCACCATTAGCGAGAGCCTTAAACCCTCGACACACAAAATCTACTCCAAAGTCTGGAAAAAATTTTCGGAGTGGTTAGGCCAGGACATCCAGCAGCTGGATCAGCCAGACGTCCGGAAAATCTTAGATTTTCTCCAGGCGGGCCTGGATAAAGGTTTGAGTCCGAATACACTCAAAGTCCAAATTGCGGCCTTGGGGGCATTCTTCGATCTCGCGCTGGCGGAGCACAGGTGGATTAGGAGATTTCTTAGAGGGGCGAGCAGATTACATCCATTCACACGGCCCACGGCACCACCCTGGGATCTAACCATAGTCCTTCAGGCCTTATGCGACCCCCCATTTGAACCGATTACGGATCTATCCATCGCCTGGCTGACATACAAGGTAGCCCTGCTTGTGGCAGTTACGTCAGCCAGACGCGTGGGGGAAATCCAGGCCCTCTCACGAAGGGCCCCATATATGACTATCCACCCGGATAAAATAGTTTTTTCTTTAGACCCATCCTTCCAGCCTAAAGTATTGTCAGATTTCCACAGGGGCCAACCAATAGTTATTCCAGCCTTTTGCCAAAATTTCAAAAATGCAAAAGAACAAAAGCTCCATAATATAGACGTCAAAAGAGCGGTACTAGCGTACCTCGAGGCAACAGAAAGTTTCAGGAAGTCTGACAAACTTTTCGTTCAATTTCAGGGGCAGGCCAAAGGAAAGGCCGCTTCTAAAGATGCGATCGCCAGGTGGCTCAGGAGAGCCATCCAGGAGGCTTACAAGGCCAAGGGCATCCCCCCTCCAGAAGGATTGAAGGCCCACTCAACGAGAGCGGTGGCATCCTCTTGGGCGGAGAGAGCGCACGCATCGATTGAGCAAATCTGTAACGCAGCCACATGGACTTCAGGCCATACTTTCATTAAACATTATAGGCTGGACTTTAAATATAGCCAGGACGCATCCTTCGGTAGGAAGGTGCTCCAAGCCGTAATCCCTCCCTAAAAAGCCCATGCCACTTATTTGGTATTCCTCCAGCGTATGCTGTCATGATGTCATGGGGAAAAGGGGAATTTTTTCTTACCGATAATTCCCTTTCTGGAAGACATCATGACAGCATACGGGCTTTTTTCCCCCCCTTACCAACATGGTTACCCTAGTTTGTCCAACACATGAGGTAATGTGTATGCTTTAACTTTGTTTTCTGAGGTGTGTGATGTCAATAAAAACACACCTTCTGGTTAAGTAACTGGTCACTGTGGTCATTTGGAACGCACTGGTGTTGGTGGAGGGGAGGTGCTTTTTATATTCTGCCTCTTCCTGTCCCTTCAGGTCAGCAGGTGAGCAACCTCCAGCGTATGCTGTCATGATGTCTTCCAGAAAGGGAATTATCGGTAAGAAAAAATTCCCCTTTTTTTTTTTAATTTTTACACATTTCTGGATGAATTGCAGGGAGGGGCTTATATATTTAAGCCCTTCCCGACAATTCATCCCGCGATCGCCACTATTGTGGCTTAATAGTGGGACTTGGGAACTTGAGATGTAGCCCCTCGCCTGCCCTATCCGTTTCTGTGTCGTTCCCATCACTTTCTTGAATTTCCCAGATTTTCACAAATGAAAACCTTAGCGAGTATCGGTCATATACAAAAATGCTCGAGTCGCCCATGGACTTTAATGGGGTTCGTTACTCGAAACGAACTCTCGAGCATCACTGAAAGTTCGACTCGAGTAACGAGCACCCGAGCATTTTGGTGCTCGCTCATCTCTAGTAATTAACAAAAATCCTGTTTTCTTCTTCGTAAACTTTGTTCCTGATCTTTCAGGGCCAGCATGACTGAACCACCAACTGCTAATATCAAGCCAACTCCAGTTGTAGCTACACCAAGTAAAGTGACTACAGCACAGAGACCACCAAGAGCTAGTATTCGCCCAATGGTGACCCCAGCTGTTGTCTCAACTCCTACTCCGACAGCTACAGTTATGCCCACGACTCAGGTGGAAACTCAAGAAGGCATGTGTTGTGTTTTCTATATTCCAGTATAATTTGCTGCATCCGTACATTATGTACATTAGATACTTTCAGTATAATATAAGCTTATTTTTATGCACTATTTTGTTTTATTGTGATGTAGCAATGCAGTCAGAAGGTCTTTTGGAGCATGTTCCAGTGTTCGGAAGTACTAGTGGATCTGTTCGTTCTACTAGCCCTAATGTGCAGTCATCACTCTCTCAAGCTGTTCCAGCTGTCCAGCAGCAAACTGCCTTTGTCCAGCCGACTCAGCAGTCACATGCCGCTATAGAACCTTGTGCTCCAGAACCCACTGTGGAAGTAGTCCAGAGCTCTCCTATAGAGCGACCATCTACATCCTCATCTGTGTTTACCACTTGTAAGTTGTTTTTTTTTGTTTTTTGTTTTTTTTTTTTTTCTAGGATGTGTGTGCGCTTTTTGATATGACGTAATTAGTTTTTCATTTTACATCCGTGTGCTGGAGGAATTGATCTTTTTAATTTATAAAAGGAAAGTACAAAGTACCTGCACTTTCATGCTAGAGCGCTCGTGCTTCGTTGGCCAGTTTTGGCTCCTTCCGGCAGCTGAAGACTGCCCCATATAGTGCTTATATAGCTTCATATGGAGCCATCTTCAGCTACTGAGAAGAGCCGCTGCAGCACAAGCTCTCCAGCGTGAAAGTGCAGGTACTCTTTTTACCATTACTGCTACCTGAAGTTTAAAATACATTTACAGTTTCAGCAACACCAAGTTCTTCTATGTCAAAACGTCAGCGGGAAGAAGGGGAGGAAACTGCTATGGAGACCTCAGAACAGACCATAGAAGAGCCAGACTTGCCTGTTAGCAAAAAGCTGAGGACTCTGCAGAGAGTTGAACCAGAGGTTGGTTTCTTGAATGATTCTATATTGGCATCGGACCTTTTGCTCAGTTTTTTTTCTTTTGCAGCTGCTTACAAACTATTACTTTTCATGTAACGCTGTATATCTATACCTTATTGCCCAATGTGTGTACTACGAAGGGCTCATGTTAACTTTATACCACCCCCTGCATAAGAACTTGAGCAATTTTGCAGATATTTAACTTTTGATACCGCGTTTCCCCGAAAATAAGCCCTAGCTACACTGCATAAAAATTAAAAAAATACATTACCTAGCAGGTGTCCTCCATGTCCCTCTCGCTGGCCTACGGAGTTCTGGCAGGCTTGCTTGCAATTCTGAATCGCGGACAGAAGATCACTTGCAGGTAACGGGGTTCGTAAAACCCCGCCTCCAGCAAGGGATGGCTCTGATTGGCTCAACGGTGGCGCTCGAGAACCAATCAACACAGCGCTCGATGAACCAATGCAGTGGCAGTGATTGGTTCTTTGAGTTCTGCATTGATTAGCTCAGCCCTCGAGAACCAATTAGGGCCATTGCTTCCTGGAGGCGGGGTTTACGTACCCCGTTACTAGGAAGCTATCTGTTGGCAGCTGAGAACTGCAAGCAAGCCTACCGGAATTCCAGAGACCAGCGGAAGGGACCCGGACGGCGCCTGCTAGGTTAAGTATAATAAGATGTCCCACAAAAATAAGGCCCTGTGCCTCTTTTGGGGCAAAAATAAATGATGGGGTCTTATTTTGGGAGAAACAAGGTAGTTAAACCCTGTTTAGTTTGGTCCTGCAGTCCTCTTCCTCCTTCTGATACACCCCAAACATATTTAATCATTTGAAGTGCATCTAGAAAGCTAATGTGTGTTTTTGGTTTTTTTTGTCTTCCCCCCCCCCCCCCCCCTTTTTTTTTAAGGAGGATGTTTTAGCGGAAGACATTACTGAGGCAGAATCGCATTCATTTGATCAAGAATCTCAAGATACACTTGCACAGGTAATATCTTGTTTTATCAATTCTCTTTACCCATATACATTCGCAGCTTTAAAGCAGTTCTGAAAGTTCAAGGGCAGTCTTGTGGTGAGTTTTTCCCTAAGTAATCCAAAAATAGAGAGAAATTCCCAGCACTTCCTTAAAAAGTTCAACTTTATTATTCATAAAAATGACAGAGCTAGTTACTACCTCTGTCATTTTAATGGATTAATAATAAAGTTGACCTTTTTAAGGAAGTGCTGGGAATTTCTCTCTATTTTTGGATCACTTTACATATATTTAAGGGTCCATTGGAGCTTCCCTGTGTGCTTCTCTAAGCAACTTTCAGGTTGAGAGTTGAAGACTGGGTGAGCTGACCTTTGAGTTCCAGGGTTAGGGAAAAACTCAAAAAAACAAATACTTCCAAACTACCTGCCTTATACTTTTTTTATTATTTTTTTTTCTTCCCTTATCTAGCAGCAGTTCAACCTGTTCTGTTTCATTGGGTATAGGCTGCTGACACTAGAAGGCACATCTGCCCATTAGTACTCTGCAGCTTAGGGCAGTCCTCTCCCTCTTAGTCATTGGCAAATGTCCCTCACGGGGAGTAGTCAGTTCGGAACCAGACAATGACACGTCCGTGGCTTACATCAATCGCCAGGGTGGCACCCGCAAAAGGACAGCTATAAAGGAGGCAGCATGGATCCTATTCTTGGCGGCATGCCTTATCACTGTAATAATGTTGCATAGTCCAAGGGTAGTCAAGTGTCACCGACTACCTCATTTGGGAGTAAATCTATCCTGGAGAGTGGTCTCTTCTACCCGATGTCTTTTCCTATTTTGCCAGTGCTTGGGCAATCTGGATGTAGACCTCATAGTCTGTTGCCTCAACCTCATGGTCTTTTGGGTGTGGCCCTAGATTGGCCAGGCACTCTTGTTACATGGATGTGGTCAACCTAGTTGCAGATGCTCCATCACACCACCTTTTCAGCAAGATCTCCTGTAACAGAGGCCCTCTCCTCCATCTGATTTATAGTTGCTGAATTTAACAGCATGGCTACTAAGCCTCTTTTCTAAAGACCAATGGTTATTTTGACTAGGTCATTCAGACCAAGGAAGTCCTCCTCATCCCATGTTTACCACTGTCTACTTTCAGTGCTGTAATTAGAGACAGGTTTTCCCCATGCTTTTTCCTTCCTTTTTTTTATCTTGTCCTTTCTCCATTCGAGCAGAATTAATTCTTAGTTCTCTAAGAGTTCTCTTATTCATTCCTTTTCAGAAGCCTTTGGCTTCCAAGAGCCATGTCAAAACTTTTCTTCAGGAAGTTGTACACATGTTCCCTTATACAGTCCTCCCGCTCCCCAATTTGGTGTTGGATGATCTCTAATTCCACACTTCAGGATTCTCAGGGGCATCTTCCTTCACCTCCTCTCATAGAAGGTGGTTGTCTTGGTCACTTTGATCTCATCAGTCAGGTCCCTTGAGTTGGCAGCCCTCTCCCTCCACTACCCCTTCTTGATCCTTAACAGAGGACCAGTGCCTTTCCATTGCTGGAAGGTGTCTTTAGACAAACCGCATGTCTTGAGGGCCCGTATTTGTTGATTACATCCTTCAGGCATTTTGACTTTTTGCCGTCCCAAACGGTGAATGTAGGCGTTTAACGGCTTCCAAGGTGACTATATCCTATTGAATCCTCTCAGCCATGCTTGAGACTTATGGAGTAAAGGGTCAAGATCCCTTCCTTCAGGATTACAATACAGTCCACCTATTTGATAGGAGCTTCCTGGGCAGTGCATTGTCAGGCCTCTGCTCTACAACTTTACAGGGCTACCACTTGCTCCTCCATCCACACTTTTTTTTTTTTTTCTTTTTTAAACAAGATGCACCCCTTTGCATCAGCGGATGTGGAGCTTGGTCGTAAAGGTGTTGCAGACAGAGGTGGCTCAGTATTTTATCTGAAGTTTCTCATTCTGTTTTCTATCAATCAAAGATGGTTTACTACGAAGACCATTTTGACTATATAAAGAGGCTTCCATATACACATTGAAATCTCTCATTATGATTGGTTGATAGACCCAGATGTCAGTAACTACTACTCCTTCAGCACAGAAGTGCAGTGAATACAGTCACCTGGTGTTGGTGGACAAATGGACCCCATAAATGCCTTCAGGCTATCAATGTTAAACAGGTTCCTCAGTGATAGATCCACAGCACTGGATTTGCTTGTTTCGCTGATTATACAGTTTGCTTTCAGATTGTGACTGAAATTTAGGGCTTTATTTTTCATTTCCTGATTTTATCAATATGATGGGTGTACATTGATATCTTTTTATGCAGGACTTAAGGGGTGGTAGACTGCATAGGTCTACTCTTTGGTGGTCCTGATATCTATGTCATGCACCACCTCAGCCTCTGCTCTGTGTTAAAGGGAATCTTCTGCAGTCCTCACGGAGAGCCCCACAGGGTAGTACCCGTCACACCGATTGCGGCAATATGTCTGCTGTATGTATCTGTGCAGTAGTTTAGGAGAAACTTGCATTTTATTAGTAGCAGGCAGACACAGAACTAATCCTGCATATTCATGAGCTGTGGATTAGACACATCCACCCGCCCTCCAGCCAATGATTGGTAGCTGTTTTCTCTATGCACAGTGATGGGCAGACAGCAGTCAATCAGTGACTGGAGGACAGGACTAGCTGCAGCTCATGGAAATCCAGGACTACTATATGTAGTCCTCTCTGCATGTGCTACTACTGATTACAATCTAAGTTGCTCCTAAACGATTGCACAAATCCACTCAGCACACATCAGTGTGACAGGCACTACCTTATGCTGTCCTCAAAGCGGGGTGCAAAAAGAGGGTGAGAGCCTCTTTAACTTTAGAAACCATTCTATGTTGGCCTACTTACAATGATCTAATACAAGCACACATTTTTTTCCCCCACTTTTACTACAGTAGTGTGAACTTCTTGACCTATTTCTGTTTGACAGCTAAGTACCGAACTTTAAGTATGAACATTTCTTTCCTTTTTTTTTTCTCTGTCGGAAGGCTGCCACTTTGGAATACCCACAAATTCACGACAGTGAGGAGTCCTTGCCAGCACTTGTGGATAATGCCACACAGGCCTCTGATCCAGCCCAAATTGTGCAATCCTCCCAGGACACTGTAACAAAACGGGATGATATCATTGTCATAGAAAGTGATGAAGAGGAGGAAGACGATGAAAATGAGGGGGATCAGGAGGTAGTCTCTTTACATTTTTACCTCCACAAATCCGTTGGCGATTTACGTCTCATATGCAGCTTTTCCGATGGATTGTGCCCTATGTGCTGCAAAGGATTATATCTGTGGCAATACTTTGTTACATAGATTGCCATGCTGCAGAAATTATCCTCAGATGTCTATGGCTAACGTGTTTATATTTTCATTATGATTTTTTTTTTTTCCCCCCCAGAAACCACATTTAATCTGTTCGTGAACTGTCTGATATTGCAGTTCAGCTCTACTCACTTGAATGGAGGTGTGATGCAATACCACAAATGGCCCACGGACAGACTTGAAGCTGTTGCTGGAAAAACAGACGTGTTTTGTCTTGGTTTTTTTTTTCAGTACAAGACCAAACTTCTTTTAATGTTTTCCTAGGATGTTCCAGGATATGAAGAGGAGGATGAGGAGGATGATGATGATGATGGCGGCATGGGTGAAGAAGGGGATGAGAGTAATGGTGAAGACGGTAGTGCTGATGGCAATGATACCTACGAAGGAGAAGATGCTGCAGTATGTAGTACTACTTGAAATTCTATTCAATAAAGAAATTGGGTATTTGAGAGAATAGCTGTTCACCTTACCATGCACCTTACCATTTCTGGTCACCTTATCATGCAGTTGTTTGGCAAAACTGTGCATTTTAGTAGTTTGTTGTTCAAGCTTTACCAGCAATATGTTCTAATCCATTATCTGTATATATTTTCCTACATGGTTTTACAAAGCTGCATACCATGGTTGTGTTTTCATGTAAAGACCAATTCAACACTTTATTTCAATGTTGGCCAACATGAGCAAACTGTAAAATATGTTGCTACTTATTTGCTGGAGCTTTAAAAAAAAAAAGGAAGAAAAAAAAAACTTTCATCATACAAAGATAGATAGATAGATAGATAGATAGATAGATATATGCAGTGAAAAACTAACTGGTATTGCTTTATCAATAAAAGTACAAATTATTAAATGATCATATTTATCTGCGTAGTGAAGGTTGTGTGAAACGAAAAAATACATAATGCAAGAGTTGCAATAAAATGGCACCACTAAAATCTATAGCTTGACCCACAAAAACAAACCTCACACATCTCAATTAGAAAGTAACTTATGGCTCTTGGGAGTATGGAGACAAAAAACAAAATAAAAATGTAATAAATAAAAGTAGTAAAACCTAATAAACTTAACATCTCATTTTTACCACAAAAAATGCTATACAGAAAACCCCTAATTGCTGAAGTTTCTTTTTCGACATCACAAAAAATAGTTATGGCTCTCAGGAGGAGGAGATTGAAGGGGAGGGGGGGGGGCATGGTAAAAAAAAAATGTAAGTAAGATTTGTGTTTCAGCTTTTATTTTTGGGTCTACTTCGTGTCGGGTCTGTGTATATGATTTTGCGCTCTCCAAATCTGCTTGGAAAATAATTTTAACGTATAATTGTTTATATTCAGGGCCCTGAAGGTACTGAGCCTGGTACGGAGACAGAGGAAAGCATGGGCACTGGAGATATTGGTCAAAGATCTGCAGACTCTCAAAATAGTGGTATGGATTTTGGTAGTAAAGAACTTGGGTGTTCTGCAAGCAGGACTGTCTTATAACTGTAGTCCTCTCTAATTTGTCATACTCAGTAGATGCCTTAAACTTTCTATACAGGTGAAGCTTCTACAGGGACAGCTGAATCCTCACTTTCACAAGAAGCTAGAGAGCAGCCGTCTTCGGCTTCTGATCGTCCAGGTCCTCGTCCTCCTCAGTCTCCCCGCAGACCACCACATCCTCTGCCTCCCCGTTTAACAATCCATGCCCCTCCTCAGGAGCTTGGGCCACCAGCACAGGTATGATTACTTACAATTAGAACTTGGAATTTTAAAGGCAATGTCCACTTTATACAAGACCTTGTTGTTAGAGGGGACCCAGCTGATAACTGATAGCTCATTTTTACAAGTCTAGTTTTCAGATCATCATTTTGGACTGCATTTGGTTTGCAGTCTTCTGAACAATCGCGCTTGTTGGCATGGCCAGCTTTACTGGGAGGTTCCTTGTGTTCACATTGGTAGAGAAGACAATATTTCCTATTGAGCATTAGATAACATTTATTTATGACTATACCAATTTTGCCATTTCCTGTCTTTAGCGAATTCAGATGGCCCGCAGGCAGTCGGTAGGCCGTGGACTTCAGCTTACTCCAGGCTTGGGTGGCATGGTAAGCATACCATTTAGCACTCCAACATGTCTAGTTCTACTGCTTTTGTATACAATATACAAATATTTGACCAGATTTAATTCTTGGGTGGAAGTCTTTGCGGAAACCCATTTTATGTAGATGATAAACCTCACTAATTTATATTTTCCACGGATCTCCCCAACAGCAACACTTTTTTGACGATGAAGATCGTACAGTGCCGAGCACGCCAACACTTGTTGTGCCCCATCGTACAGATGGTTTTGCAGAAGCAATTCAGTAAGTTGATACGCAGTGTTTATTATCAAATTACTAACAGTAACATTATTTTTGGTTTTCTGCGTCTGACCTTTTGGCAGCATGCTATGAGTCAGGGCTGTGTAGGAGACATGTAAGAATGAAGATGCTGATAGTATTTGATAGACTTGTTTGAAGGGTTCTAATTCCATTGTTGGTATTTGTATGCACGCTGATCATATGCTGTAGTTATCTGCTTCTTTTACAGTTTTGAATGCTGTTGACAGGCTAATTGAACATTTTGAAGTTGTCAATTTTTTTTTATATAATTATATGTTAGTGTCATGGTCTTGGCTGATGCGTACATATTTTCAGCTCTCCCCAGGTAGCTGGAGTTCCTCGATTCCGGTTTGGGCCACCAGAAGATATGCCACAAGCCAGTTCTAGCCATTCTGACCTTGGTCAGCTTGCATCTCAAGGAGGTGGTAGAGAGTTAATTTTATAAATTGCCTATTAATTTCTAACATTGTGAAGTTTATTACTTTAGTGTTACTTTGAACACCCACTCACTTACAATTGTTCTACTTTTGAAGGCTTAGGAATGTATGAAACGCCACTGTTTCTTGCTCATGAGGAGGAATCAGGTGGTCGCAGTGTTCCCACCACACCGCTTCAAGTTGCAGCACCAGGTATGACCGATGGCTTAGAACCAGTACAGAACCGATCTTTGCCACAACAGAGCATTTTATGTTGTGTTCTTGTTTGCAGTAATCTGTTTATCTGCTTTGGGCATTTTTATTCCATCTAACATTTTGGATTTGTCTTCTAGTATCTGTTTTTACGGAGCACCCTGCTGCTGATACTTCAGATCATGCATCACAGTCAGTTCCTATGGTCACAACATCCACTGGAAATGTTTCAACAGTTGAATCTGGCACAGCGGATGAAGGAGATGAAGTTTTTGTGGAGGCAGAATCTGAAGGGTAATTTTTTTTTTTTCTTTCAAGATTTACATTTTCTTCCACTGCCAATTACATTTACCTTACGTGCGCTTGAAGGAAACATTGATGTGTGAAACAAAAGGTTGAAGAGCACATGTTGTTCTTACAGAATTGCTGCAGAGTCCACATTAGAAATGGAAACCCGGCAAGATCCAGATCCTGTTCAGCCTTCTGAAACTGACCTTCCTTCCACAAGCCAAGATCCTCCTAGTTCTTCTTCTGCAGGTATTTATATACTTGGGTGAATTCTAAGGAGATCTATTCAGTCTCAATGCACTCTGCACCATAACTCCTGACAAGTTGCTTTGGGGAGAGATTGTGTGCCATTGCCTGTAATGATGCCTTTCAAAATACTTTTTTTAGTATTTGTTAGAACATGCGAAAAATACTCCGAAAAAAAATTCAATAAGTTAAGTAGGTCGAGTTTCTTCACTAATTGCCTCATGTTAAAGATAATGCATTGCCCTTCATAACTTTCTTTTGTAATGAGCATGTTGACATTTTTATGTTTTTTTTTTTTTTAATTTAGCAGACACCAGTACGAGTCAATCAAAACCCCTCAGAAGAGTCAGACTTCATCCACAGACTGGAAGACCTGCCGTTCGGGGAAGGCAGTTTAACAGGCAAAGAGGTTTGTTGAGACAGAGGATATAGTGTAAAGTAGAATGGCTTTCACTATGTATATGAATTACAATCCCGCCCAAAAGTTTAAACGAGCATCTGTAAAATGACTATATAATCCGCTACGTGGTCAAAAGGAAGGTGTAACAGCATAAAGTAGTGCAAATAGCAATTTCTTTTATTCCTCCTAAACAAAAAAGTGGCAACGTTTCGACTCAATGAGCCTTCGTCAAGCATATAATCCCCTATCGTGTTTGTGATGATGTATAAAACTTATTAATTACCAGAATCGCCCTTTTTTAAAATTCAATATATAACTAGTCAAACCATATGTCAGCTAGTAGCCCTTGCTTAGTTATGTCATTCTATGTAAATTCGCAGGGGGTCACCATGAGATCATATGCCCTAATAGAAGAGAATTACTTGCCTTTATGTTCTTGCAAGGGATAACGAAAGTCACCAGAAATTCTTATATGAGGAAAGTACATGGATTGTTTCATACAGACTATGCACAGGGAAAAGAACAAACTTCTCATGATGAGACCGCTTCAGTAGCACAGAAGCTGTTTTTGATTGGTCAGATCCTCCTCCAACACAGCTATAATGGAGATCATAGCTCATCCTCCTTGACTGTATACTTATGGTCATTAGCTTAATTAGAACAGTATAGAGGGTAATGATCACACTGTGCCCCTCAGCAAGCAGAGATGGTACTGGCTGTAGCTGGTAATATGATACCATACTGATGCATCATGGGATTGCTAGCAGTACGTATAGAGGAACATTAAAACTAGGAGAAACTTAAAAATCAAGATGGTGTCTGATAAGTGTCAGACAGGAGGCTGCACTGCAAGGAAGAGTACAGTTTACATAAAAGTAGTCCAGGGTGTGACAAACAATCGGATGAGGGCTACACTGATAGGGCAAAACATATATTTTTGTTAGAGTTGGCCTTTAATGTAAGATTTCAACAAGGTAACTAGTTGACCTGATTTGTATATGATGATTCTTTTGACAAGATGACCTCATCTTAAAGGAAACCTGTCACATGTGAGAACCATAAACTGTTGTTACTCATGAACCTAGTTTTCATGCCAGTCTGGCTCCCTGTTCTCACTTTGCCCCCCTTGGAAGTTGGCGCCAGCTGAATCCTCTCTGCAAACTATACATGCTTACTCCCATAGAGAACAGTGTGTGCTCGCCCCATGCAGAGATGAGTCCGCTGTTCTCTATAGGAGTGCACATGCACAGCTTCAGAGATAAGTCCATTGGCATCAACGTCAGCTGGTGTCAACACAGTAACGGGGAGCCAGGTGAGCATAAAAACTACATTCTGGGACTCCTCAGAACCTGGCCTGTGAGCACTGTAACTTCATTCATGGTGCTTATACATAGTGACAGGTTCCCTAGAATTCATATCTGGTCCTTTCGGATTGGCCCTTCTGCACTATATTGGAATTACAGTTTAACATATTTCATATTGATGAATTTAGAGGAAAATCTGTTGAAGATTATGATGGCTTTGTCAATCTGTCAGCTTCCCAATTAGAGACAGCACAGTGTAGACATGGTTTACTAATAATGGTTATAGTGACTAAATCGGTAATGCTGAAAATATAGCAAAACTCATCGCTCCTATTGAAATAGTTATTTATTTATTTTTTTAAACTGCAATTAGTTTAATATTTCTTTCTTTGCAGGAGTTCCTTTTGGAAGTCGGGGAGGAATTAACAGAAGTAACTTTTAAGAGCACTCTTCTGCCCTACTGTGAATACATTGCTTACATTTCCACTTTTAAGTGTTCGTAAAATTAAACTTTTTTGTAAAACTGAAAGTAAAGATTTATTAAGAGTCGTGGGTTGTGTGTTTTTTTTTGTTTTTCTCGCCCATTCACTTTCAATAGTACTTGGTTAAGAGTTTGAAGATAGAAAATTTCATCCCCCAAGTCAAGCATTACTCAGATGGCATTACTTTGTTGTTTAGGCTGGAAAGCACATGTGGATTTTGTTAGTTTGAGGTGGTGGTCTGATGCCTTTGAGCCAAAGCCAAAAGTAGATCCAGTAGTAAAAAAAAAATCTGTTTCCCATTCCACTTAAATCCACTCCTGGCTTTGGCTGAAAAAAATTACATCAAAAGCTGCAACATACACTTGGTTCCAGCTTAAAAGGGTTGTTCAGGATTAGAACATTTTTTGCATTATTTTGCTACTTTCCTTGCAGCACTTCCACTCTTCACTGAGCTGTCTGGAATTGCAGCTCATCCATTTCAGCTGACTGGAGGTAAGCTGCAATAGCAGATACAGCTGATGGACAGTGTGACTGGGGAAAAACATCTGAGCATCGGAGCTTGTCCATGATTATAAAAACAAGGCTGCTTTCTATTAAAATTTAGCACCGCTCCTGCCCATAGGTTGTCTGTCTGGTATTGCAGCTGTGCTCCATTGAAATGAATAGTCCTGAGCTGCGATACTACACACATCCTGTAGACGGGCGTAGCGCTCTATTGCATAGAAAACAGCCGTTCTGTAGTAATCTTGAACAACCTTTTAAACTCTGCTTCAACGTGAGACACCTGTAGCTGAATAACTATATACAGTATGTGTATAAATTTATTTATTTGTGTGTGTGTGTGTGTGTATATATTATATAATATATTATAAAAAAAATATTTACTCACAAATAATTGGCCCCTCGGCAGACAGCAAAAAGGTGCAGTGAGGTGAAAGTAACACCAGAAGGGCATAACCTGAGAGCTTTGGGAAACGGATAAAAAGAGTAAATCTTATATGCCAGTGAACTGCCTCCTGGTGTTTGGGACGCTAATCGCATTGAATAAAAATTGAATGCCTACAGTCCACTTCCAGAATTCATGTCCTCATATCTACTGCCCATAAGGAGGAAGGATTAAGTCATTCTCTTTCCTAATACTTTACTCTAATCAGAATCTCTTGTAATCTGGGACTGCACATGTTATGCAGGAGCTCTTCTCAACTAACAAACCTCTGGGGCAGTATATCATAGTAACATACTATGTACGACTAAAAAAAAGGCATGTCTATCTAGTTCAGTCTGTTATCCTGCAGTTTTTGGTCCAGAGGAAGGTTAAAAAAACCCCATGAGGTAGAAACTAATTTCTCGTTTGTATTATTGGGGGACACAGCTGAAGGCCTTGGGTATAGCTACTGCCACCAGGAGATGGACACTAAGCAGAAAGTGTTAGCAGCTACTGCTAGCTATAATCCTCTTGCAGGCACCATTCTAACTAGTTTTAGCTTTGTGCCCATATGGGGCAGACCTGGTTTTCACTGGTCTTCAACTGCCTCCTGGATTCGGTGAATATAAGAGGGCAGGACTCTCCCTGCTACCCCATCGATGAGGATGAACTGAATTAGTCATGCAGTTGTCTGTCCTAACCACAGAAGCCTTAACACAGACGTAACCTGCTAGTTATAGTGTGTCTCTGTTTTTACCATAGCACCCCCTTCCTACGCAGTTGAGATGGGCGAACACTGGTCTGCTAAGGAGTGGAACCAAGTTGTCTAGAACAACAAATCCAGGATTAGTTAGGGCACTATTGACAGCCATGTTCATGTTTGGAGACCTAGATGTGAGTGCACTTACACTGCCCCCACTGCCGGTGTGATGGTCGCTGCGGGGTTAAATATTACAGTTGGGCACCTCTAGTAGTGCTATGAGGGACAATGACAGCTAAGCTATATGTTCAAGACATCCTGCAGCCACACATTGCCTCTCATTACAGGGCTTCTAATAGGCATTTTCCAGTAGGATAATGCTTGACTGCACACAGCAAGGGTGTCACAGGAATGCCTCCACATTGCCACAAGGCCTGCCCGGTTGCTAGAATTTTTTTCCAAAGAACATGTATGGAACCATCTGGGATGTCAACTTCAACAGCCTATGAGTTTGCACAATCTAGAGCATCAGTTACAGCAAATGCGGACCAATATGTCTGAGGATACCATACGGCACCTATATGCCTGCCCTTATCACAACTTGTATCTAAGCTAGGAGAAGTACAACAGGGTACTAGAGCCTTCATTTCGCCTTTATCACAACTTGTATCTAAGCTAGAGGTGGTACAACAGGATACTAGAGCTTCAAGTGTTCAGTTTTCTACAGTAAATTATCCTTTTGTTCTGATAATGTAATCTATATATAAAGACGAAAGCCCTCACTGACTGACTCGCTCACTGACTGACTCGCCACTAATTCTCTCACTTCCCGATGTTGTAGAAACCTGTAATTTGGCACAAGCATAGATTATGTCCAAAATAGGAAAAGCTAATGGGTCCCAACTCGATTATTCAATTCTAGCGCAAAAGAACTAGCGTCCAAATTTTACATACGTAATCTAATTCTCTCACTTCCCGATGCAACAAATAATTACACAAATTTTTACCGCACAAATGTGAAATTTGCCATGACCATTCTTTGCATACTAAATATTGGAAATCTAAAGGGTTGCAACTTGATTAATGTAACTAACACACATCTGTATTGCACAAACTTGAAATTTGGCATGGCCATTCCTATGTTATGTAACTAATAACACATCTGTACCCCGTAATATATTAGACAGTTATCTTCTCAGCAAAACAAAATGCATTTAGAAATATGAGTATATACTGCCAGGAATAAAACGGACTGTCGTATGTATTGAAAGGCTGTAAAGTACAAAAGGAAGTGGACATGGACTGCTGGGATGGAGTATGCCTTTAAGTATAACAAGGGGCTGCAACCTTAAGTCTGGGTAGGAAATTTGAATAAAAAGGGGTGTTATCTTTCAGGGTAAAAATGAGGAGCGTGTGTGAGGTGGACATTCTGTGTGGTGACATTTTCACATACAGTCTGAGATAAATCTCTCTCCTATCTGCCTAGATTCCTCTCAGTGTATATCTGATCTGTGTGTTATGAGCAGCGTGTGTGAGGTGGCACATTCTGTGGGGTGACATTTTCACATACAGTCTGAGATAAATCTCTCTCCTATCTGCCTATACACTGAGAGGAATCTATCTGATCTGTGTGTTATGAGCAGCGTGTGAGAGGTGGACATTCTATGGGGTGACATTTTCACATGCAGTCTGAGATAACAGATCAGATAGGAGAGAGATTTATCAGCAGCGTGTGAGGGGTGGACATTCTGTGTAGTGGCATTTTCACATACAGCCTGAGGAAAATCTTTTTTTTTTTTTTTTTCTGCCTATACACTGAGAAGAATATGATCTGTGTGTAATGAGCAGCGTGTAAGAGGTGGACATTTTGTGGAGGGAAATTTTTACATAGAGAGATTTTCCTCAGACTGACCTGTGTGTAATAAACAGCGTGTGAGGGGTGGACATTTTTACATACAGTCTGACAAAAATCTCCTATCAGCTTATATACTGAGAAAAATCTATCTGACCTGTGTGCTGTAAGCAGCGTGTGAGATGGCACATTCTGTGGAGGGACATTTTTACAAACAGTTTGAGAAGAATCTCTCTTCTATCTGCCTATGCACTGAAAATCAGCAAGAAATACGATTTATGAGTTGTTTTTTTTTCTCAAAAATATATAAAGCCTAGGCAACTTTTTGGCACACACGCTACCTTTAGGCCTTTAACTTCAGGTAATAGGCAGGTGTTTTTGAGAAATTCATTGTCCAACCGTGATAATTTACAATAAAATTGTGAAGCTTGAAAAAAATTTAATTTATTTCCCATAAAACTATTAAATCTATCTTTTCTAAATTAACTTGTACTCTAAAGTAACCACGACTTCGTTAGATTTTCCTTGTGAACACCAGATAAACACCAGTACCAAATTAACTTGGGCGAAGCCGGGTATATCAGCTAGTAACTTATATCAACATCACAATCACGTTTTTTTTAAGATTCAGTTTCGACAACTCCTAGGGGATGGTTTTTTATTTATTTTTTACAATGACTGTATATTTGATTAGTATTATGTATTTGTGTTAAGTAAAAATCAGGGGTAGATTTAAAACATGGTCTGGAAGTGCCACTCATTTGTAGCAGGGTTCACTCCTGCTTTTGGCCTCAAATCCTGTGTGAAATACCGATTAAATACATGTGGGGTGCCGTATTTTGGCTACCTAAATAGTCGTGTTTTGTTTTTGGTTTTTCTCTTTTCTTCACCCATACAGGCCTTGAGAGACTTCATATGCTGGACAGGAAACCTATGGAGATGGAAAATGGACCTCCATATCTCCCAGTTCAGGTTTTCTGTCCTTTGTATGGATTTACTTGTGGAACTCTGCTGTGTTCTCACCGGACACTCTCCAGGGCTGCAGACCCTCTAGTGCAGTGTTTCTCAACTCCAGTCCTCAGGACCCCCAACAGGTCATGTTTTCAAGATGGCCTATAGTAAGATCACTGGTAGCAATGTCTGAGGCACTGACAATAATTACATCATCTGTGCAATACTAAGGAAATCCTGAAGACATGGCCTGTTTTGGGGTCCTGAGGACTGGAGTTGAGAAACACTGCGTCTAGTGGAACGCAAACCTGGTTCCCCAAGGGGTATTATGGTATTCAAGGGCATATTCACACACTGGATTCCACTCTGAAATTCGCTGGTAAAAGCATGGCAGAGAGCCACGACTATTCTGCTGTTTTTTGCCACAGAGCCATATTCGGATTTAGCCTTATGAATGAATTTTCACTTGGATTCGCATGAAGAAGTGACCGGTGTCTACTCCCTGTGAAATTGTGTCAAATTCCACACACAGATTTTGTCCATTAACCGAGCTAAATCGTATAGCTTCCCTGGCAGAATAGCTGTGGTTTACAAGCAAAATCCTGGTGGAATTTGCTGTGTGAATATCCCCTAAGGATCCTTTTGCACAGCAGATCAACTGAGTGGTAACGAGCATCGACTGACCATGAGGGTGATTTGAAGTATGGGGGGGGGGGGGGGGGCGAAGGATTGTTAATCCGACACTTTGTCCCCTTACAGCTATTGTTGGTAAGCTGTATAAGTCCCTATTTACACAGAGAAATGTGCAACCGATATGTGAGCATTTTTATGTGAGACGCTTATCCAACACTGCGGATATGCTTGCTTGTCAGTTGGTCATTGGCACATTTACATGACCTCGTTGGCACAAATAATTGCAGCCTTAAAAAAATGTATATACTGTATAAATGACACTTTTAAGAAAGCATTTGATTGCAATTTATAGGGAGAACAGTACAGAGACTATGTTATAGGATTAGTATGCACAAATCAAATGTCTCAAATAGGTTTATTGAGTACACTTTACACAGGATTCTGTTTGTTTTTTTTTGTTTTTTTACAAGCACTTAGTAGTTAATGTGACAAATGTGAGTTTAAACAGAAGAGATAATAACTGAAATACAATAGTATTGCAGTATACTGCATTCTGACTGGCATCCTATTAAGATTTGCCACAGGAACATCTTAATAGTAACTTATTCATGGCAGCCCTGGGGGCCTTCAGAAACCTGATCACTACATTTAAATATTGCTGGAATTGGTGTTATTTCTGATTTTGGCTTTTTGGGTGAGTGTCAGCTGTGAAAGACAGATGACACCCACCGTATATGGAGCGGGACTGTCTCCCAAACCTGCTCTACACATGTACAGCGCACATTGGGGGAAGGTCAATCCTGTAAACATGGGCTGATGTTCAAATGGAAAGGATGCATGCACAGGTACTTGTGTCTTGGAGTTCCCATGATGATGGTATGCATCCGCTCATCCTCCTTCAAGCAACTTCCTCCCATCCATAATAATGCCCTAAAGTCTGAGAAGTAGTAAATCCTATGGTTAGAGAGACTTTCCCCCTATAATTCTGATCTCTTTCAGGATTGTGCCCATCTGTAAACTGTAGAAGTTTGGCAACCAGCAGATATAGAAGACACTGTAGTGGTCCAGGTTGGAACACAATGTTACACTAGCAAAGAAGTGGAAGACTTTACATGAATAACCTTTAGTCACGTGAGGCCACACATCTGCACAGTGAAGAGGTGGACATTTTTCACTGAAGTTAGGCACACTGTACTGGTTAAGAGTGGGGCACATGTTTCACACCTCCTCCTTGAGCTGTAAAGGACAAGGCACGTTCTTCATAAAATTTGGCTCCTACCTCATTGTTTTGGTTTTTTTTGTTTGTTTGTTTTTTTTGCCTTCCTCTGGATCAACATTGGGGGTTGATAGGCTGAACTGGATGGTCATATGTCTTTTTTCGGCCTTACATACTATGATACCTCTCTCTTCCTTGACTGATAGACTACAACTTGTTTGCTAACCATGTTGAGGGAATCTTGAATATACTAAGCAAATGGTAATAGGATACAAGTGCCTGTTACAGAACCGGCAAGTCATATATCTTTCTTCTGCCAGGTAGAACTTCATTTGTATGATGATCTGTGTGGAAGAAGCAGCTATATGACTTGCAGGTTCTGTAAGTCTATTATGATTCGCTGTTGCCGTGTTACTGTTGAGGGAGATTAGGAGATAAAAAATGCTTAGGTACAGTACTTGGGGCAAAAAGGGGCTGAGAATGACCAAGTAGAGTAGGAGAAGAGCTGTGGGAAGTAATATCTCAAGATAAAAGCCCCACAGCTGTACTTGTGTGGGTTGTGCTGTCCATATAATTCCCCAAAAATTTGAAAAAGTGATCAAAAAGATGTATGCAACCCAAATTGGTAGTGATAAAAACTACAGCTCACGCTGCAAAAAACGAGCCCTCACACAGTCCAATCAACGGAAAAATAGAAAGCTTACATGTGTCTGAATATGGTGCCGGAGAGCAATCTTTGTATAAGAACTTTTTAAAAACAGAGAAAAATATTAAACTATCTAAATTTGGCATAATTGTAATGATGGTGAGCCATATAGAATGTTCATATGTAATTTTTACTGCGCTGCGAATACTTTCATAACGAAACCCACCAAAAATGGCGCATTTGCATTTTTTCTTCATTTCACCCCTCTTAAAATATTTTAAGTTTTTTCTGTACCCAATGCAAATCCGCCCGTGTGCATTGGGCCTTAGTTGCTTTATATTCATGGAGTTTAAAAGGAAGTTATTTGATTTTATTCACTTGTTTATCTTTTATTGTTTCAGTTCTATAAATTACATTGTGTTATGTATAATTCCCACCAGGGGCGTACCTAAAGGCTCAGGGGCCCGGGTGCAAAAGTTTAGCTTGGGCCCCCCTCCCCTTAAATGTCTTTTTGGTGATTGCAAGGTGCAATTTCGATTTTGGGGGGGTCTCCATGGAGGGGACTTCCTACACATGTAAGTCACTTGCATGGAGATTCCTTGAAGTATCCCTTTCATTGTTCCCCGAAGAAGTGCAGGATCTTCTTTTTTCTTTGTTTTTTTTTTTATTGTTATCCCAGGAACCTATCTGGTGAAAGGTCCATCAGCTCACCACTACTTTGGTTCAAAGGGAGCTAAGAAACCTGACTTTTGTTTGGCTACAGGGGGCGTGAATTGGGTACAGTGGTCGACCCTTTTTACTTGGGTTGGACCGTGTGCACCAGGTGAGTCGTCCCCCCCCCCCCCCCCGCCCTTTTTATGTAAATGTACGCACTATATTCAACTTTTTGCACTAAGAAGGTTCACCTGAGCACTGTTCTTATATTATATCTTTGAGATCCATTAATAACATGGTAAGGATTTTGCTGCTCACCAACTAGGCACCTGCTGGGGCAAGTGCGTGTGTGTGTGTGTGTGTGTGTGTGTGTGTGGTGGATTAAGATGAAGGTGCAAGAAAATCAGGCCGCTAGCTGGATAACAGAAGGTGGGTTACAGCGAAGAGTATCAGAGAGGTTGGTTCTGATGTAGAAAACCCCTACAAGTTTGCCATGTTGGTGGATGAGAGGATATCCATTCTTGGGTAGCACTGCTGCAGCAGGAAACTTTTCCTGAGAGCCAGCGGAATAGTTGAACTGGGCCAACTTCTCTGTTGACTCCTGTTTGTGGTAGGGATGGGCTGTAGTTGAATGGGGAGGGTGCAACTGCGTTTAGGGAGAGGATTGCTAGACGCTTGGAGGCATTTTTACACACGGGACTGTGGGGAGGGGATTATAGTGTAGGAGGGGTGATGGGGTTTATACTGTAATGGGCTGAGTAAGAAAACTGGGGGTGGAATCTAAGGAGTAGTTAACTTAGTTAATAAGGGTAAGTTAGAATTGTAAAACTTATTTATGTGAAATATTCATTTTCTGAGGTCCATAGGCTGCTTAGCCCCTTAGTGACATGCCTATTTTGTGCTTTTTAATGAAGTGATTTTCTTTTGTTTTTTCATCATCCTATCAAAAGGGCCATAACTTTTTTTTGTTTGTCAACATTTTCCATTTGAGGGTTTGTTTTTGCAGGGTAAGTTGTGTTTTTTAATTAAACTACTTAGCGCATATAATATAATTAATTTTGGGGAGGTGTAACTCGGGGGAAAAAAATGAAATGCCACCATTATTTTAGGGTTTTATTTTTTGTGTTTAGAAATTTCAGATTTTTTTCTTCTAAGTAAACCCCAAGTACAGGCCATACACACAAAACAGCCAAAGTGCCTTTACACAGCAGTGCTATATTGTACTTTACTGCCACTTAAGATACCCTTTGGGTGGGCACACTACAATGCATTTGTACATGCTGCTTCATGCGCCTACAACCTTATGATGGTGAAATATCTAACATTGTACATACCCTTCCATAAGTTATCATTCACAGTAATATCACGCTGTACTATACTACAATGAGCCCTCAACTCGTCAGATTTCCAGGCATGCTATCTTTTCCATTTGATGTCGGAATAATACAAAACTCACAGGTTTAATAAGAGAATTATTTACTGCTACAATGTGAATGCAGAAAAGAGTACACTAGACTTAGAAATCTTTGTTTTACAGGTAATATACAATTTGAACATTTTGCAAGACATTAAGACCTTCATGTTAAAATAGCATACAGTATTGGCCAAAAGTTTTGAGACTGACACACAAGTTGATCTAAGATCAAGTAGAAAAACATTGCGCCAACACAGATTTGGTGGATTAAACTAGTTGAACTTAGTTTAGCAGTTGAAATCCAAGATGGCGGCTAGGATGATAGCCTGATAAGCTTTTCCTGGGCGGTGAAATTATATCCATGTCTGCAGATGGTAGCAGACATGTTTTTACTATCGCTATGAAAGCTGGGAGGATCACCTGACTTCAGTCACCAATCACCATGCACGATACATTTCTTCTAGTTCAATCTTAGAATGCCAATCAAGTAAATTTGGTTTTACAAAGCTTAGATAAAAAAGTGTTGGTGCTACACTTTTTCCATAACCCAACTTCAACAGTTGATCGCAGTTTAACTAAACCTGGATCAACAGCATGGTTGGTGGAACCAGGCCTTAGTCAGAGGTTTTTGTGGCATATTGAAGTACAAGTATAAGCTTTTCATAAATTTTAAAAGTTTTATTGACAAATACATCAAGTTTAGGCAAAGACTCAATATTTATAGTGTTGACCTTTTTCTTTCAAGACTTCTTCAATTTGCCCTAGCATGCTGGATATCAATTCTGGGCCAGGTCCTGACTGATGACAACCCGTTCTTGTCTAATCCGTGCTTGGAGTTCATCACAATTTCTGTGTTTGCTTGCTGACCTGGAAGGTGAAGGGTTATACTCCGGATTCATGCGCCTTTGAACAACTCATGCAGGATGGATAATTTTTGTTTTTATTCTTTATATCAGGTTTCCAGGAACTCTCTTGGTGGATTATGATTTAAATGTTTTTCTGTGCTCCCTTACCATCAACCCCAAATGAAACGTACATTGGGGCTTTTGGCAACATGGATCCTTCATACCTATTGTGGGTTAATTATTTTTTTCCTGTTTCAAATGCACTTGCACGTTATGCATTTGATTATTATATGGGGAAATATGTCACTATTTTTATATTGGTACGTATGTGGGGTTCTAGTTACTTCACATGGATCCTATTACGACACTTTATGGTTTATGGTTCTTTGTGGCACTTTAAAGTTTTATATATTTTGGACATTTTTGCACAATTATTATTTTGGGGGGTTTTCACTCACAATTTTGCCTAATAACACTGCCATGAATAAAGAGTGGTATCTAAATATCCTCCAAGAGCAACTTCTCCCAGCAATCCAGGAGCAATTTGGTGATTACCCATGCTTTTCAGGCATGATGGAGCACCATGTTACAAGGAAAAAAGTGATAACTAAGTGGCTCCATCAACAAAACATTTACATTTCGGGTCAATGGCCAGGAAACTCCCCAGATGTCAATCCCATTGAGAACCTGTGGTCAATCCTCAAAAAGTGGGTGAACAAACAAAAACAAATTGTGATAAACTCCAAGAACTGGTTAGGCAAGAATGGGCTGCCATCAGTCAGGATTTGGCACAGAAGCTGATATCTTGTATGCCAGGGCGAACTGCCAAAGCCTTGAAAAATAATAGGGTCAGCACTGTAAATATTGAGTCTTTGCCTAAACTTGATGTATTTGTCAATAAAAGTGTAAAAACTTATGAGCTGCTTATAATTGAGCTTCCGTATACCGCAGAACCATCTGACTAAAAGATTTAAAAACACAGCACACTTTGTGAAAACCAAAATTTGTGCCTCAACTTTTTGCCCCGACTGTATGACTTTTAATTATAAACCATGTATGATTTCCACATATTCCTTAAAAATATTGCAGCAATTTGTAAATTACGTGATTAAAAAATAAATAATATTTCAAATGGCACGGGTTGTACAGAAGTTTGTTGCATAATAAATAGTATACTTGTTCTCAGCATAGAGTAAAATGTTGCATTGTTTTCAGAGCAAAAAGCAAAGTATTTTGTAATAATGTCCGTCAAAGTCCGTAGCCCCACGGGTCCGCTCATTCTTTACACTTGTACCAGTCCTTTGTGGTTTTCTGCTCAGAGCCAGGTGGGGGCTTCACTGCAACTTTGCTTGACATATTGATGTTATAGTATTTGTCTGAAAACAAAAAAACAACCATTATTACTTTTAACAAAAAAGGAATTCTAGGCTTTTTTCTCCTATCCATGAAGAATAAAAGGGCTTTCTTGTTACATGTTTTGAAAAATATGATCTCCCTATAGTGTAAACATTGCAGCGGCCGGCGATCAGTTACATACATTATTGTACACCTTTATTGTCTCAGCTGAGAATCTGTCTCCGCTGCGATCATGCCACAGATTTGCATGTTACGAGGGGCTGCTGATAAGTCTTTGGCTTTGTGTTCTTTTTTTGTTTCTATGGTAACGGATGTTATATCACATGAAAGCCTTCTGTGTCTAATACATGTTTTCAAATTTTGTGTTTGTAGCTTATGGCAATAGTGATCTAGGCACGCGGGAAAACAAAATGGTGGAGTCTAAGGCGATATTCACAGCAAATGAGAGCAGAGGAGTGATAAAATTCTTGTTTCTGCAAGGAAAGTCCGTGAAGGATATTCATGGTGATATGTCGCAGACATTGGGAGATCAACGCCCTTCATATTCTACAGTTAAGAACTGGGTTGCCAAATTTAAAACAGGCCACTTCATCACCAATGATGAGGAACGTCCTGGACGACTGAGAGAGGTTGCTGTTCCGGAGATCGTTGATGCTGTGCACAACCTCATACTGGAGAATCGGCAAATTTCAGCTAAAAGAATTGCAGACATCATGGGGATTTCTCGTGAACGTGTTTGTGTCATTATCCATGAACATTTGAACATGAAGAAGCTATCTGCAAAGTGGGTCCCCACATGTTTGACAACAGATCAGAAAAGCATGCGAGTGAAAACTTCCTGGTCCATTTGTCAGTGTTTCTGGACTGATAACTTCCTGGATCGACTGGTCACTATGGATGAGACCTGGATTTATCTGTATGACCCTGAAACCAAGGAGCTGTCAAAAGAGTGGAGGCACAGTGGTTCTCCTCGCCCAAAGAAGTTCAGGGTGCAGAAATCAGCCACTAAGGTGATAGCGTCTGTGTTCTGGGATAAGGAGGGCGTGCTGCTAGTTGACTACCTTCAAAATGGTTCCACCATCAATGCAAGGTATTACATTGAACTTTTGGACCAATTGAAGGCAGCTCTGAAGGCCAAAAGACATGGTAAGCTGTCCAAAGGAATCTTGTTCCTGCAAGACAACGCCTCCACTCACACTGCACAAGCGACCACGGCAAAACTGGTGGAGCTAGGCTTCCAGCTGGTTGACCACCCGCCTTATTCACCAGATCTAGCTCCCTCCGACTATCATCTGTTTCCAAACCTGAAGAAACACCTCAAGGGTATCAAATTTCACACCATTTCTGATACCATGGCTGCTACGGATGACTGGTTTGAGGCACAACCGAAATGCTTCTTTTTGCAAGGCTTACAGATCTTGGAATACCGATGTAAGAAGTGTGTTGACATCAGTGGAGAGTATGTGGAATAAATGTAAAGTTTCATCTTCCTATCTCGTTTCTTTCTGGGTAAAGCCAAAGACTTATCAGCAGCCCCTCATACATAGACAGTAAGGAAAGGAGCGGGGCATGCACAACCTGAGGGCCACAACAATGCTTATTTCATTACATATTTAGTAAAAAAATGTGGAGTAGGAAAGTCCTATTATAGTTTTCATAATTAAGAGGGCCAGATAACGGTACAATATTAATTCGCTAATAAGTCAATTTTTATAATTGTCAGTAATAATTTATATTGCAAATAGGTGAAAATTACCTTTATTGAAGACATAATAGTCAAAGCCATCCTTCTTTTCATAATTTGGCAACGATACAGCAGAGATAATGTTATTCGGAATGCCTCTCCAGGTTGTACTTATAGTTTTCTGTTCATGAAGAATACCTAAATATATAGACATTGAACAGTTAGAAGTACTTAACCTTAATACATAGAACTAATGCTGCAATGGCCATTCGGTGTTAGGAAAGTATACTGTACGGTCTAGACTTTACGTTACGTTCTAGACATTTCACACATTTCAGTTGTACAGAACTGTGGCTTTTGCTGTGGTTTTCTTAAAATAGTGGCAAACCCATGAATTGGAAACAGTCATAGGCCTTAGGCTGGCTTCACACGGACGTATTTGCGCGTGCAATACACAGCGAATAGAATCCATTGATTTCAATGGGTTCATTCACATTTCCATATTTAGCGCACGCATTTCAATCATGCAAAAAAGTACACAACAGGTCCCCATAGAAGTCAATGGGGGTGGGCAAATGCACATGCCATACGCAAAGTGATGCTTGAAACACTGTGTAATTGTGCTGGAAAAATAACACATCTGGGACGAATTATCTATTCCAATCGGTGCGTTTCTTTAGTTTCTAAGCCAGTCTTAGAAAGTAAATGTTAATAGGATTCACACTGCTCAGGATTTATATGGAGACATTACCAATAAAGATCCTGACCTCCAGGGTCATCGGTTCCAACCCCCTGCTCATTATGCACTGAGAAGGGGGTTGGACCAGATGACCCTGGAGGTCCCTTCCAACTCTACCATTCTATGATTAACGTAGACGTGTCTGGTTGCATAAAGCATGCATAATTTAACTTCATATTCAAAAGTTTGCAATGATTGTTCTTCTCCAATGTACACAGGGCAAGTCCAATTTTGGTTAGAGGTGGGCCAATTGATGTTATTTAAAACTTCCATGGAAGTCAAGGAGTGCAGGAAATAAAGTGGAGCGCACACACATGCCATGCAACTTTTAAAAACCCTCCTTGACTTGAATAGGCGATTTTGGTCCGGGAATCGCACCAGAATAGGATATGCTACAGTGTTTTTACACAGGCCATTGGCCCATGAATTAAATCACACATGTAAATACACACGTTGACTTTAATGGGTTCAAGTCCTACTCGTTTCAAACTCGGAAAGAACTCTGATGTTAAAATCACCCATACGAATAAGCCCTGAGGTTATGGCACTCCCAAATGTAGCAACAAGTACATAATTAATTCCATCCTAAAAAAAGAGGAAACACTTAGATCTCATGTCCACAACCATGTTTTCACTGCGTATCATGCGTGTTGCACGGACGCATGATACGAGGTGGCTAGAGTCAGTGAAAGTCAATAGACTTTCATTGATCAATGCACATCAGCGTATGGACACAGCGTATCGATATGCAAGAGAAATAGATGGCAGCAGGCTCTCTGTCTCTGCGTACCACACAGTTTAAGCCCTATACACTTGTATGGGTTGCGTATGATATGCTGTCCAGGCACAGTACATGGCCTATGGCAACGTTTTCATATGGATCCCGGCTCTGAAAGAGAGCAGTGAATTAAGAAATAAAGTCACACTGTGCCTGTGATATGCGGCAAGTGTAGTGTCATTCGCAGACATACGTGGTCTATACTGGCAGAGCGTATGGTCACCAAATATGTAAAATGCTGCGGGGAGGCTCGCAGCGCTTTACGCATACACCCGTGGGCATGAGCCCAATGCGTAGCAGCATGGTAGCTACACTCATATGTGTTAGCTGCTGCCAGCTACAGTCTAAGTAAATTACCTAGAGGTTGCTGTAGACTAGTGTAAGTCCTGTGTATCTGGATCCGGTGCCTCACTACATCCCGTGGAAACCGGAACTTTACGGTCTGAATTTTGCGTGTGTAAACCGGGTACTGTACGCTCGGACGCTTCTTCTTTGTGCACCTTTTGGTTTGTTCCTGCCGGAATGTGTATTTTTGTACACTACCACCTATAAAACATATTATTCATAGACTGGATTATACATTCATGAATTGGAAGTGTCTAACAGGCATTAGATCTTTTGCTTGTCATAGACTGTGAGACACGAGCCTTTTATAGATGTAATGAGATCATGATCGCTGCCCAATGAGAATGCCTACCTAACGGAACTGCAGAAATTGGTGCACGCAAACAGAGAGCCAATGGGTGCATCAGATGACCGTGAATTGGGCTAGAGGGTGTGACCGGGCGTCTATCTCTGAAGCAATCATTCTATAGAATGGGCCATAGAAAAGTAGTGGACACCACACTCCTATGAAAGCTGTCTAAAATAAAAGCTGTCTGTTGCCCATAGCATCCAATGACAGTGCAGCTTTCATTTTACCTCAGCAGTATAAGAAATGAAAGCTGCGCTGTGATTGGCTGCTATGGGCCACAAATATTTCTTTTTAGACAATTTTCATAGGAGTGTTGTGTCGGGCTAATTTTCCTTGGCCAACCCTGTAAAATCGTATGGTAAAAATCTTCTGCTCTATGTGACTAAGGTTTTCTCCCAGCACCGTACACTGCAGCTGACCTGAATGCTTTCTATGTATCTGAACAAAATGACTGCTCAGGGGTTTCTTCTTTATGCAACCCTCTGAGAATACAATACAAGCTGATTGGTTGATTGACACCTGACATAAAGTACCTTTACACAGGACAACCGTGGGGGCATAAGTGCCAGTCGGTTGTCCCAACGATAGTCATTCAGTGAATGAATGTGGAGGTCACTGGAGTTCTCTTCAGGACGGCCGACTCCACTGCAAACAGGCAGGTCGCTCAATGATTGAACAACAACTGTTTCTGCTGAGCGAGAAGTTGCTTAGTAGTCACTTCACTTCATTTCAGTGAGCTGAAACAATGTGACTTGCTCTTCTCTGAACTGGAGCAAGTTCAGGGAAGAGCTACCAAGATGGTGAGCGGTCTGCAAATCATGTCCTATGAGGAACAATAAAAGAATCTTGGAATGTTTGGCTTGCAAAAAAGAAGGCTGAGAGGAGACTTAATAGGGGTCTACAAATATCTGAAGGGCTGTCACACTGCAGAGGGATTGTCCCTATTCTCATTTGTATGAGGAAAGACTAGAAGCAATGGGATGAAACTGAAAGGGAGGAGACACAAATTAGAAATTAAACAGTGAGTGTGATCAATGAGTGGAACAGTTTGCCACGGGAGGTGGTGAGTTCTCCTTCATTGGAAGTGTTCAAACAAAGGCTGGACAAATATCTGTCTGGGATGATCTAGCTATCCTGCATTAAGCAGGGGGTTGGACTCGAAGACCCTCCTTCCAACCTGCGATTTCTTGCGCAGTCCCATTGGCAACTGTGTGTTCATGGGCCGACTATCACAGAAATTATCACCCCATGTAAAGGTACCTATACTCAGTTGAAACTAATTTGTTCGATCCCTCGCTGCAGCCCTCAAGGCAGGCTCACGCGAGCGTGATTTATTTCACGTAATACGTGGTGAATGGATCCATTCACATTTGTGTACATACCCTTGCATATAGTACACACATAAATAAGAATGCAGCATGCTCTATTTTACCGCATATTAGGTGTGACAGAGCCCTATTGTTCTGTATGGGTGCATAATAAATGCTGCACATACACAATTAAATTGCATATATGTTGTGTTTATACGCACCCTTGCTAAGCGTCAGAGCAGGAAATTAAGAAAAAAGAAACCAGGAAGCCTGTGCATAACAGCATGCGTGAGTAGATATGCTGCCATGCGCAGTCCAAAATCGCAGGCAATACACAGCGAAATGCCAGCTCACACAGCGGTAAAATGCTGCGGTTTACGCATAAGCTATTGTGAGCCCGGCCTTAGACCCATTCACTTCAAAGTGAAAGTTACTAAAAATAACAGAAAGAGACACTAAAAAAGTAAAGATATAATTCTCATTGATGTCCACGTCATAAACTAACACCATCTACAAGAATTGGGGACACACGGTTTCAGTGTATCTGAAACATCAAACACAATAATGATGGGTAGTGCAATGTCCCTAATGTAATGTAGTTGTAGTATAGTAATTACTCCCATATCTACACACTGAACAGCTAACTTTGTTTATTTCAATAGATCAACATCTAATGTTGTCAGCTCTACGCTCATCACGATGCCTGACCGGACAATGGGTGGCATATTCTCTACTTACTTGGTTTGAAGAAGTAGACAGACTCCGGCCGCCTTCTATATCCAGCGACAGGCAGTACAGCAGTTATTTTACCACTCAGTCCACCAAATCCTTTATTGATTTCTTTTGGATAGCCTTGGTCCATAACATCGTTGGTAAAACGCCAATAACGAGACCCCTATCAGAATGAAAAAAACCCCCAAAAAGTTACAGCCTTCTTTTTACCCTGTACTGTACTCCGCTTTACAGTACTGAGCGCACACCAGCAATGAACGTGTCCATTGGCGCCCCAGCGTCAGACAGGTAACGATGTGCACACAGTATATCTACACTGTAATGGCTTCCTTTGTAGATACATTCGACCTTCCAAGTTTCTAAGAGAGCAAATTTGGTGAACATTCGGCGTGCTGCAGAAAATTGGGCGAACTTTGTCCCTACTCTAGTAACATCTAAATGTGTGATTGGTAGGCATAACAAGCAAAGAAAGGGGACACGTGTGACTAATGCACGCCCAATATGAAAAACATTCTACAAAATACTATGTTCATATCAAATAGATACAAAAATATGTGAATCAAAAGACCGCAATAAAAACATAGAATAGTATAATACAGATAGAATATCATAATGATAATAGGTACCTCTGAAAATATTAATATCACATGACATATGTTAAGCAACACCAAAAATAAAGAAAACCTAGTGGTATGCTGAGCATAAGAGATGCAACAAGAGGGACACATGTAGCAAAGAGACAGCTAAGATCAAAAAGTATACCAATCCATAAGGTTGTGTAATGGAGAAATAGGTTCCTGTTCGTTTCGCTACATCATGAGTAGCTTCATCAGGGTCTTAGGCATTGTATACTCTTTGATCTTATATCCCTCTTTGCTATGCGTGCTGCTTTTGTTGCTTTCTATCTGTATTATTATACCATACTATCTGCACTTATGGTTTGACTGCGTTCTCTGTTACCCCTTATTGCCTCAGCGTTTCAGAAAATCTTGCAGTGACCTATGTTTAGATTGTAAATGTTTTTATTGCTCTCTTTTGAGTCACATGTTTTTGTATCTATTTGGTATCAATTACGTTTTTGTAGATCTTTTTTCATATTGGTTGTGCATTAGGCCGCGGTCAGATGAGTGTGTTTTTTTGTTTGCCTATGTGCACAAAAAAAATTGTGTCTAATAGAACCATTGGTTTCCTATGAAGTGTTCACATGTCCGTTTTTTAGAGGTTCAAATTACTAGTACCTGCCAAAGATAGGACATGCAAATGCCAGTGCACCCATTCACGCGCATTTTGCACATCCATGGGGCGCATTCTTTTAGCCTTACAGGCTTAATGTCTTTGAGAGGCGTGCATGACACACTGTGCCAATAGCCCAATGATTTGTATTGGGCCACTCACACCTGCGTTTTTTCATACATGTATTACTGGTGTGAAAAAAATTGCAGCATGTTCTATCCTCGCGTGTATTACGCACGCATACAGGCTAAGATAGTGCATGAAGATTGGCATCATGCAGCAAGTATGCATGCCATGCCGTGTCATGTGAGCCCAGCTTATTAGTCACATATGCATCTCTTGTCGCCACTTTGTCCATTGGACACATTATTTTGCACCCCATCAGGTATTTCTATTCTTAATACATTGTGGTTCCTGTTCTTTTTTCTAGTTATCTTGATTGGAATGGATCTGACTGCTGGGAGCACCATAGATCCAGAGATGGGTTATGTACTGACTTGTTCCCGGTAGATGGGTGGCCAGATACAAGCTATGTGTATGAGATTTACCAAGTCTCATCCACACGGTGTGGAAAAAATCCATGCGTAATTGACATATAGTCAGTCTGCAGCATGTCTGTTGTCTGCTATGGATTTTCATCACCCATTTCGCCCTCTGCTATGCAAAAGGTGAAAGTTGCAGCAGATCTGTAGCATTTCCTCATTTCAATCCTTGACAAAACCATAACATTTGCTGCAGTTTTCTCCACTGCAGTTTTTCAGCAGAATCACTGTGGAAAATCCACAACTATTCAATGGTCACTAAACGTAATGCTGGAAACACAAGGCTGTGTTTTGGCCACATTTTTGCGTCCTTTATACGGTAGTGCATCCTGAGCTGATCACGGGTCTCCTGATCCGAACTCCGAGTATCATAGGAATGTATGATACTCAGAGATTGGGTCAGAAGACTAGCAGTCAGGCTGGGACGTACTTTCATATTACGGAGGCAAAAATGCAGCCGAAATACGGTTGTGTGCTCCCGGCTTTACTCTTATTTATGGCGTACCTAATTATAATGCTGTAAAATGTATTTCATTCTAAAACCCATATAATATTTTGGAATTCATCAGTTCAGGTGCTGGATTGTCCTCTGTACTCATCCAAGTCATCATTAGAGTAAGAATACACATTATGAAATGTGTCAGAAGTAGATTGGTAGCAACAGACCAATGCCAGACTTTACACGTTGACCTTCTAGCCAGTGGCAAGAGGGCACTCATATGTTATACAGTGCATACTTCATAATTTCTTACCTTGATAAAGAAGGTTTTGCCACCACAATTACATCTAGTAAATACAGTGTCAATTGGCGATGGAATACCCCAAACATCAGTAATTCTCTGTGGACTTCCCATCACACCACCTTGATTTAGCATCCAATAGTAGTGACCTGAAAGCACCCAATATTTTATCATAAAGGAATGATTGGTTAGCATGGGAGTATATAAGGGAATAAAGGCAAAATCAGGTTATACTTAGAAGACTACTTATATGTGAAAGTGCAGCAGTATATATAGTGTACGGGGTGCCTACTAGCATGGCCTGCCTCTGATATGTATGGAACCTTTTTAAAGTATAACAGTTTTCAAAAAAACTTTTTGCAAATGTTCAATATGAGCTCATATATGTAAGAAGCGCTTCACTAAGTAAAATTAGACATCCTAACACATACCGTATCAAGAAAAGGAACACATAGCATGCATTCAGCATTCCCGACAAGGGAGTTGCAAGAGCGGTTGTAAAATGTTCCAAACTTATTATAAGCACATTCCATTTTTTGCACAAAAATTGATGTGAAGTACAGTAGTCAAGATGGTGTAATAAAGAGAAAAATGTCCAACAATTGGGCAAAATTGATCAAAAAAGCACCATTGTAATAAATGTGGTACATTTCACCCTGTCTAGTCTAGTATTATCTTAACCCTTTTGCTCTCTGTGACATAAATGTACACCGTAGAGGTGCGAGGTGCTTATACAAGGGGCTTGGGAGCTGAGCCCGTTGCGTACCAGGCAGGTTCTGGATGTTAGAAACAACTGACACTTACTACAAAGAACTAACATGTTCAGTCAGTCTTAACAGCGATTTGTAAGCTGTGAGTCAGAACAGAGGGTCACCCCTCTGACTCACCATCAGCAATTACGGGGTGCTGATGATTGCCATACTAGCCCTGGGCCTAGTAAAGGCTCCCATGACTGCCATGTATTTAACCACATTAAGCCTTGCCTCTGCCAGGACTTAATATGTGAATGTTAAAAATACAATTTACTGCAATACTTAAATATTGCAGTACGTTATAAAAATGATCAAACAATCGCAAGTTTAGGTTCCCTAATGGGACTAAAAAAAGTTACATTTGAGTCACAATTTTTAAAAATAAAAAAATTCAAAACTCTTCCTACTTTTCTCACAAAAAATCTAAACAAAATCAACATCAATAATTTCATCATGTCTGGAGAAGATGAACTAAGTATCACATTATTTATCTCACACAATGAATACCAAAAAAAAAACAATGTTAGAACTGCTTTTTTGGTCACAACTAGAGATGAGCGAGCATACTCGTCCGAGCTTGATGCTCGTTCGAGTATTAGGGTGCTCGAGATGCTTGTTACTCGAGACGAGCACCACGCGGTGCTCGTCTCGAATAAACGAGCACTGACCATTGAATTCAATGGAGCCGGCAATACAGCCGGCTCCATTGAAAGCAATGGGCTGCCGGCTAACGCGGGATGAATTTTCGGGAAGGGCTTAAAAATATAAGCCCTTACCTGAAAATCATCCTAAAATGTGTAAAAAGTAAAAAAAAAATATATACTTACCTTGTCCCGGCAGAACGATGTTAGCCCATTGAAAGCAATGGGCTGCCGGCGATTGCACAATGAATTTTCGGGAAGGGCTTAAATATATAAGCCCTTCCCTGCAATTCATCCAGAAATGTGTAAAAATAAAAAATATATATATACTCACCTGCTCCCGGCAGACGGAGTTCAGCTGCGGCCAGCTGGCAGTTCTCCTGAACTGCTCTCTGTAGTATTCAGCAGCCAGGGATTTAAAATCCCTGCCTGCTGAATGAGCTGCCTCTGATTGGTCACAGCCTGACCAATCAGAGGCAGATCTCACTCACACCCATTCATGAATTCATGAATGGGTGAGTGAATGCTGCCTCTGATTGGCTCAGCGCAGCTCTCAGCTGAATGACAGCAGTTCAGCACCACAGTGCAGGGGACAGCAGGAGAAGAAGCGGCTGTGCCCCAGCAGCTGAAGGGAGGTGAGTATCTATTTTTTTTGCTTTTTTAAATCACTTTTAATTAATTTCCAGGGAATGGCTTATATGTAAACCCCTTCCCTGAAAAAGAATTCAGGTGTGCCAGTGGACCATTGTCTTCAATGGAGTCGCCGGCAGCAGCAGCGGCTCCATTGAAGAGAATGCCTGCATTTTTATTCTTTTTTACACTAAAATCTTTTTTTTTCAGGTAAGGGCTTATTTTTTTAAGCCCTTCCCGAAAATTCATCCTGCGCTCGCCGGCAGCCCATTGCTTTCAATGGAGCCGGCTGTATTGCCGGCTCCATTGAATTCAATGGCCTAACATCGTTCTTCTCTGCCACAGCTGTTACAGCTGTGGCAGAGGAGAACGATCGTTATGCTGACAGTGGGGGGGGGGGGGTGTTAACTCTTGCAACTATTGTGGTTTAATAGTGAGACCTCGGAGCCCGAAATGCAGCCCTGCATGTTGCTCCTCGCCTGCCCTATCCATTTCTGTGTTTTTTACATGACTTTGGTGATTTGCTAAGATTTTCACCAATGAAAACCTTAGCGGAGCACCAGTCATATACAAAAATGCTCGGGTCACCCATTGACTTCAATGCGGTTCGTTACTCGAAACGAACTCTCGAACATCACTGAAAGTTCGACTCGAGTAACGAGCAGTCGAGCATTTTGGTGCTCGCTCATCTCTAGTCACAACATCTCCCAAAAGAAATTTAATAAAAAGTAATCACAAAAAAACATTTACCCCAAAACAGTAGCTTTCAAAAACTACAGCTTGTCCTGCAAAAAAGAGCCTTCACACGCCCTGACTGACAGAAAAAATGTAGGATTTTTAAATTTTTTTTAAGAAGTAGAACATTAAATAATCTGTAAGCATAGTATTGTCATAATAGTACTGACGCATAGAATGAAGTGAAGATGTCATGAACGCCGCAAAAGCAACTTCCCCCCCAAAATAGTGCATTTGCATTTTTTCTCCATTTAAAATTTTTTAAAAGTCTTTCAATACATTATATGGCGCATTAAAAAATATAACGCGTCCTGTAAAAAACAAGCCCTCATACGGTTTTGGAAAAATAAAAAAGTTAAAAATGTAGAGCTCTTGGAACGCGGGGATTAGGAAAATGAAAACCCGAAAAATGGCTAGTAGTTAAGGGGTTAAAATACTAAATCTGCTGCATGATCTGCCCCAGTAATACCTACTGTTTTTAGCCTTATGCAACAGACGGGTTTCCCTTTTCGAAGCACTAAAAGGAAGCATTGCTTGTAGCCCATCAGCTACATATAAATATTTAAGAAAAGATGCCTAGGCATTGTCTTGTTTTTTGGAAAGGTATTTACTAAAACGGGCAGGTCAAGAGGCCTGATGGGTCTTATTTCAGCTAAGGCTACACCAAGGCTATTGGGATTACTTAAGCTTTCCATAATAAAACTTGATTCCAAATATTAGGCAATTTGAAGGTAATTCAAATAAAATCAATCGACTTACCTCGAAACGTCACCATGGATCCGTTCTGCAGAGTAGTCATCCCATCTGCAGGCTTCCCGATGCACAAGTTCATCTGTGGGTCTATGGGTGAACATTTATATGTCTGTTAGATGTAATGCCTTTTTTTGACTCCTTTCCTTTCCTCTCGGTTTGAATATGCAATCACTTACTATTTGTGCTGGTGTTTAGGAGATTTGTGATTGCTTTTTTATGATATTATGTATAGAAATGCATATTCCTGGTTAATTCTGCTGAATAATAGTCATTTGCTATAAATCATCTGTTTTCACAAATATGGCGATAAGACTTGTAAGTGGCCCACCCCCTTTTTCAACCAGCTTACCGGCATTTGTGATGGAACTTCCAGCGGGAAGTTCTAATGCAGATGTTAAACCACCCTAATATGTTCACTTACATTCTATTTTATTGATCATTTTGTGTGCAAAAACTGTCGCACACAGAAAATGTATATAATAAAAGGGTAAATAGCACCTGTTACATATTTTGCAATATATATTTCACAGCATTGTCAAAATACTAGTGATAAGCCTGGTAAAGATAAAACTAGTGAGACTGCACAGATATACTTAGAAGAGACCTGTCAGCCGGTGTCGAAAGGGCACTAACATTTCTAATAACTTATGCACATCTACTAGTCTCTGTGTGTCTCATCAATCTTGTAATATACTTCTATAAAACTTTTATTGTTTTACCACTGTGAATCACGTTTGAAGTGGCTGCCACTAGCAGGTCTTCCCTCTGCAATCTACTACCTATTTTAGGTGTTGAGCTTCTGTAGTTACTGGGATACTTCATAGTATCTACACAGTCTTTGCCACTCCTGTTGTTCCAGCATGTGTGTGTGGGTATGTACATTACTTTTGGTTTACTAACAATTCGGCCAGAATGGCCAGCAAATAGTGGCATGGGATGTAAAGGCAAGAAAGTGCAGGACAGTGAACTACTGGCAGAATGGCTATGCACATCCTGCTTGAAAGTGGATTGCAAATAGCAGTGCAGCAGAAACATTTGGAAGACTACCTGCAAATCAGAACTTTAAAGCATGAAACAGGATGCAAACAGCAGCAAAAATGAGTGGGTAAGGAGGAACTGTTATATTTTAGAAAGCTTGTTGAAAACTCAGGTATGCTTTAGCTATTAACTTTTAAGTTTGAATTAGCTAAGGCCTCCTTGCTTATTTCTCATTTTCTACTGTGCTGTGTTGGGTATAACATGCTTGCTATATATGTTAATAGGATGGGACACTCATATTAACTATTTTGTTAAAGGCTACCTTCTCTAACGAAGACCAAATGTAATTACATGCTACTTAGACCTACACTTGTGTTCATCATGTAAGAGGAGCAAGCAGTGTCCTGCTTCCATCTTATTGATTATAGCAATTCACAGCCACTCCAGAGAGTGGTTTCATTAACTGCCATTATCATCTACTTTATGACCTCAAATACAGATCTCTAGAATTATTACAAGCTGCACTATCAAAGCTGGCCATAACAGGACGTTCCAATAAAGCCAAGGATTATTGCTGATAGAACTGAATTGAGCTATAGAAACTACATTGGGAAGCTGTGCAGTTCCATGAGACATTGTGGGGAGGGCCAGCAGCCTTCTTGGGACTGAAACAGAGCCTTA
Organism: Eleutherodactylus coqui; assembly: GCF_035609145.1. Taxonomy (NCBI): domain Eukaryota; kingdom Metazoa; phylum Chordata; class Amphibia; order Anura; family Eleutherodactylidae; genus Eleutherodactylus; species Eleutherodactylus coqui. The sequence continues at coordinate 232,240,688 of NC_089839.1, forward strand.
TGAAGTCTGTAAGCAGCAGTGACAGAGCAAGCAGCAGATATAGTGTGCAGCAGATGCAACTGAGAGTCTGCAAAGATGTGGCGGTGGCCATTTAGATTGGTGACCAGGGCGTTTTTCTTATACCAAGAGAGTAGCCCTGATGACTTGGGCCAAAGGACCCTGATGATCTGGGGGCCGAAGAGGCAACACCAGACATGGACTGGTTGGACCACTGAGGGCAAGAGCCCCGCAGCATGAGAGGGGAGAGATAGTCTTCCTCCCAGCAGTGCCTGACACTGAGACAATGTCAAAAAGAACATTACTGTGCAGTTGAAAGCCAGAGCATAATGCCACAACTGTTTATGAGCATGATATTTCACCAGGACTATATTACATAAATCATTTGCCAGGGTTGAAGTGGGGGTCACAGACATGTCAGAACTAAAGTAACATTAGTGTAATTATGCTAATGTTCGGTAAAAGTTATTTCCTCACAAACTGAGTGCTGCCTCTGCCTTCGTCTGTCATTGCTGCACCATACAAGTAACCTGCAACATATGAGACCATTACAACCAACTGGAAGGCTTAGATATGGCTGTTATTGCCATCTTCTCAAGATAAGCCATTAATATGTGATTGGTGGGGTTCCATTGTTCGGAATCCATACCAATCAGCTGATTGAACAGCCTCTTCTATGTTTACATCTGAGCACGATTGTGTTCATACTGAGAATGCTGCATTATTTATAACGGTTGTTTTGAGTAGTACAGGCTTGTCCAATTCACTTCAATTTTCCAGAACCGGCAGTTCTGATATTTCCATTGTTCAACTTCAAGGATGGAGCTGAACAGTGGAAATGGCTCAGAGACCAGGGTGCCTGAATGTGCCCTTACTGATTTTAAAATAGAATATCTGTCTAGAAATCTGTCTCAATGTGCCCTTACTGGTATTAAAATAGGATATTGATATAGGTATCTGGCTGATTGCCCATCAAGGGTCACTTGCTTTCTAACCTTTGTTTGGCAATCAGCCAGGAAGCAAGTTATTCAGCTTTATGGCAAATTGGGTCCCTGCCATTAAAAAGTTGTCTTTATGTTCCTCTGGATTAACTTCATAAGAAGAAAACTGCTGAACTTGATGGACGTAGGTCCTTTTTCAACCCACAGTGTAACTATATTCTGTAAATAGCCTTACATGTTAAGCAAGATGATCATCACCGTTTCACAAAAGGTACAATGAATATAAGTGAAAATATTTGAAAGGGTTGGAAAAAACGCAAGAGAGTAACGTAACATTGTACTTACCATGTGTGCTTCTGATTTTATTAAGTAGCAATAACCATACTGATGGCCTATGTATAGTGTAGCTATACACACTTGTTAAATTTGTCGTTGGAAAACCAATCATCCTCCGATATATTTCCTCCACAATCTGAATAATTCTTTTTTGTGGTTGTGGATTCCAGTTTGGCGTTATTACCGGTGAGTAGCCCGAGGGAATATCTCTATCGTCTGTATTAGGCTGCTTTACGTCTGGAGATGGTGTACTTACAAGTGGATAATATTGCTGCATCTCAGTACATATTTCAATGATATGTTGAAGATCATCACCTGATATTTTCAATTTAATTGCTTCATCTTTAAGCAAGTCACAAACATGATATCTGTATGTTGTGGGGGGTTTTGTGGTTTTAATATTCTCCATCTTTTCAGGTTCCATTGGCCTTTTTGTAGGAAAATCTCTAGGATCCGGTGTTTTTGTTGGATGCATGGACTTGGTGGACATCTCGGTGTCATCTATATCTTTAGTTGTCTCAAAAACTACACTATTGGTTGGAGTTGGCCTTTGTTTACCAGTGCTCATGATTGTAGAAACCTCAGACTTGTCTTTAGGTTGTTCCGTAGTCGGTTTAAAAGATTGGTCAGACGTCGGTGTTTGGTGTGGTTCAGTAGTTGGCTCTTTTGTGGGAATTTTTGATGAAATAGTAAGATCTGAATGCCTTGTGGATGATTCTGTGGTCTTCATGATATCACTGTTGGTTATGGTTTCCTTGGTTTGTGCTTTTTCACTGTTCTGAGTAGTAGCTGTGGTAGAGAAAGGCATTATATTAGTATTTGCCATGACATAGCCAGTGCTTTGGTCAAGTAGCTTATCGGTAAATTCAGAAGGTGCAATTGCAGTGTGCCATGTACCAGTTGCTTGTTTAGAAGTGATATATTTACCATTATCAGTGATAGGAAGTGTTTGTTTGCTTGGATCCACTGTGTTTGTTTTGTCGGGAAGTGTATTTGTTGTTTCCTGTAATTTTCCAGAGACGGTTGTATGGGTTATGCCACTAGCATCTGTTGTGCTTTGATCCTGGGGAGTTTTCAAAGTGCTCACTGTAAAATTAAAAGAAGGTTCATGTAAATTTATGTATGGTGTGCTTGTAACTATTTCGTTCGTGTGCTTAGTGTCTGTGACATGAGCCTCAATTATTGAGGCTGAAACAGCATTCGTTTGGACATTTTGGTCAGTACTACCACCTAAATCTTGACTACTAGTGCTACTTCCTTCAAATCTGTATATTTTGCTCGTGGTATCAGAAAGTGGTGAAAAGTTTGGACTTACAGTGCCATGAAGAGTTGTTAGCCCATGGGTAGTCTTAATTCTGCTAGTATCTACGTCAAGAAGAGTACTCAGTAAGTGGTCCTTTATAGTAACTGGAAATCCTTCAGTAGATTCCATGGTAACTTGTTCGTTTTCAGTATTTGTTTTCCCTGTCTGTAATCCCTCATCACTAGTGGTATCCATGATTGACAAAGTCTTGGCTTTAGAAGATTCGGCAGTTGTGTAATGTTTGTCTAGCAATTTAAAAGATGTGGATGTTGATGCGTCATTATTTGTCGTAGCTACAGTGGATTTTGCCATGTCTACTGGTGTAGAAGTAGAGTGAGTAACTGTATCTGCCTGGCTGCTGAGCTGTGTTGTCAGAGGTTTGGTTTCATCAGTTGTTATTAAAATTTCGTCTGCGTTCCTCGTAACAGAATTTGACTCGTCAACTCTGGAACTTTGATCCAATATAGAAGTTAAACCATTAGAACCCTCAGTAGTAAAAGTGGGTTCACTCGAAACTATGGTGTATATACTAGTTTTAGGTTCTTCTGCCTTGCTAACCAAGTCAGGTATTGTAGTGGTTAGTGTTCTAAATGTCATACTGTCAGTAGTAGCTGTTAATTGGTCGTCAGTGGGTCTTATAGAAGGAATTAATGTTTTTACTGAAGAGAAGTCTACTGTTTCTTGTGTGTTTTCGACTGCCGCATCATGTGTTGTTTGATGTGGCATATTAGTTTTGTTTGGTTCTGTAACTGTTGAGATCTCAATGAAACCTACATTTTCAGTGGAAATTATGACATTCCTATTGGTGACCGTTTGGAATATTTCATCAGAGGATGGTAACTTTGTGCTAGTTGCTTCATGCAATTCAACCACTTGCGTTACAGAAGGTTGCTCTTCTACATTAATTGATGTGATTTCTTTAGACCTATCTGTGGAACTAAGCATTGCCAGCATTGTTACACTGGATGTTACTCTGTCATCTGGCACTGTGCTCTTCCCTGTCTCACTAGGATCTGTTGGATTATCATAATCCTTATCACTAGTAGGTGATACTGTAGGATTATCTGATGTTCCCTCTTCTGTAGATACTGTTGACAATGGATGTGTTTTTAAATCATTTGATAAAGTAAAGGGTGTAGAGCCATCATGATGGTCCTCTGTAGTGTCTGATAGCAATGGAGATTGCATGGTGGTGCCAGCCAAACTTTCCATCTCCATTGTAACAGGTGATGTTTGATCTTTTGGCATTTGAGAGGTTTCATCCATTCTCTCTGTCTTTCCGTCATTTGTTGTTTTACTTTCTAAAACTGTAACTACATCAGATGCAACAGTCATACTGTTGGTCTTTGTTGTAGCAGTAGTAACAAGAGATGACTCATGGCTGCTATCACTTGATGTTGCTGTGGTGCCTTTTCCTGTTTCTGTAGTTTCAGCTGTTGCGGATAAATCTATTACAGTTGTCTTACTGGGGAGTGTATCTGTGGACTGTATGTCTTCTGTGTTTGTTGTTGTTGTTGTTTGTTGGTTAGTGATATCTCTGGTCTGCAATGTGATTGTTTGTGCCGTGTTAGATGTTATTATATTGTCTTCAGATGTATGTGTGGGATCAGTTCTTCCTACGGAGAAAGATTCCGTACTCTCTACTGTAGACAACTGACTTTCTGCTACAGTTGAGAGCATGGAGGTGGTTGGGTTTTCATTAGTTCCCTTTACAGTAAATTGTAAATCGGTTATATTATCTACTTCTGTAGCTTTAGACAAATCATCAATAGTTTTGGTGGGAGTTGTGTTTTCTACTGTTGACATTGTTCCTTCCATTACTTCTTTACTTGTAGGTTGAGGCGAATTATTTTGTGTAGGGGGCTGTTCTGTGTTTGCTGTGCCAGTTAATGGGGTGTTTTCTTGTATATCTGTAGTCTTATATATAGTGCCAGTAGGTTTCATATCTGGTGAAGCTGTGACATCTTCAGACCTTGTGGGGATTAAGGAATGTGTACTAGTTCCTTGTGTGTTTTCAGTAGCTCCTTCCATTGGTGTTTGAAGTGTACTTAACTCCCTTGGAAGCGGACTGCTGTGGGATGGAGCTGTACTTTTTTCAGCTTCCCCAGAACTGGTGTCTGTTGCAGTGTTACTACTTGTTATTGTCTCTTCAGTAGTTGGATCTGCATTATTTGTACTTGTAGGACTCGGAATCATATCTGTAGTTTGCCCAGTTTGTAGTTCAGTACTTAAATCAGTAGAGTGTGTTGTAGTCATCTTAACTTCATCTCTATCGGGAACCTCACTAGCTGAAGATGATAAAGTATTTTGAAGAATGTCTGTTACAGCAGTTGCGGATAAATCAATTACAGTTGTTTTACTGGGGACTGTATCTGTGGACTGTATGTCTTCTGTGGTTTGTTGGTTAGTGATATCTCTGGTCTGCAATGTGATTGTTTGTGCCGTGTTAGATGTTATTATATTGTCTTCAGATGTATGTGTAGAATCAGTTCTTCCTACAGAGAAAGATTCCGTACTCTCTACTGTAGATAACTGACCTTCTGCTACGGTTGAGAGCATGGAAGTGGTTGGGTTTTCATTAGTTCCCGTTATGGTAAATTGTAAATCAGTTATATTATCTACTTCTGTAGCTTTAGACAAATCTTCAATAGTTTTGGTGGGAGTTGTGTTTTCTACTGTTGACTTTGTTCCTTCCATTACATCTACACTTGTAGGTTGGGGGGAATTATTTTGTGTAGGGGGCTGTTCTGTGTTTGCTGTGCCAGGTAATGGGGTGCTTTCTTGTATATCTGTAGTCTTATATATAGTGCCAGTAGGTTTCTCATCTGTTGAAGCTGTGACATCTTCAGACCTTGTGGGGATTAAGGAATGTGTACTAGTTCCTTGTGTGTTTTCAGTAGCTCCTTCCATTGGTGTTTGAAGTGTACTTAACTCCATTGGAAGTGGACTGCTGTGGGATGAAGCTGTACCTTTTTCAGCTTCCCCAGAACTGGTGTCTGTTGCAGTGTTACTACTTGTTATTGTCTCATCAGTAGTTGGATCTGCATTATTTGTACTTGTAGGACTGGGAATCTTAGCTGTAGTTTGCCCAGTTTGTAGTTCAGTACTTAAATCAGTAGAGTATTTTGTTGTAGTCATGTTAACTTCCTCTCTGTCGGGAACCTCACTAGCTGAAGATGATAAAGTATTTTTAAGTGTTTCAGCTGTTGCGGATAAATCTATTACAGTTGTCTTACTGCGGACTGTATCTGTGGACTGTATGTCTTCTGTGGTTTGTTGGTTAGTGATATCTCTGGTCTGCATTGTAATTGTTTGTGCCGTGTTAGATGTTATTATATTGTCTTCAGATGTATGTGTGGGATCAGTTCTCCCTATGGAGAAAGATTCCTTACTCTGTACTGTGGACAACTGACCTTCTGCTACGGTTGAGAGCATGGAAGTAGTTGGGTTTTCATTAGTTCCCGTTACGGTAAATTGTGAATCAGTTATTTTATCTACTTCTGTAGCTTTAGACAAATCCTCAATAGTTTTGGTGGGTGTTGTATTTTCTACTGTTGACGTTGTTCCTTCCATTACTTCTACACTTGTAGGTTGGGGTGAATTATTTTGTGTAAGGGGCTGTTCTGTGTTTGCTGTGCCAGTTAATGGGGTGCTTTGTTGTATGTCTGTAGTCTTATATACAGTGCCAGTAGGTTTCACATCTGTTGAAGCTGTGACATCTTCAGACCTTGTGGGAATTGGGGAATGTGTACTAGTTCCTTGTGTGTTTTCATTAGCTTCTTCCAATGGTGTTACAGGTGTACTTAACTCCATTGGAAGTGGACTGCTGTGGGATGGAGCTGTACTTTTTTCAGCTTCCCCAGAACTGGTGTCTGTTGCAGTGTTACTACTTGTTATTGTCTTTTCAGTAGTTGGATCTGCATTATTTGTACTTGTAGGACTCGGAATCATATCTGTAGTTTGTCCAGTTTGTGATTCAGTACTTAAATCAGTAGAGAATGTTGTCATAGTCATCTTAACTTCATCTCTGTCGGGAACCTCACTAGCCGAAGCTGATACAATATTTTTAAGAGTGTCTGTTACAGAAGGTGTTAGTAATGCTTCGGTGCTTGTTCTCTCCGTAGAGTCTACCGCTTTGGTCAAGTCAGTGGGAAGGGTTCCCATGGAGTTTGTACCAACTTCTGTTAAAGATTTACTCTCTGTTGTCATACTGTGAATGTCATTGGTGTTTGTTGTAGCAGTAGTAACAAGAGATGGCTCATGGCTGCTATCACTTGATGTTGCTGTGGTGCCTTTTCTTGTTTCTGTAGTTTCAGCTGTTGTGGATAAATCTATTACAGTTGTCTTACTGGGGAGTGTATCTGTTGACTGTATGTCTTCTGTGGTTTGTTTAGTGATGTCTCTGGTCTGCAATGTGATTGTTTGTGCCGTGTTGGATGTTATTATATTGTCTTCAGATGTATGTGTAGAATCAGTTCTTCCTACGGAGAAAGATTCCTTACTCTCTACTGTAGACAACTGATCTTCTGCTACGGTTGAGAGCATGGAAGTAGTTGGGTTTTCATTAGTTCCCTTTACAGTAAATTGTAAGTCTGTTAAATTAACTACTTCTGTAGCTTTAGACAAATCTTCAATAGTTTTGGTGGGTGTTGTGTTTTCTACTGTTGACATTGTTCCTTTCATTACTTCTACACTTGTAGGTTGAGGCGAATTATTTTGTGTAGTGGGCTGTTCTGTGTTTGCTGTGCCAGTTAATGGGGTGCTTTCTTGTATGTCTGTAGTCTTATATACAGTGCCAGTAGGTTTCACATCTTGTGAAGCTGTGACATCTTCAGACCTTGGTGTTACAAGTGTACTCAACTCCATTGGAATTGGACTGCTGTGGGATGGAGCTGTACTTTTTTCAGCTTCCCCAGAACTGGTGTCTGTTGCAGTGTTACTACTTGTTATTGTCTCTTCAGTAGTTGGATCTGCATTATTTGTACTTGTAGGACTGGGAATCTTATCTGTAGTTTGCCCAGTTTGTAGTTTAGTACTTAATTCAGTAGAGTATGTTGTCGTAGACATCTTAACTTCATCTCTGTCGGGAACCTCACTAGCTGAAGATGGTAAAGTATTTTTAGGAGTTTCAGCTGTTGAGGATAAATCTATTACAGTTGTCTTACTGGGGACTGTATCTGTGGACTGTATGTCTTCTGTGGTTTGTTGGTTAGTGATATCTCTGGTCTGCAATGTGATTGTTTGTGCCGTGTTTGATGTTATTATATTGTCTTCAGATGTATGTGTGGGATCAGTTCTCCCTATGGAGAAAGATTCCTTACTCTCTACTGTAGATAACTGACCTTCTGCTACGGTTGAGAGCATGGAAGTGGTGGGGTTTTCATTAGTTTCCGTTACAGTAAATTGTAAATCAGTTATTTTATCTACTTCTGTAGCTTTAGACAAATCCTCAATAGTTTTGGTGGGAGTTGTGTTTTCTACTGTTGACGTTGTTCCTTCCATTACTTCTACACTTGTAGGTTGGGGTGAATTATTTTGTGTAGGGGGCTGTTCTGTGTTTGCTGTGCCAGTTAATGGGGTGCTTTGTTGTATGTCTGTAGTCTTATATACAGTGCCAGTAGGTTTCACATCTGTTGAAGCTGTGACATCTTCAGACCTTGTGGGAATTGGGGAATGTGTACTAGTTCCTTGTGTGTTTTCATTAGCTTCTTCTAATGGTGTTACAGGTGTACTTAACTCCATTGGAAGTGGACTGCTGTGGGATGGAGCTGTACTTTTTTCAGCTTCCGCAGAACTGGTGTCTGTTGCAGTGTTACTACTTGTTATTGTCTTTTCAGTAGTTGGATCTGCATTATTTGTACTTGTAGGACTGGGAATCTTATTTGTAGTTTGTCCAGTTTGTGATTCAGTACTTAAATCAGTAGAGAATGTTGTCATAGTCATCTTAACTTCATCTCTGTCGGGAACCTCACTAGCCGAAGCTGATACAGTATTTTTAAGAGTGTCTGTTACAGAAGGTGTTAGTAATGCTTCGGTGCTTGTTCTCTCCGTAGATTCTACCGCTTTGGTCAAGTCAGTGGGAAGGGTTCCCATGGAGTTTGTACCAACTTCTGTTAAAGATTTACTCTCTGTTGTCATACTGTGAATGTCATTGGTGTTTGTTGTAGCAGTAGTAACAAGAGATGGCTCATTGCTGCTATCACTTGATGTTGCTGTGGTGCCTTTTCCTTTTTCTGTAGTTTCAGCTGTTGTGGATAAATCTATTACAGTTGTCTTACTGGGAACTGTATCTGTGAACTGTATGTCTTCTGTGGTTTGTTGTTTAGTGATGTCTCTGGTCTGCATTGTAATTGTTTGTGCCGTGTTAGATGTTTTTATATTGTCTTCAGATGTATGCGTAGAATCAGTCCTCCCTACGGAGAAAGATTCCTTACTCTCTACTGTAGACAATTGACCTTCTGCTACGGTTGAGAGCATGGAAGTGGTTGGGTTTTCATTAGTTCCCTTTACAGTAAATTGTAAATCGGTTATATTATCTACTTCTGTAGCTTTAGACAAATCTTTTGTAGTTTTGGTGGGTGTTGTGTTTTCTACTGTTGACTTTGTTCCTTCCATTACTTCTACGCTTGTAGGTTGGGGTGAATTATTTTGTGTGGAGAGCTTTTCAGCATTTGTTGTGCCAGTTAATGGGGTGCTTTCTTGTATATCTGTAGTCTTGTATATAGTGCCAGTAGGTTTCACATCTGGTGAAGCTGTGACTTCTTCAGACCTTGTGGGGATTGGGGAATGTGTATTAGTTCCTTGTGTGTTTTCATTAGCTTCTTTCATTGGTGTTACAATTGTACTTAGCTCCATTGGAAGCGGACTGCTGTTGGATGGTGCTGTACTTGTTTCAGCTTCCGCAGAACTAGTGACTATTGTCTTTTCAGTAGTTGGATCTGAATTATTTATACTAGTAGGGCTAGGAATCTTATTTGTAGTTTGTCTCATTTGTGTTTCAGTACTTAATTCAGTAGAAAATGTTGTCAACTTAACTTCATTTTTGTCAGGAACTTCACTAGCTGTAGTTGATAACATATTTTTAAGAGTCTCAGTTACGGAAGGTGTTAGTAATGCTTCGGTGCTTGTTCTCTCCGTAGACTTTACCGCTTTGGTCAAGTCAGTGGGAAGGGTTCCCATTGGGTTTGTACCAGCTTCTGGTAAAGATTTACTTTCTGTTGTCATACTGTGAATGTTATTGGTGTTTGTTGTAGCAGTAGTAATAAGAGATGGCTCATGGCTGCTATCACTTGATGTTGCTGTGGTGCCTTTTCCTATTTCTGTTGTTTTAGCTGTTGTGGATAAATCTCTTACAGTTGTCTTATTGGGGACTGTATCTGTGGACCGTATGTCTTCTGTGGTTTGTTGTTTAGTGATGTCTCTGGTCTGCAGTGTAATTGTTTGTGCCGTGCTAGATGTTATTATATTGTCTTTAGATGTATGTGTGGGATCAGTTTTTGCTATGGTGAAAGATTCCTTGCTGCCTACTGTTGACACCCAACGTTGTACTATGGTTGAGAGCATGGAAGTGGTTGGGTTTTCATTAGTTCCCTTTACAGTAACACGTAAATCTGTTATATTATCTATTTCTGTAGTTTTAGGCAAAGCTTTTGTAGTTTTGGTGGGTGTGGTATTCTCTACTGTTGACTTTGTTTCTTCCATTACTTGGACACTTGTAGGCTTGGGTGATTTACTTTGTGTTGTGAGTTGTTCTGTGTTTGCTGCTGCAGTTAATGGGGTGCTTTCTTGTTTGTCTGTGGTCTTATATATTGTGCTAGTAGGTTTCACATCTGGTGAAGCTGTGACATCTTTAGATCTTGTGGTAATTGGGGAATGTGTACTAGTTCCTTGTGTACTTTTACTAACCTCTTGATTTGGTGTACTTATCTCCATTGGAAGCGGACTGCTATGGGATGGAGCTGTACTTTTTTCAGCTTTCGCAGAACTGGTGACGATTGCCATGTTACTACTTGTTACTGTCTTTTTAGTAGTTGGGTCTGCATTATTTACACTAGTTGGGTTGGGGTTCTTATTTGTGGTTTCTTTATTTTGTGGTTCAGTAGTTAATTTAGTAGAATATGTCGTCATCTTAACGTCATCTCTGTCAGGAACCTGACTAGCTGCATTTAATGAAGTAGCTTTAAGAATGCCTGTTATGGGTGTTAGTAATGTTTGGGTTCCGGTTCTCTCCGTAGATTCTATGACTTTTATTGTGCTAGTGGTAAGTGTTCCTACAGGGTATGTAATAACTTCTGTTAAAGGTTTACTTTCTGTTGTCATGCTATTGGTCTGACTTGAATTAGATGCTTGATTTACTGACCTGCTCAGTCTTGTGTTTTTAAGTATAACCATGTCAGATCTGGTCTTAGGCTCTGTTGGACCTATACTTTTAACAATGTCAGTGGCGGTTCCCTTAGTAGTATGTGTTGCTACAGTTTGACCTGTACTTTGTGTTGATGTAGTTTGCATGGATGTTGCATCAACTGATGTTTGTTTTTCCCTCAATGTGTCAAGTGTTGACTGTAGTCCCCTCTCTGTTGGTAAGTGCGTCACCGCTGTTGTTTGGCTAGATCGCTCTGAGCTTGCACTGGTTGAAATTTTTTCTGCTTTGGTCTTGCTGAGGCTTTCAGACTCAGTGACTATTGATGGTGGTGCAATACCAGCAGCGGTATTCATCGACTTTATAGTGTCATCTAATATTTCTCCTATTGACTGTGATGCATTTGGCTTTTCAGTAACAACTTGAGCTTCGGGAATAGTTGGTTGCTCAGTTGGAAATATTCCTACAGTATCCAGTGTATCTGGCGTGCTTATCTTTTTCTCTCTATGGGTATTTTTGTCTGTTTCAGTTTTGGGATCTTCACTTGGCTGAGTTGTTACCAATGTACTTAAAATATTATTTGCAATTATTTCTGTAGTAATTATTCTGTCCTTCGATCCTGTCCATGAGCTTTCAGTACTGATATCTTTAGTAACTCTAGAATGAGCTGGTGAAGACTCATCATTGAAGCGGTTGATATTAGAGGCACTAGCAGAGACCAGCAATCGATTAGTAGCATAGTCTGTAGTTGATTTGAAATCATGTGAATTTGCTGCTTTTGCGTCAACGGTAGCAGGCGGTAAATCATGTGAGCCTTCTTCTATAGCTTGTGTTTCAGCTAAAGTTTGGAAATGTTCAGTCCTACGTATTTCCTCTAACACTGATGTACTTAAGAAATGTTCATTGTCTAAAGTTTTTATGGGTGGTGATGTGGCTTCAAGACTGATCAGTAGTTGATTCACTCTTGGTCCAGTCGTTTCTGCAAATGTTCTCATATCTTCCATAGTTGTTTTTATATCTTTTGTATTGTCTTTTTCGGACACTATATTGTCCGTGCTTTTAACAACTGTGGATCTTCTTACTGTTGATTTTGCAGTTTTAGATTTGCTTATAGGATATTGCGATGTTTCATAGGTTGATAAACTATTTGTTTTAATTGGTGTAATTCCTGGAGTCAATGGGCTTTCTATACCGTTTTTACCATCCGCTGTTTCTGTTGTAACCATCTCCATCAACCTTAGAGGATTCACAAAACTAGTTACGTCTTTGCCTATAACATCAATCTCCAGCCGTTTCACAGTGGATCCATCGTCTTGTGATGGCACTGAGGTCTTATCATTTATGTTTCCAGCTACAGTATTATGCATTACAATAATTGGTGCTTCCAAATCATTAATTGCAGTTGTATGTTTAATACTCTTACTTTGTTGAAGTGGTGCTTCTGTTGACGTGCTTTTTCCTGTGGTTTTATCTGTGGGTGTTGGACTTTGAGTGGAGGCATTCATCACAGATGTAGTTTTTTCAGGTCCCTTTGTAGTTGGTAGAACTTTGGGTGTACTAGTCTCCATCTTGTCTGAAGTTACGTTAGGTTTTTGCGTTGGTGACTTTGATGGTTTCACTGTTTCTGTAGTTTGATTTGTTTTCATCGTAGTCTGTGATGCTGTAGTTGTTGAGTTGACCATCAAAGTTGTTGGTGATGTAGTTGTGGGCAGAAAGTCCATTCCACTGCCGTCATCTCCAGAGCCTTCATAGTTAAATGTGGGTACAGGGGTTGAAAAGGGCTCTTTTTTTCGCTTTGGGGGCATTAATGGATCTTCTGGTTCTTCTTTTAAAAAGAAAATAAATAATATGTTATTATATGCATTTAGCATCATCTACTTAGAAAAAATGCATATGCATTGCTCATTGTATAGTTATCAAAATTACAGAAACAGTAATTGTGGATTACCACAATGTAATCTTACCAGGAAACTTCTTTTTTTTGTCTGTAACGTTTTTCTTGTTTTTTCCTTTTAACCTTCTGGTAGATGATTTACTTCTACTGTGTGAGCTTGATGACTGGGAAGAACTTGAGTGCTCGCTCTCTATAGTTTCTAAAAATGAGGAGTTAAATAAAATAAGTTAGACGATTCGTTATATGTATTCTATGAATTGCAACCAGCTTATTGCAATCTTACATCACCTGAATCATCATCATTTTGACATAACAGAACAGTTGTTGGTAGCCCAGTTGCTCACCTCGTTGTCCCTGCCTTCTTTCTTCCATTTGCCCTGTCGCCCTCCATTATAGTGAATAGGAGATACAGAAACGGATGGATGTGCTCACTCAGCTGCTTCTTTATTTCAAATACACAGTAATGGAGGGTATTTGTGCCCTATGATAAGGGCAAGGACCCATATCTAAAGTTCAAATAATGTAGCAAATTGACCTCACAGTAACACTAGGTGCATACTAGCCATTAATATAAGCTGGACACAACTCACATTGGACAGAGCACGGATATCAGTCCATATGTTGCCCAATTTACACTGAGGTGCACACTGACATGCATTGGTATTTCTTGGTTCTCGTCCGTAATACAGGCAGGAATAGGACATGGCCGCAAAAAAGCCACTGTGCGGAGAACCTAGTACATTTCTTCATTTTTGTGAAATATGTAACCGAACATGATCTCGTTGTTCCTCCAAAGTGCCTTTATTAAAAACCCCAAAGAAGTGGCCCTTTATTAATTACCTTGTCTTTCTTCCTCGGAGTTAACCTTCTTTTTTGTTTTTAAAATTCCTTTTGGATTCGGTTTTGGTTTCTTTTTAGGGTTCTTCCCTTTTCCATTTTCTGTTGGCTCTGGTGGAAAAATTTTGTCATTATAAATTTGTTCTTAAGGTCTCAACTCACGTTGCAATTATAGCCAATAACACTGAGTATAAGTTTTGTTACACGTCTTTTCCCAACTTATAAGATAGTGATGGTCTATCGATAGGTTAGACCATCATTTTATGAACGATGGAGGTTCTGACTATTGGGTCCCCCACCGATGCTAAAAATAAAGGGCATGCAGTGTTGGTTTATTACTGTGTCCCCTTCACGTTTTTTCCCCTGTGCACATTTTCATACCTTGCAAGTAAACCTAAGAAGTCATCTTGAACCTATATGAAGTTCACACAAATACAAATGTGGAAAACCAGTAATGCAGCATACCCTGCTTTGGGAGTTGGTTCACACTGTGTTAAGGTTCTCGGTTGAGCTTTCTGGCCAGAAGGTTCAATTTGAACACCCAAAAACTTTATTCAAACAGTATCCACAATAAAACTACTGATTTTAATGAGGTAAATAGAATCCAAAGGTGGACTTTGTTTGACCTGGTTTCTGTTCATTTCCAGCCATCCAGTTGACTACACTATTGTGTCTCACAAAAATGACAGAAATTAATAGAAACCAGATCAAACACTGTTAAAAGTTTGCATCTTTAGACTCAATTTACCTAGTTAAAGGCAATCATTTTGCCATATAGACAGATGTGGTTTGGCTTTTGGTTATTTAGAGTGGCAGCACCTGAGGAACCTAGTTTTCACCCTTGATCCCTCCAAGTGAGATAAGGCTTTTGTTGAGGAGTCCCCAAGCCGTTAATCATCCAGAAAGTCCTGATAGTGTGGCAGCTGACACTGTATTGGGCCAAGATGTAGTACCTGATGATGTGAATTGGAGTGTAACTGGTAAGGTAAACAGGTAATGGTCAGCACTAGTGACAGAGGTCCAGGCAGATGATCAGGGCAGGCATTGAGCAATAACAAAGTCTAATAATCAGAGCCCAGGTGAGTGAACACTGAGGTCAGACTAACTGTATACACACCCTCCCTATGGAGAGGATGCCTACTACAGCAGAAACAGGATGGGGATGGGTGGCGGACAAGTTTAGAATGCATATACTGGTCCTTTAAGAAGAGGCGCCTTGCACACCTTATGGCTAGGACTGAAAACAGCATGAGTGGCATGGCGCAGGTGAAGACCAGCACACAGACACAGGAGAAGGCAGTGCCCGCCCAAGGAACCAGACACAGGTAAGTTGCAATTGCGTGCCATGACAGGTTTCATTGTGGTTCCATCTGAATACCATTTTGGGGCATTTAAATGGAACTCCCTGTCAGAAAGCTTACTGTAAAGCTGAACCTACTCTAAGCCAACTCACAGAGAAGAGTATGCTGAATTACTGGTGTTTTTTCTACATTTATATTTGACAGGCTAACCTTTAGGATTCTTTCCTACATCCTCAGGATCATCACCATCCTTTTCGTTTGGGGTTTTTGGTTTTCTTGGTTTACCATCATCTTCAGGATTTCTTTGCTTTGGTTCTGAAAACACATTTACGTCCGTATATACAGAATAGATTGAGGTTGTATATGTAATGCACAATAGTACTATTACTTAGTCACAATGTTGCTATTGTGCAAACTGAGTTGGACATTGACATATGCTAAGCAACGATGGAAATGCAGATTCTCGCTGAGCTAGACAATGCAAATGGCCCATGAAATTGAGAAACCCCACTGACAGACTTGCAGCAAATACCATACATGACATTATAATTGACTTCACGGAGTAGAAAAATACACAGTGCAGCACAACCTTGTTTAGGACATACAGATGTCATATATGAGGGTCCCTGCCCAGGACCCCCCTCTATGAGCCAGAATAGAGAGAAGCTCTGTAGGAGCACCTCCTATTCTGCCAGACTTAAGTCGTCCTTGTATTTCTAGGATGACCATTTATCTGAATGGCCATCGTACAATATTACATTTCCCCTGCAGCAGCCTTTGCAGGAAAAATGCCCAGCTGACTATGGCTTCCACTGGCAAAATCAACTGCTTGCCGTGCATGCCAGGAGCAAGACCTGAGGCAATCAGCTCTTAACCCCTCTAAAGGACAGCTTACCTTTGAAAGTTTGGAAATTAAAAATTTAGAGCGACAATGGGACACAGTGGAGATGAGGAGCCATAAGTGTATGTGTATTTGCTTGCATCTAAGCGCAGCATATTTGCTGACTGAACAGTGCTTTTTTCACACACATTGGCATCTATTGCTAAACTTTTTCCACCCACAAGGCATGTGTATTTGCTTATCGCAAACAAAGATGTACTGATTGAAATGGCTAATTTGTCTAATGAGTTCTAGATGTGTTCTTTTTACACAGCATTATGCAGCCTATCACGTGTCTTCTCGCACATTGCACGTGCACTGGCACACCGCCCATTGACATCGACCTGGTGCTCAAATGTGCAAGAAAGTGGAATACGCTGCATTTCCATAGGCATGTGCACATTTTCATTCACTGCAGGTAAACTTAAGGAGTCATCTTGAACCTATGTGAAGTTCGCACAAATAAAAATGGGAAAAGCAGTAATCTAGCAATGTGAGTTAGTTTAGGGTAGGTTCATACTGTGTTAAGGTTCTCTGTTGAGCTTTCTGGCCAGAGGGATCCATTTGAACATCTGAAAGCTTTATTCAAACAGAATCCACAACAGATCCATTGACTTTAATGAGGTAAATAGAGTCCAAAGGTTCAAACTTTATTTTGATTGACCTGGTTTCTGTTCATTTCTGTCCATCTAGTCGACTACAATATTGTGCCCCACAAAAATGACAGAAATGAATGGAAACTAGGTCAAACGATGTTAAAAGTGTGCACCTTTGGACTCCAGTTACCTCAAATAAAGTCAATGGTTTTGCCAAGTAGGCGGATGTAGTTTGACTTTGGGCTATCTGGAGTGGTAGTATCCACCCTCAACCCCTGTAAGCAGAATAAGGTCCCCAAGGCTTTATTCATCCAGACAGTTCCGATAGTGTGGTGGCTGGCATGGAACTGGGTGTAGTAGAGCCCAGGTGAGGGACCACAGAGGTCAGGATAATCGCGCATCAGAACTGGGATTCACACTTACAGGAGCTTTGTCACAATAACTATAGACTGATTGTGTAGACATCCCTCCGTTTCAGAAGAATGCTTAATATAGCAGAAACAGAATGGGACTGGGTGGGGGACAAGCTTAGAATGCACATACTGGCCCTTTTAGAAGAGGGGCCACACACGTCCTATAGATAGACAGCCAGGACTCAGCAGAGCATGAGTGGCATGGATCAGGTTAAGCCCAGCATGCAGACACAGGAGATGACTGTGCCCACCCATGGCACCAGAGATGATGAGTAAGATGCCGTTGCATGCTATGACAGATTCCATAGTAGTTCCATCTGAATACCATTTTTACTTACTGGAGAGCTTTCACACAGTGTGAACCTGCTCTAAGCCAACTCACAGAGAAGAGTATGCTAAATTACATGCTTTTTTTTTTCCACATTTATATTTGACAGGCTAACCTTTAGCAGGCTTTCCTACATCCTCGGGATCATCACCATCCTTTTCTTTTGGGGTTTTTGGTTTTCTTGGTTTACCATCAGGATCTCTTTGATTTGGTTCTGAAAACACATTTACGTTCGTATATACAGAATAGATTAAGGTTGTATATGTAATGCAGAATAGTACTCTTGCTTAGTCACAATGTTGCTATTGTACAAACTGAGTTGGACATTAACTTATGTTATGCAGCAATGGAAATAAAGATTCTCTCTGAGCTAGACAATGTGACTGGCCAATGGAATTGGGGAAACCCACTGACAGATTTGCCGCAAATACCATATATGACATTTTAATTGACTTCACTGAGTAGAAAAATACATTGTGCAGCACATTCTTGATTAGGCATTACTAGGATGACGATTCATCTGAATGTCCCTCATACGATACTACATTTCCCCTACAGCAGCCTTTGTGGGAAAAATCCCAGCTAGCAAGAACAAAGACAAAAATTCAGAAGGAACGTAGAGAATCAAGAGACAACGATCACAAAGTAAAATGTTTTTACACAAATACACAGAGCATGGGAAACAAGGAGAATTGGAGCTCCTAAAACAGGAAGAGAAATATGATGTCATAGGCATCACGGAAACTTAATGGAATGATACACATGATTGGAATACAAGGCTTGAAGGATACAACTTATTTATAAGAAACAGACAAATAAAAGTGGAGGCAGTATTGCATTGTATGTTTGGAAAACCTTCATCTCCACAGAGATTCGAGCTTCGGAGCATGGTAGTTCTGTAGAAACTGTTTGTGTAAGAATATAAGGCGAGAACAACAGAAAGGACACTATTGTAGGCATTTACTATAGGCCGCCTGGACAAGTAGAAGATATTGATAAACTTTTTCTACAGCATATGGCCAAGCTCTCAAAAAAGTATGACATAGTGATCATGGGAGAGTATAACTATCCAGACTATTGGTGGGAATCTCTCTCAGGTAAAAGTAATGGGTCCAACAAATTCTTATCCATTCTTGTTGACAACGTTATCTTCCAAAAGGCAGAAGAGAAAACAAGGGGATCTGCTACCTTGGACCTAATCCCTACCAATAGGGAGGAAATGGTTGAGGAAGTAAGGGTGGCTGCGACCTTAGGAGGCACTGATCATGTTATCCTTGAATTTTGGATAAAAAAAGGAAGGATGGATGTCGGAAAGGCAGATTTTAAAGAAATCAGAAAGTGGTTAGGAATATTTCACTGGCTGGATGTTCTTAAGGATAGAAATGTCCAAGAAGGTTGGGAAATTTTGAAAAATTAGATTCTCAAAGCACAATTGTTAACAATCCCTAAAAAAAGGAAGAATATTAAGCATTTAAAGAGACCAGGATGGATGAACAGAGAACTTGCACACGTTAAAAAAGAAAAATATATATGTTTGTCAAATGGAAAGAGGGGGGAATATCTAATGGAGAATATAATGCAGTCTGCAAAAACTGTAGGGCAAGTGTCAGAAAACCTTAAGCTTATAATGAATTGAGGCTTGCAACAGAGGCCAAGAGCAATAAAAAAGGATTTTGGGGGTATGTCAAAAGCAAAAGAAAAGTCAAAGATGCTATTGGATGCTTACAAGATGAAAATGGTGAATAGGTTAATAATGATGTTGGGAAGGCTGAACTTTTAAATTCTTGTTTTGTATCTGTTTTCTCTCAGAAAGTACATGTAACATCAACTGATCTTTCCTCTGCTATAGGGTGATTAAAAGAATGCAGGCTATCTATAAGCAGAGAGATGATGAGGGAACACATAGCTAACTTAAATGAATTCAGGTCTCAAGGTCCAGCAGAATTACATCCTAGGATATTAAAGAAAGCAGCGGAGGTAATTGCTGAACCACTCGCCATAATTTTTGAAAGCTGTCTGAAAGAAAATATGTCTTTGTTGCACATAGCAACCAATTATAGCACAGCTTTTATTTCTTATACCACGGAGGTCAAATGAAAGCTGCTCTGTGATTGATTGCTATGGGCAACAGAGACAAGTCTGTACTTTCTGGTTGCTGCTGACCAGGACATGTGACTGCTGCAGCCAATCACTGGGTAGAAGTTTTCTTTTAGCCAGCTTTCATAAGAGTGTGGTGTTAGGCTACTTTTCTGTGGTCCACCTTGTATAAAGAGTTATAAACAACAACCGTAAGCATTACTAAAGCAAATAATTTACATAAAATATAACAGCAATTTATTGTAGATATAATATAAATCCTGTTTAAAAAACTATTATTTTCAGTCCCTTGTCACTGTTGTCACATCTGTAAAATGTTTGGTAAAGGGGTTGTCAGATGGAAAAATATTGTTTATTGATAAATCTGTCCCATAATTATAAGTATTTTTTTTTGTATTTTCACTTAAAGGGGGTTTACCGTTACCTAAAATTGCCATACAACCACTCTGTACTTCCTGGTTGCTGCTGACCTGGACGCA